>NC_000067.6:19359784-19698118 GCF_000001635.26 Mus musculus | reverse complement strand
CTCTAACTACTCATGTGGTATATTCCTTAGGGGATAGATAAATAGAAGAGTGATAATATATATAAATGCCTTGTTCAAATCTAAATAGATAAAATTCATCCTATGCTTTTACTGTATGTTTTTCATCTAATAAAGCCACTGTTGTTACCGAGTTCTACTAGTAATGCCTGCACACACGAGACATAAGCAGTGGCTGTGGTACTGTTGGTCTGTTTACTTACATTTCTTTTTATATCTTTCACAGAACATCAACATTGTTGAAAATCAGCCAGCGATGGTGGTGGATATGTGTTGTCCTACCTCTTAGGAGGCAGAAGGAGGAGGAATATGTCTTTGAGAACAATTTTAGTGACATAGAAAGTTTGAGGCTAAGTCTGTGGTACATTGTGAGACTCTTTCTCAAGAAGATAAAAGAAAACAGAGAAATGTTTCTCTGTGACTTGTCATATGGGAAAACATATTACAAAATGTATCCTTTCAATTCATAGAGAAATCATAAATATAGAAGACATCTCAAGGCAAGGAACTACTGGACAAGTATTTGAAACTTTGAAAACTAATCTAGGTAACTCTTAATTCTTTTCTTTTTTTAATAAAGTGAGAAAGCGAAAGTGAAATACAAAAAGTAAAAAGTAGATGATAGATTACAGATGGCAATATTGTTGGTGTGCTCACCCAAAATGTATCATAACTGAGATCATAAGTCACTATCCTTCACTGTGAAAGTGTAATTAGAATGCACTTCATTACTTCCCCATGAATTAAATTGAGTTTAAAAAATAACAAAGCTATTTTTACTGATCTTCAAACATAACTAGCCTCTATTAACTTCTTTATAGCAGAAGTTAGGGCTTAGGACCTCTTGTCAACCATTTTTTTTATGACCTTGGGTGTGCTTATTGGCATTTCAGGCTTATTTTATATAAAATTCAAATAGTGACATGCCTAGTAGGGTGGGTAAATTAAAAGAACTGAAGGAAGTGTTGACGAGGATGTTCTGGCAGTTGGATCTCTCACACTGAATCTGTCCACAGTGGATCACTTCCCTTTCAGCAGGCAACTCAGAACGGGAACAGTCTGGACAGCATCTTCAGAGTATCTCATGAGAATCAGCGTGCACTTACTGTGGGATCCACCACTCAGTCTGTGTACCTAACATAGAAAGAGGACAACTTATGTTCACACTCATGTCTGCTTTATTTATGACATGCATCCGATAATTGCCCCTACGTGAGAAGAAAGTAAGAAGGAATCAAACATACGCGTATACTTGCCACATGAGTCCTGTGCAGCAAAAGGAACCACATAGTAGAGCTAGGGAGAGGCATAGACTCAGTTAAACAAGCTTATCAAGTCATTTTAAAGCTCTATATCTTAAAAAGCAATGGAAACTTACTTAAGTTCAAGTAACCTGAAGTGTAAAACCTCGACTTAATATTCATTCTGATTTCAATATAGGTTATAAAAGCCAGAAAGAGAAGGTTCTACCACAAAGCAGATTAGTGATGGGGGTAGGTTCAAGTAGGTCCAATGTAGTAACAGGGTATGCTTACTTTGGTGGGAGAATGAATGGTTGAGGTTTGGTGACAGGATCTTGCAAAGAAGAGTGACATAGCAAGTGTATGTTTAATTTCTAACTTGGAAGGTTTGCTTGCTGTAGTCATTGTAGTCATTCTATTTTCGTGTGTGTGTGTGTGTTCATTTGTTGTCATGAATAGAAATGGCTATAAGGATTCTATAGGAAACATTAACGTATAATCTATATCTCTGTGTTCAGAAAACCTGAGGGATTCACTGCTGTTGTTGTTGTTTTTAATCCTCTTACTAGAGCTTTCAAAATCTTGACTGAGATGAAAGAAACCAAGTGTCAGGCTTTATTTTTCTACCCACGACAGCTTAACTATTACCATTCCTCTAACATTTATTCGTTAAAAATTGGAGTAGATAAAAGCAGACTTAGCAAGCTAAAGAGTCATTTTAAGTTGCAAATTGCTTGCTTTGGAGTTGGGCAAGAATCAAAGATCTCAGTCAGATCTTCAGTCATGTTGAGCACCCTGTTATTTATGAGCATTTGAGGAAAGACAAAGGACTCCTCTAGAGAGATCCTGAAGGGAAAGTAGATAAGTTTGTGTACTCTCATTGCTACCCAACACTCAACACTCTCTTCTATGGAAAAGCAACCATGACTGGGAGGAGTGCGTGTTAGGGGCTTTCCTAAGTTGATGGTGGATATACATTGTATTCATCATTCAAAAGTCAGGGTGAAAGAGAATGCTACATGCATATACATGTGCACACACACATGTGCACACACATACTCACTGACAGACGCACACATGTACACACCCACTTGCATAAGCATACCTACAAACACAGGCATGCACACACACAGGTAAACACATACACTTATTCTCTTCCCCTCTCTATGTGCTTTCCTTCCTTCCTTCTTAATTTCATCCCCTTTTTCTTCTCTTCATCCTGTTCAGTCCAGAAAATTCCTTCTTTTGTTCTTAATTTTCTCTTTTATCTTCTTCTAAATTTTGCTTAAGCAAAGAAAAACAAAGCAAATCAAACAATAGCAAACCCAGAACAATTAAAAATAATGAGTTAAAATCAATGACATTTAATTGTCCTAACCAGAACATATCTCTTTAATACCTTTTCTTTTCTCCAGTCAAATATGTTCTAGGAGTCTGTTGCAAACCTATAACGGCAAAATGCAGGTCATTCAGAAAGGCAATCTCTCTCTCTCTCTTTTTTCTTAAACAAGTTTATTACAATGTACTCCAACCATATTTACAGACTACATGATTCTCTTGAAAAATATTCGTTTCTTGGAGATACATTTTGATTATAGTTGTTTTGCCTATAATGTGTGGCCTTGTTTCATTTTCTGACTCTATTGAGATTTATCTCACAATGGATGCTTCTCACTTAATTGATAGAAAATGCTTGATGTTTGATCAATTTGCTGAAATTTATGGTTTAACACCTATTTCCATCTTTCTTTTTCTTTCTTTCTCTCTCTCTTCCTTTCTTCCTTCCTTCCTTTCTTTCTTTCTTTCTTTCTTTCTTTCTTTCTTTCTTTCTTTCTTTCTCTCTCTCTCTCTCTTTTCTTTCTTCCTTCCTTTCTTTCTTTCTCTCTCTTTCTTTCTTTCTTTCTTTCTTTCTTTCCTCCTTTCTTTCTTTCTTTCTTTCTTTCTTTCTTTCTTTCTTTCTTCCTTCCTTCCTTCCTTCCTTCCTCTCTCTCTCTCTTTTCCTTCCTTCCTTCTTTCCTTCTCTCTCTCTGTCTTTCTTTCTGTCTGTCTTTCTTTCTTCCTTTCTTCCTTTCTTTCTTTCTTTCTTTCTTTCTTTCTTTCTTTCTTTCTTTCTTTTCTCTTTGGCCATCCTAATAGGAACTGCCAAGAGGAGTTTGCAACTTGCTAGAATTGCATTGTTGCATCTGACCCATTAAGTAAATGAGACTACTTGGTGCTTTGATAGGAGGTAGTTATACTGAAGAGTTTAACCTTGATTTAACTGCCAAGATCATAGAATTAATAAAATCAGTTAAGTTTTCCATCAAACACACCTATCTTCCAAAAATCCAACAAGTTACCTTCCGATTTACAAGTTGTATTTCCATACTGATATTCAAACCTCACAGTGTGGATGAAACACAAGAGTGTTTTGTCTGTAAGTCTTCTACAATAATCCCATGCAAGAAAACCTGTAGATATGTGATTTCTAGTTTACAAGGTAATAAAGAGCCTTCACCAGAATATGTAACAAAGTTACACGTCTTTTCTTAAGAAAACTTAGTTCTAGGTGGAAAGAAAATCATAGGATCAAAATAGCATATGTAGCAAGTGTACACACTTGCGCTAGGAAGTGTTTGTGAACCCAAAAGACCACAAAGGAGCCAAAACAGATGCAATTGCATTAGAACACCTTATACTCTGCTTTTTTTCCCTTTCCCATGTCTTCATAACAGAATGTTCATAGAATGCTGCTAGATCATATTGAACTCATGTCTTATCTCTACAACTAGACTGTCACCTTTCCAGTGTAGGATTATATTTTATTCATCACAGATTCTTCCATATGTCATGGAAAGAAACATATGGTCATTAAATACTTGGTGGATGGGTGAGTATAGGAGCCAAATTGGTAGCTTTTTAAGAAACACAAAGACTGTCGTGAGTCTTTGTGTTTAAATGAGGAAGTATCTGTCTCCCAGAGAATATTTGAAGATTAATGGAGCAATTTTTGTTTATCACCATTGGAAAGGGTATTTTTGGTACCTAGTAGGAAGAAGCCAGGGAAGCTGTTGAACAACTTACCATGCACAGGGCAGAACTCCACAGCAGACATATATTAAAAATGTCACAAATTATGCCAGAGGTCAATAATTTCAAGATCAAAAGCCCTAGTCTGAGCCATATGAGCCAAATGACACTTCAATAAAACCAAGTTGTGCATATCCAAATGACAGTAGGTCTGCATTCTGTGATAACAAGTGCATTCAAAACTAAAACATCTTTTAAAGAAATGGGAAAAAGCAGCATGCTCAAGAAAAAATACTTTCGGCACAAGTCCCTTCCGCTCGACTCGAGACTCGAGCCCCGGGCTACCTTGCCAGCAGAGTCTTGCCCAACACCCGCAAGGGTCCACACGGGACTCCCCACGGGACCCTAAGACCTCTGGTGAGTGGATCACAGTGCCTGCCCCAATCCAATCGCGCGGAACTCGAGACTGCGGTACATAGGGAAGCAGGCTACCCGGGCCTGATCTGGGGCACAAGTCCCTTCTGCTCGACTCGAGACTCGAGCCCCGGGCTACCTTGACAGCAGAGTCTTGCCCAACACCCGCAAGGGCCCACACGGGACTCCCCACGGGACCCTAAGACCTCTGGTGAGTGGATCACAGCGCCTACCCCAATCCAATCGCGTGGAACTTGAGACTGCGGTACATAAAGAAGCAGGCTACCCGGGCTTGATCTGGGGCACAAACCCCTTCCACTCCACTCGAGCCCCGGCTACCTTGCCAGCTGAGTCGCCTGACACCCGCAAGGGCCCACACAGGATTCCACACGTGATCCTAAGACCTCTAGTGAGTGGAACACAACTTCTGCCAGGAGTCTAGTTCGAACACCAGATATCTGGGTACCTGCCTTGCAAGAAGAGAGCTTGCCTGCAGAGAATACTCTGCCCACTGAAACTAAGGAGAGTGCTACCCTCCAGGTCTGCTCATAGAGGCTAACAGAGTCACCTGAAGAACAAGCTCTTAACAGTGACAACTAAAACAGCTAGCTTCAGAGATTACCAGATGGCGAAAGGCAAACGTAAGAATCCTACTAACAGAAATCAAGACCACTCACCATCATCAGAACGCAGCACTCCCACCCCACCTAGTCCTGGGCACCCCAACACAACCGAAAATCTAGACCCAGATTTAAAAACATTTCTCATGATGATGATAGAGGACATCAAGAAGGACTTTCATAAGTCACTTAAAGATTTACAGGAGAGCACTGCTAAAGAGTTACAGGCTCTTAAAGAAAAGCAGGAAAACACAGCCAAACAGGTGATGGAAATGAACAAAACCATACTAGAACTAAAAGGGGAAGTAGACACAATAAAGAAAACCCAAAGCGAGGCAACGCTGGAGATAGAAACCCTAGGAAAGAGATCTGGAACCATAGATGTGAGCATCAGCAACAGAATACAAGAAATGGAAGAGAGAATCTCAGGTGCAGAAGATTCCATAGAGAACATCGACACAACAGTCAAAGAAAATACAAAATGCAAAAGGATCCTAACTCAAAACATCCAGGTAATCCAGGACACAATGAGAAGACCAAACCTACGGATAATAGGAATTGATGAGAATGAAGATTTTCAACTTAAAGGGCCAGCTAATATCTTCAACAAAATAATAGAAGAAAACTTCCCAAACATAAAAAAAGAGATGCCCATGATCATACAAGAAGCATACAGAACTCCAAATAGACTGGACCAGAAAAGAAATTCCTCCCGACACATAATAATCAGAACAACAAATGCACTAAATAAAGATAGAATATTAAAAGCAGTAAGGGAGAAAGGTCAAGTAACATATAAAGGAAGGCCTATCAGAATTACACCAGACTTTTCACCAGAGACTATGAAAGCCAGAAGAGCCTGGACAGATGTTATACAGACACTAAGAGAACACAAATGCCAGCCCAGGCTACTATACCCGGCCAAACTCTCAATTACCATAGATGGAGAAACCAAAGTATTCCACGACAAAACCAAGTTCACACAATATCTTTCCACGAATCCAGCCCTTCAAAGGATAATAACAGAAAAGAAGCAATACAAGGACGGAAATCACGCCCTAGAACAACCAAGAAAGTAATCATTCAACAAACCAAAAAGAAGACAGCCACAAGAACAGAATGCCAACTCTAACAACAAAAATAAAAGGGAGCAACAATTACTTTTCCTTAATATCTCTTAATATCAATGGACTCAATTCCCCAATAAAAAGACATAGACTAACAGACTGGCTACACAAACAGGACCCAACATTCTGCTGCTTACAGGAAACCCATCTCAGGGAAAAAGACAGACACTACCTCAGAGTGAAAGGCTGGAAAACAATTTTCCAAGCAAATGGACTGAAGAAACAAGCTGGAGTAGCCATTTTAATATCGGATAAAATCGACTTCCAACCCAAAGTTATCAAAAAAGACAAGGAGGGACACTTCATACTCATCAAAGGTAAAATCCTCCAAGAGGAACTCTCAATTCTGAATATCTACGCACCAAATGCAAGGGCAGCCACATTCATTAGAGACACTTTAGTAAAGCTCAAAGCATACATTGCACCTCACACAATAATAGTGGGAGACTTCAACACACCACTTTCTTCAAAGGACAGATCGTGTAAACAGAAACTAAACAGGGACACAGTGAAACTAACAGAAGTTATGAAACAAATGGACCTGACAGATATCTACAGAACATTTTATCCTAAAACAAAAGGATATACCTTCTTCTCAGCACCTCACGGGACCTTCTCCAAAATTGACCATATAATTGGTCACAAAACAGGCCTCAATAGATACAAAAATATTGAAATTGTCCCATGTATCCTATCAGACCACCATGGCCTAAGACTGATCTTCAATAACAACATAAATAATGGAAAGCCAACATTCACGTGGAAACTGAATAACACTCTTCTCAATGATACCTTGGTCAAGGAAGGAATAAAGAAAGAAATTAAAGACTTTTTAGAGTTTAATGAAAATGAAGCCACAACGTACCCAAACCTATGGGACACAATGAAAGCATTTCTAAGAGGGAAACTCATAGCGCTGAGTGCCTCCAAGAAGAAACGGGAGACAGCACATACTAGCAGCTTGACAATACATCTAAAAGCCCTAGAAAAAAAGGAAGCAAATTCACCCAAGAGGAGTAGACGGCAGGAAATAATCAAACTCAGGGGTGAAATCAACCAAGTGGAAACAAGAAGAACTATTCAAAGAATTAACCAAACGAGGAGTTGGTTCTTTGAGAAAATCAACAAGATAGATAAACCCTTAGCTAGACTCACTAAAGGGCACAGGGACAAAATCCTAATTAACAAAATCAGAAATGAAAAGGGAGACATAACAACAGATCCTGAAGAAATCCAAAACACCATCAGATCCTTCTACAAAAGGCTATACTCAACAAAACTGGAAAACCTGGACGAAATGGACAAATTTCTGGACAGATACCAGGTACCAAAGTTGAATCAGGATCAAGTTGACCATCTAAACAGTCCCATATCACCTAAAGAAATAGAAGCAGTTATTAATAGTCTCCCAACCAAAAAAAGCCCAGGACCAGATGGGTTTAGTGCAGAGTTCTATCAGACCTTCAAAGAAGATCTAATTCCAATTCTGCACAAACTATTTCACAAAATAGAAGTAGAAGGTACTCTACCCAACTCATTTTATGAAGCCACTATTACTCTGATACCTAAACCACAGAAAGATCCAACAAAGATAGAGAACTTCAGACCAATTTCTCTTATGAATATCGATGCAAAAATCCTCAATAAACTTCTCGCTAACCGAATCCAAGAACACATTAAAGCAATCATCCATCCTGACCAAGTAGGTTTTATTCCAGGGATGCAGGGATGGTTTAATATACGAAAATCCATCAATGTAATCCATTATATAAACAAACTCAAAGACAAAAACCACATGATCATCTCGTTAGATGCAGAAAAAGCATTTGACAAGATCCAACACCCATTCATGATAAAAGTTTTGGAAAGATCAGGAATTCAAGGCCCATACCTAAACATGATAAAAGCAATCTACAGCAAACCAGTAGCCAACATCAAAGTAAATGGAGAGAAGCTGGAAGCAATCCCACTAAAATCAGGGACTAGACAAGGCTGCCCACTTTCTCCCTACCTTTTCAACATAGTACTTGAAGTATTAGCCAGAGCAATTCGACAACAAAAGGAGATCAAGGGGATAAAAATTGGAAAAGAGGAAGTCAAAATATCACTTTTTGCAGATGATATGATAGTATATATAAATGACCCTAAAAATTCTACCAGAGAACTCCTAAACCTGATAAACAGCTTCGGTGAAGTAGCTGGATATAAAATAAACTCAAACAAGTCAATGGCCTTTCTCTATACAAAGAATAAACAGGCTGAGAAAGAAATTAGCGAAACAACACCCTTCTCAATAGTCACAAATAATATAAAATATCTTGGCGTGACTCTAACTAAGGAGGTGAAAGATCTGTATGATAAAAACTTCAAATCTCTGAAGAAAGAAATTAAAGAAGATCTCAGAAGATGGAAAGATCTCCCATGCTCATGGATTGGCAGGATCAACATTGTAAAAATGGCTATCTTGCCAAAAGCAATCTACAGATTCAATGCAATCCCCATCAAAATTCCAACTCAATTCTTCAACGAATTGGAAGGAGCAATTTGCAAATTTGTCTGGAATAACAAAAAACCTAGGATAGCAAAAAGTCTTCTCAAGGATAAAAGAACTTCTGGCGGAATCACCATGCCAGACCTAAAGCTTTACTACAGAGCAATTGTGATAAAAACTGCATGGTACTGGTATAGAGACAGACAAGTAGACCAATGGAATAGAATTGAAGATCCAGAAATGAACCCACACACCTATGGTCACTTGATCTTCGACAAGGGAGCTAAAACCATCCAGTGGAAGAAAGACAGCATTTTCAACAATTGGTGCTGGCACAACTGGTTGTTATCGTGTAGAAGAATGCGAATCGATCCATACTTATCTCCTTGTACTAAGGTCAAATCTAAGTGGATCAAGGAACTTCACATAAAACCAGAGACACTGAAACTTATAGAGGAGAAAGTGGGGAAAAGCCTTGAAGATATGGGCACAGGGGAAAAATTCCTGAACAGAACAGCAATGGCTTGTGCTGTAAGATCGAGAATCGACAAATGGGACCTAATGAAACTCCAAAGTTTCTGCAAGGCAAAAGACACCGTCAATAAGACAAAAAGACCACCAACAGATTGGGAAAGGATCTTTACCTATCCTAAATCAGATAGGGGACTAATATCCAACATATATAAAGAACTCAAGAAGGTGGACTTCAGAAAATCAAATAACCCCATTAAAAAATGGGGCTCAGAACTGAACAAAGAATTCTCACCTGAGGAATACCGAATGGCAGAGAAGCACTTGAAAAAATGTTCAACATCCTTAATCATCAGGGAAATGCAAATCAAAACAACCCTGAGATTCCACCTCACACCAGTCAGAATGGCTAAGATCAAAAATTCAGGTGACAGCAGATGCTGGCGAGGATGTGGAGAAAGAGGAACACTCCTCCATTGTTGGTGGGAGTGCAGGCTTGTACAACCACTCTGGAAATCAGTCTGGCGGTTCCTCAGAAAACTGGACATAGTACTACCGGAGGATCCAGCAATACCTCTCCTGGGCATATATCCAGAAGATGCCCCAACAGGTAAGAAGGACACATGCTCCACTATGTTCATAGCAGCCTTATTTATAATAGCCAGAAGCTGGAAAGAACCTAGATGCCCCTCAACAGAGGAATGGATACAGAAAATGTGGTACATCTACACAATGGAGTACTACTCAGCTATTAAAAAGAATGAATTTATGAAATTCCTAGCCAAATGGATGGACCTGGAGGGCATCATCCTGAGTGAGGTAACACATTCACAAAGAAACTCACACAATATGTATTCACTGATAAGTGGATATTAGCCCCAAACCTAGGATACCCAAGATATAAGATATAATTTGCTAAACACATGAAACTCAAGGAGAATGAAGACTGAAGTGTGGACACTATGCCCCTCCTTAGATTTGGGAACAAAACACCCATGGAAGGAGTTACAGAGACGGAGTTTGGAGCTGAGATGAAAGGATGGACCATGTAGAGACTGCCATAGCCAGGGATCCACCCCATAATCAGCATCCAAACGCTGACACCATTGCATACACTAGCAAGATTTTATTGAAAGGACGCAGATGTAGCTGTCTCTTGTGAGACTATGCCGGGGCCCAGCAAACACAGAAGTGGATGCTCACAGTCAGCTAATGGATGGATCATAGGGCTCCCAATGGAGGAGCTAGAGAAAGTAGCCAAGGAGCTAAAGGGATCTGCAACCCTATAGGTGGAACAACATTATGAGCTAACCAGTACCCCGGAGCTCTTGACTCTAGCTGCATATATATCAAAAGATGGCCTAGTCGGCCATCACTGGAAAGAGAGGCCCATTGGACTTGCAAACTTTATATGCCCCAGTACAGGGGAATACCAGGGCCAAAAAGGGGGAGTGGGTGGGCAGGGGAGTGGGGGTGGGTGGATATGGGGGACTTTTGGTATAGCATTGGAAATGTAAATGAGTTAAATACCTAATAAAAAATGGAAAAAAAAAAAAAAAAAGAAAAAATACTTTCAGAAATGTGGATGTAACTTCTTGACTGATGACTGGGTACTATCTATGATCCTGGCACTACTGTGAGATCCATGGAATGTACTGAATGAGAGACATACATGCTGATCTTGAAGAGTAGGAAATTCAACGGAAATGATACATGTATGAAGATATCATTGTGAAAAAGTATGTAGCCATCACGTCACATGGTAATATAGAGGCTTTTTGTGTTGTTTTTGTTGTTGCTGCTGTTGTTGCTACAATCGGAATTTCAAAAGTGAGAGTTCAAATATGGCCATTTAAGAAAATCAGCAACTCTGGATATAGTTTCCGTACTTGATTGTTGAATATGACTGACCCTTTTTGCCTCATTGGAAATATTCTCTTGGCTTACATGGAAATACCTAAGAGGAAGACATTTTCTTTTAAACTCAGTTTAAACTCATTCAAATTTAGCACAAAGAGAGACACAGTGGACAGAGAGGCAAAAAACAAACAAACAAACAAACATAAACAAAAACCATGTCCCACAGGCATGATACACCCTCTCTGTCATTACTTCCCAATCCTACCAGTCTTAATAATTAACCCTGTATCCTCCAGAGTCAGTGCACAGTTAGTAACTTGCAAGCTCCTCCTACTTACTTCCCTTCAGGCTATAACTTGTAAATAGGACTCACTCTATTCTTTGATAATTTTTGAGCATAACTAAAAGTTGGCATCTAAAGTCCAGTGGCCATTGGCAACTGAAAAACACAAAAAGCTGTCCATTAGCTTACAAGTTGGGATGAACCTAGATAATTATCTAATAAATGACGTTATTTGCCAAGTGAAGAACCCGAGAACTCTGGTTGGAAAGTAAGTTTTCAAGATTAATCAGCATATGAGAGCCAGTGCAAGACGAGGCTGTGACCTTGCTGCTTGGAATAATGTTCATAGAGCAAGAGTCCAGTGATTCTATTCAAGCTTCTACTTGGAAATTGGAGAAGAAAGACTAAAAGGGAGTAACTACTTAGAGAAGAAGAATCAGTTTCTCACTGGGATGAGCACTCACACTGGGCATCCAATCCCTATAGCAAATGCAATTATAGACAATACATAATGTTTGAAAATGATACTGACTATGACATGAGTTTTTGGATTTAATATTTTTATTATTATTTGAAAATATATTATTTTATTTTCATTCAAAAAATTAACTATAAAACATGTCCTTTAAAAGGTATTCCAGAAAAAAAAAATGGGATTATTACAGGAGATGGTAGCTTCACTCATGCCATTGACACTAAAGACTTTTTCTATAGAACAAGGAAGAGTTGGAAGACAGATAGATATATTAATGCTCATGATTCTTGATGAGTGTCAGTCTATGTATTTGTATACATTTTAGTTTTGAAAAAAACCAAGATTAAAATACTGAAAATACAAATTATAACAAAATAAAAAGTAGAAGTATTTTTCCACAGAAATTAACATGACTTCATTTTAGGTGATATAATAATTAAATGTTAAAGATTATTAAGTTTGTAAAATGGAAAGCATTTACTGTAAATGAAGGAAAATATATCTCTATTAATTTAATGTGTCCTTGGTCCTCAGTATTTATTAAATCTATAGGAGTGTGAGGTAATGCCCTGCGTCTTCTCATTCATTGTCAACTCCCTAGCTGACTAATGTGGAGCAGCTTCCTGCCCTACAAGCTTCATTCAGTGTGAGTCCTTAAATGAACACGCCATCCTCCATTCTTTATGCCATATTTCTGCTGTAAGTTTTCTCTGCTTGTTATGGTTAGATGTCAAAATGTTTGCCAGTGTACTGTAGTTGTCTACTCTGTACCCTATGAAACTGTAGGTCAGACTACCCAGAGTAGGGAGTACACAAGATATTATTCTCTAAGAATGTAGTAACCATGCTAATGTGTACACTGCAGTGAAAGTCCAAGGAATACATCCTCACTTCAAATAACCTATATCGATGATTTGTCTACCTATTTCTCACCCTGCAAGACTACCAGTTTCATCACGATGATTTCATAGACTTGTATTGACATTTAAAGCTTGTCATTCATTATGGAATTATCCTTTGCACTGAAGGATGTTTAGCATCCTCTCTGGTCTTTACCCACTTCATGCCAGGAATGGTTCCATTCTCTAACCACATAGTGCCTAAAGTGCCTTAGATTTGTGTGTCAGAGACCTTTCCTAATTCAGAACATGTGACCTAAGTGTAAATATGATGCTTTGCAGTCATCTTTGATTTTCAGTACCACATAGCTCAATGGTAGTACAAAACAAATGTTTGTTCACCTGCCCCTTTGTCTTCCCTCACTCAACACATAGTACTCAGGATCCTAGAGCTTTGCATCTGCAAAACAAATTTTCTGTTATCAAACCCTCTACAAATATTCACCAATTAATCTAAGAACTGGTCAAAATACAGGTGCTCATTGCTCAGAAATATGGCTTATCTAAATTTAATAGGCTACATATAAAGAAGGAGCCCTTATTTTCTGTTGGGAGGGGGGTCAAGAGAAACTAAAACTCTTCTACCTTCTTTTTCTCTTGTCTCTGTAATAGGCATTACTGTAAGTTTATATGTGTAAGAGCCACTGGAGAGTTATAGGCACGAATTATCCATATCCTTGATGGTAAAACTCTTTAAAAAGACACACAGGCTTCAAGTACATTGTTACAATTGCTGTCTCATTCTGAGACTACAGGTCTGGTCCATCTGGGATGCAATAACCAATTTACTCCCAAGAAAAAATAAATGGTAAAGACTTTCATGGGTTATGTGATGGCAAGGGTAAATGAACCAGGACACAAGTGGGGATTAAAGTCACAGCTTGAAGGCCCTTGCATATTTTACACTAGCAACTCTTGCAGGCAAGGACTATGCAATTTCCAAGCCATCTGGGTCTAGCCTTGGCTGTTGTGCTGAATTACAAGAGATGTGATTCTACCTGGAATAAAATACAAGGAATTAGGTTGCATGCATCTCTCACACCTTCTGCACTGTTGGGAGCAATTGCCAGTTGTCACATGAGGAGTGCTGAGAAACAGCCCTTGGAAAGTTCTTTCACTCCTTGCCAAGCTCCAGTTTAAATTGGAAATTCAATTTATCTCTGAATTCATCAGAGATCAT
Source organism: Mus musculus (assembly GCF_000001635.26). Taxonomy (NCBI): domain Eukaryota; kingdom Metazoa; phylum Chordata; class Mammalia; order Rodentia; family Muridae; genus Mus; species Mus musculus. The sequence continues at coordinate 19,684,030 of NC_000067.6, read as the reverse complement.
GGGTGGAGCTAATGGGGGATTTATTTTTAGGGAGCAATGGAATAGGAATAGGAGAAGCTGGATGAAGTAGTAACCCCTGGCAGCATGGCATTGCAGCAAAGGGTATGACTGAGGAATGCTTCCTCATATTTTCCTCTCTGTACTTTGCCTCTTGCTTATTGGCTCTTTCAGTAAAGTCCCTCAGAATGAGTGACTTCTGCTGGGCAGAGGAAGAAAATGGGGCAACAGTTTCATTAGAAGTTTAAGAGCAAGATGAAGCCTTTAGGTTTCTATATCTATATCTTGGCATGGCTCCTTAAGTGGTGGTTAAGTCCCTAATCTTATGGATAAGAGCAGGCAGACCAGTCTAGTTCAGTGTTGTTACTCAGCTAGAAGCAAAGGAAGGTTTGAAACTTGTAAACCTATATTTCAGTCTCACCTTCTGCTAACTACCTGTTTGCACAGCAAGTTGTCTGGCCTCTCTAAACTGCACATTCCTCTTGGGCTAAATAAGGGGAAAAAAAAAAACCTAAAGGTTAACTGGAATCCCCTCATGGCACATTTGAGGATGGAGTGAACTGAACAAAGGAATTCAATAATATTTCACTGCTAAATTCTTAAAACATCTTTGTCAATTTCATATGTATGTATGTATGTATGTATGTATGTATGTATGTATGTGTATACACACACACACACACACACATATATATGTATATATATGTATATATATATATATATATATATATATATATATATATATATATATGATCCCCCTTTTCTCCACTGAAATTCCTCTTCAAAACAAACCTCACACTCTGATTTGATGGGTTTTGTTTTGATTCATGTGGAGCCAACTGAATTTAAACATGGCTGTCGGCATGAACATGGAGGGGGGGTGAATATTTCCTGGAACATGAACAACTTATCAGTGGCTATGCCACTGACAAAATGATACTCTCTTCTCCAGCAACCATTAATGGCCAATAATCTCTCAGTAATACGTGGAGGCAGAATACAGAAAAGTCATGGTAGGCATGTAGGAAGAAGAGGCCCAAATCTCCGAGGTCTGACATTGGGTTTGTGAGATACTGAGAATACCTCTCTGCTTTAGAATGCCATGCGTCTTAACCTAGGTTAAAAGGTGACACCAGTGTGCTTAGGCTTGGTCAGATTCAACAAGTCATCCAGAAATCTTTTGATCAGTTGAAACTAAGAAAGATGAAGGAGTCTTGCATAATAAGTAGAATGGTTCTAAAAAAAGACCTGGACTGATAACTTATGTGTGATTTTAATATTCAAATCAAACAGCCTTTCAAAACACAAACCCAGAAAATTTCTAGTATAAATAGATGCAGTTAACCTGCAGTTCAAAACAACTAAGATTTTCTGGTTTCCTTTCTGTAGCTGATAATTCTACCAAGAAGTTTCTAGTGTGTCTTTGTTAAGGCTTAAAAGTCACACTCCATCTCATTATTGCTGGGAACCCTTGCATTCCTTACACCTCAGTCACACCTGTCAGTAAAGGATCCAGGGAAGCCGAGTCCTACCCAAGCAACGACTGCCATCAATCAGCAAGTCTACAGTTACTGCTTTTCGTGGCTCTAGAGCAATGGTTCTCAACATCCCTAATGCTGTTACCCTTTAATATAGCCCCTCACATTTTGGTGACTCCCAATCATGAAATTATTTTGTTGTTACTTGAGAACTGTAAATTTGCTACTGTTATGGATCATAATGAAAATTTTCAATATGCAAAATACCTCATATGAGACCCCCAATAGTATTTTGACCCACTGGGTGAGACCTGCTGATCTAGAGGAAAGTCAGCCACGGGTACCCCCAAACAATACTACTATTAACCTTGCTGAAAATCCCTGGAGAGAAAAATGTATTAATATATAATACTCCCCCTAAAGACCCCAAAGATTCAACATTCCAAAGCATGAATGGTCTGAGGCTGAATTCATGAAGAAATGGGTATTCTGTCCCTTTTTATTCCAAGGGAATGGGGCTGTGCATAATCACGATAGTTTCTGGAACTGAGAAAGATGTTAAGATCAATTGTCAACTCCCTTTCATTCCTTTTATTGGCAAATAGCATACATTGCCTGTATTTATATGCTACATATTAATTTTTAAAATTCTAGAATACCGTTCTATCTCAATGTAATTAGCTGTTTTCCATATCAATTCTATCATTGTCTTTCCTTAGATTAATTACTGAGTGTTTTAGTAAGAAACAAGATTAACTACCCCCTTTGTGTTTGCTAATCAAAAGCCAAAATTAATGGCATATAGTATAAAATGACCAGGTTTCTTCTTTGCTCTGAATGCTATGGTAGAACTGAACCATTACAATATCAAAACGTCTAGAGCTACTGTGGCTCGCTAGCCTCCACGAATTAGAAAAGGCTAGAATGTCTGAAAGCTAATGTGGAGCTGGGGATGGATGGGCCAGACTACAAGATGAATGAAAAGCAGTGTGGTCTGTAGAGTGTTCGAATTTTTTCTTTCAAAAGGAATTTTTTACCCCAGGCCAGAAGCCTTTGTGTCAGGGAGACTGTCTCATTTCTCTGCTCAAAGGCTGTCAGAGATGACTGAGACTTGAGAGCAGTTTCTGATGTTGACGAGGTCAAGGCAGGCAATACTGTGAACCATCCGTCACTGCCTCGATGGTAACCCAAGAAGACACGTGAGCCCCACGCTGAAACCTGGAAGGCTATTTTCTCTGGAGAAACCGAGAGAGGGGGGGGTGGGAGGTATAGAGGAGAGAAAGGAAAAAAAGACCTGGGTCAAATGGTCACCGCCGTGAAGTTGACTGCATTAGTATTCAGCTAGAATCAGAGAAACTTGCACAGTCCCAGCTGGGAATATTCTGAAGAAAGAAGTGACTGGAGGCAAAAAAATATGTATTAATATTACTGTGCTTAATCAATATAGAAAATCCTCCAATGTGTTTTTGTGAGCAGCTCCTCAAAGTTAAGACCTGCAGTGATTACAATCCCTTCTGATTACATTTGCAAACAAGGCAGGTTGGGGCCTCAGTACTCGAATTGTAGTAGTCCAGTACTAGCAACTTATTCCCCACCCTAGGGAAATGCACCATGTACACACGTACTTGATACCCTCAGAGGCCCCAGGGTTTGGAGTTACAGATGGTTGTGAGCCACCATGTGGTAGTTGAGAATCTAACCTGAGTCCTCTGGAAGTGCAGCCACTGGTCTTAACTGCTGAGTATCTTCTCCCAAGTCCCAGTTGGAGAACAGTTGCCTACTTCAACTAGATTATTTGAAGGTTTTGCTAATTAAAAGCAAGCTACTTATTTGGGGTGGTAACCACCTTTAGAAGCACAGACCGGACACATTTTTTTCTTCTCTGTAGCTGTCACTTCACTTTGACTGATGCTTTTTTTGGGCTCCCCCTGCTTTGAAATGCTTCTGAATTGGATAATATCTTTGTGTTTTCACTTGCGGTTTACATCAAGCTCATACCTAAAAATGTTAAATACTCCCGAGCCTACCTTAGATTGATCCCTGTGGAATTCCTTCTGGCAACTTGCCCAAATGGGTACCCTGACATGTATCTTAACTATGGCCTGAAGTTTTTGGTAGCAGCATTAACACATAAAGTAAAATGTGTTTTATTAAAAAAAAATGCCCATCAACTCTTTAAAATTAATCATATGTTTGAATGCTTGCATTTTATTTTCTTGATATTAAATATAGAAGCAATTACATGGTCAGTGTTTATTGATTGGTTCTTCTTTGTATATCACAAAAAAGCAATGACTTGGGCCATAGCATCTATGGTACTATCCTTCTTTTGTTTTGTCATTAACAACTACTGCATACCTCTGTGCTCCTTTATTCAGACTTGTTCAGATATAGCAAAGGCTTGTAATGTAAGAACTCAGAAGTCCAACTTCCAAGGGAAAGACTAATGGAAAAAACTAAGGATTTCCTCTCTGTACCATTCTTGCCCTGGATCAAAACTTATCCTTTGTTTTGTAACAACTGGTTCCCCCACAGTTTCAGAAAAGCATACGATTTAAGATGTCAATTATTGATCTATTTAAGATGTCAGTTACTGGGCTGGAGAGATGGCTCAGTGGTTAAGAGCACTGGCTGCTCTTTCAGAGGTCCTGAGTTCAATTCCCAGCAAACAAATGGTGCCTCACAATCATTTGAAATAGGTTTTAATGCCCTCTTTTGGTGTGTACAAAGAAAGTGGCAGTATATACATATATATATGACAAGCACTTACTATATATAATATATAAAATTATAATATATATAATATTTTAAAAGATGTTAATTATTTATGTTCCATCATGAAGACTGTGACATATGACAACTAATGATTTCCTACAAAACAGAATCTCTTATTTTCCCAGACCCTTGAGTACATAATTCGTTCAAAACATCTTAATTTCAAGTCTACTATGTTCCCAGCAAATCTATTTGTTGAAGATTGAATAAGAGGCAAAATCCTGACTTCTACAAAACCTAAAACTACAGTTGGATGAGATAAATTAATAAATGATTATGACAAACTGTAGTCTTAATTAGTTGTAGTCTTAATGCTTATCTTAATTAGTTTTCTGTTGCAGTGGTAAGACACCATGACCAAGGCAGAAGAAAGTTTATTTGGGGCTTACAGTTTGAGGGGATTAGAATCCCCGACTCTCAGGGCAGGAAGAATGGTAGCAGGCAGGCAGTCATAGCACTGGAGTAGAAGCTGAGAGCTTACAACTTGATGCACAAGTACAAGGACAGAGAGAGAGAGAGAGAGAGAGAGAGAGAGAGAGAGAGGGAGGGAGAGAGAGAGAGAAAGGGAGGGGGAGGGAGGGAGGGAGAGAGAGAACGAGAGAGAAAGAGAGAGAGAGAACTTTTTAATGGTGCAAGTCTTTTGAAACTTCAAAGCTCATTGCCAGTGGCACATCTCCTCCAGGAAGACTACTCCTCTTAATCCTTCTGAAAGAGTTCCACCAACTGGGGAACAAGTATTCACATATATAAGCCATGGGCTGTGGAGGGAATTTGTCATCCAAACTACCACATTGCTACATTAAGAAATTAAAGTGTGAACATACAGTGATGGTGTAAGCAACTGTTTTAAGTGAGATGAAAAAGAGCCCTATAGAAGGGACCCTCTTGACAAGGATGGAATGGGACGAGCAAGGCTCCTACATAACGTTTTAGAATAGGTTATTGCAGTGATCAAGTCCACAGACTAGCAAGGGCAATGGATTCAACTCTTCTGATGACCAGTAAAAAGCACAGAGCAACTAGCCAAGAGCAGGAGAGAAGAAAGATAAAGAGCGGCACTGAGCAAGATCACATGGACCTCCTGGAGAGAACTGTGAATGGATATGTTTTCTGTGTCTGTTGAAAGAAATTACTACAAACAGGCATGTGAAAAATGAAAACAAAACCAAGCATCAGGAATTTATTCTCTAGGTGTTTTGGAAGCCAGAAATAGGAATCAACATGGGAGCAGAATATCTGAATATCTTCTGTAGTATCTCAATGTTTCTCTCCAAGGCTCTGCTGTCTACTGTTATCTCTTGGTTTCTAGACTTGTAGTTCAGCCTCTGCCTTTGTCTTTAGGTCAACTTCTTTACATCTTTCAAATAGTTCACTGTAACTTCAGGATACTCTCATTTTAAAATGCCTTAATTTGGTTAAATACATGTTATATCCCTTTCTTCAAATAAGGTCATATTTGAAACTTTTACTGTTCAGTACATGGCCATAAATTTTTACTCCAGAGAGCCTATGCAAAGTTTGAAAAGAGATACAAGCACAATCACCTATCTTTTAAAGAGCTGTTATTTGCTATGAAGTCTTCAGGGACAGAATGAAAGCTCAGAGATCTAGTAAAAGGCAAATAACACATTTTCTCATGTTATCCACCACCTTTCATTTGCTTTGGTGTTTTGGATAGCAAAGTTCAGGACAGCTTGATTGCAAAATAGAATTATAAAAGGAACACAAAATGTTCCTTTTCTATAAGTTGTAGGATCATTTATCAGTGCTTCTAATAAGAAGGAAAATACATTCATCAAAGTTTCAGTTAGGCAAACTACAGGTTGACCACTTATATAGCAAAGTAGACCATTGCATAGTGATGACTCTGATTGCTTACCATGTGTCAATGAATGATTCAATTACATTACCCACTCTATTTCATATTCAAGTTTTATAACATTCAATGTCATTATCCATCAAAGTACCATAAAAGACTAACTTAAGGTGTCTGTCTCAAAAAACAGAAAATTCTCATAATTGTGCAGGCTCTAGAGTCCTCATTCAAGCTTATTCAGCATCATGTGAGGGCCTGATTTCTGTGTCATAGACAGGGTCTTTCAGTTGTGTCTTCATTAAAAAAAAAGAAGGAGGGGAGTCTATCTGCAGCCTTGACTTATGATATTTATCTCCTTTGCTGGACATTTCTATCATAATCTTTTGACACCAAACGTTTGTACTTTGCAAAATCATCACTTTGGATGAGGGTAGGATTTCAGCATATGAGTTTTGAGAGGACATTCACGTTCAGACCACAGTATGAAGTGAGGTAGATAGCATCCATTCTCTCTGGTTTTCTCCTAACGTCATACAGCCTGACAGTTTCAAATATTGAATTATTCTAAACCAGAGCACCAGTAGACTGTAAACAATGCTTTGTACTATTAGCAATAATTTTTAAAAAATATTGTAGTTTAATGTCAAGATTAAATTTAATATTCCGAATACTGTGTTTGACCTGAGTCAAATGGTCAGCTTACCATTTGGGCTGATCACCTAAACCATGACCATACAGCTGCCTGTGCCTCTTCATTTAGTTGCCAAGGAACCTGAGGTCTTTGAACTGCCTGCTCTGCTACTTGGTCATCTTTGTGATTTCGGAGGAGAGGTATCTTCTCCATCACAGAAGAATGTCATGTATCCTGAATATGCCTCATATGAATCAATGACAGCTTCTAGAGAACACCTGAGTCACTCCAGGTATGACTCTAGGACCCACTTCTAAATCATACCTGGTTCTGTACTTGTCTAATACTAGTCTTTGGTAGAAGCCACTTGAAAGAAATTCTTTGTCATATTTAAAAGGGGAATTGTTTGTCATATCTAGAAGGCCAACCTTTATATTAGTATAGTTGATAACACTGATAGAATTTATGACCTATTATCCCTACCAATATTCCTCAAAATTGTGTAGTCAGGTTATAAACATTCCTTCATGTAAACACTGACTGTAGTCCATGAGGTTTGGATTTTCCTCTTTCATAAACATCAGATCTGACAGAGTGAAGACTTCAGACTTAACCCTAAAGTGAAGAAAACAGAAGACATGCTCAAACATACCACATACAACTAGAACAGTCCAAGTGTGAGGAACTTGAAGGACAACTGATTAAATCCTGTTAAAAGTGTAAAAAGTGAACAAATGAACTTAGAAAAGTATGAACGTATGAACTGCTGAACCTTAATGTATAGCAAGCAGAGGAATCATGTCTTCTGATGTCATTAACAACTATGGGAAATACAGGAACAGAGATCGTTCTTATATCCAGGTTACTACTTTAGGATTCACCTTATAGAAACACGTGAGAACATTTGCAAATGAAGTAACAGGCTGTTTTGGAGGTCTCCCTAAAACCCAATCAGACATAAGTAGAAAATTTCAAAGTGGGTAAAGACCTTGGACATCAACATACACTCTGCTTGCAATACAACCACAGACCAGACACGATCCTTTATGTCTCACAGGGCAACATAGGCCACTCAGATCAGTTTGTCTCTCACCAGCAACACAGCTCCTCTCCCCATTGACATGGCCCAGGCCACAGGCATCTGAACATCCCTCTGTGGCAACATAAGTCATGGACATTAACACAGGCTATGGCTATTGAAGAGTCATAAAGCCATACATGACCCTAGGTGCTCAGGCCAAACATTAGTATGGCCTCAGATGGTTGTGTAGGCTTCTTGTATCAGCCTATTGCTCACCACCATGTGTCTCCCGTTTCACCTCTTTCCACTGCACAGAAACTGTTCAACTTTCCTTTTTCTCCATCTTTCCAACATGGACTTCACCTTTCCCATCTCTCCAACACATATGTGTTCATCCTAGTAGCATCCACAGTCCCCAAGCTATGGGAATAGGGAAGGGCTCTTCAGTTTTTCCTGGCAGCTTGGGTGGTATGTGTGTGTGTGTGTGTCCATGTGCAGGTATACAAATTTAACAAACATTAATAATAAAAACTGAGATATATGTATATGTATATATATATATATGTGTGTGTATATATATATATGTAGATATATGTAGATATATGTATGTCTCAGATTGTTATCTATCTACATATAGATATATAGATGTATATGAGTTAAATATATATTATATAAATAATTAAATTGAGAGTTTTATATATATGTAACTTAAATTAAGTTTTATATATACACATCAATTAAGTATACATATATTATATATGATCAAATTGATATATGTATATGCATACATACCACATATAAAATAAAAATGCAAAACAAGAGCTATACCTACTGGTTGTATAATTCAAAAAGCATAACAGTAATTGTAAAAAAGTGTACAAAACCTTCTCATTTAGAATTTTCTCAAGAATGAAGCCCCAAGTACTCTGGAGGGTGCCTGAGTCCTTTTAGGGCTCATATTTTCCCCCAAATGAAAATTATTTCTTATGTGCTCAAACTAAGAACTTGGGTGATGTCTAAAGAAGTTGAACTTTGTACCTCCCAGAGCTGTGTCTCTAGTTGCATATGTAACAGAGGATGGCCATCAATGGGAGGAGAGGCCCTTGGTCTTGCGAAGATCATATGCCCCAGTACAGGGAAATGCCAGGGCCAGGAAGCAGGAGTGAGTGGGTTGGGGAGGAGGGTGGGGGGAGGGTATAGGGGATTTTCGGGATAGCATTTAAAATGTAAATGAAAAAATATCTAATAAAAAAAAGAAGTTGAACTTTAAAAACATTCCTTCTTCCATCTCTTCACAGGCACACAGTGACAGATCAAACAAGTGCTACTCAAAATATATACTTTCCTTGCACAGTTGAATGTCCACAAGTACTTTTAAAGGACCATCTTGGGTATAAGGTTGCACTCAAAATTTCAAATGTTAGGGTACTAGAGGAGACTTCGGAAAATGCTGGATTGACTCCTCCTTCATTGGGATCTCTTCTTTCTTCTCTTTTCCCGCCTACCAAGAATACCAGTTCCACAGTGGAAGCTTCCCCTTGTCAATTAGAACATGAGATCAGTAGATAACAGACTGATATCAGTACATGGGGACTTCATTCTCCATGGTCAATGCCAGTGGAAACTGTTATGTCAAAAGTGCAGAGTCAGGAAAGACAAGTGTGGCGCTACTTCTGTGGGCTGAAGTACTGAGTCTTTCTAGTTAACTCCTCCTGTAATGAGCTCACACAATGCAGCCTGTTTCCTTCCTGCCGCGACTGTGTTTCTGGCTGCTGCCTCTGTATCAAACAGCTGTGGCACTTGTCACTGAGACTATTAAGACAATTTCTCCATTCTAACAAGATTTTACTCTTGAGTAAAATTATTTTTTTTTTCTCAGTATGGCTTCAGACTTCTTTCTCCAGCAGTAATCAGTTTTCATTGAAGGGTGGCTTTTCCCCACACACTCACAAGTGATTTATATTAGGCATTTAAAGACAAACATGAACTGTTTTATTATTTGGGTTATTTCTTTAAGCAAGCAAGCAAGAGAAATCCAACAATAACTTGGACTAGATTTACGGCTACCTCCTCCACCCCTGCTCTTGCCCTGGAGCCTGATGGGACTTGTGTGTCCTTGGAGGAATGGCAGAGGGAAATGCTAGGGGCCAATTGCTGATTTTATCATTCAAACACAAAATTTGTCACACCACTTTATCGGTCACAGGGAAAGCAATTATACTGTGGTTCAATTTTCCACTCAATGGCTGTACTGGGGATCAAAGTTGGTTTTTATGATGGGGAAAAATGTTTTGCTATTTTATTTGTTACTTAAAATAAAGAAGCATCGTTACTATACTGCTCTCGGAGGGGTTTCAGCCCCCCTCCTCTGCTCCTTCATGAGAGACAGTGGATTATTTTGGCTTTCTCTCTCCCTTTGATTAACTAATCAGCTTTCTTCCTGTCCTCTAAAGCATATTTCACTGTAGAAATGAAATTGGCACGGTTTAAGGTAACATAGCATTAGGACTCTAATCAGAGCCATGGAGGGCAAACCTGCGTTATGCTATTTTTTTCTCTTCTTCCCCCCCTCACCCCCGAGACTAATACTTCTTCAAAAAGCAGCATTGTAATGTTTTCAGTGTGTGTGAGTGAGTGATGGGCTGCATGTGCGGAGGAATGTGTGTGTGTGTGCTTTGTGCATATGTGCACACTCATCTACTCTCCATGTGAAATGACCAACATACCTGCCATTGCATTTATAACTCCTTCTATAAAAAGGAGACCCTTGAGGAGCAACATTAGTTATGGGGAAATTTTGATATGGAAATTACACATTAAAATCTTGCATTTAATTAAAATAAAACACTTACTATATTGTCACCATCCTTTTTAAATCTTATTACTTATCATTATATTTGAGAAACCAAAGAGTAATTCAAATGACAAAATCAAAAAAAAAAAAGGTGTAAGACAGCTTTAACTGGATTATTTAATTTTAGATTTTCTTGTTTTTAATACCAGATTTTCAACGATAACGATTTTTTTTAATAGTGCTTTGGAACTTCAGCCCACAGCACCGACTAGTTAAGTGAAAGCCAATACTTTTCACTGCACACTTACTCCTGAGTGTTGAGAAAAAAAGGAGGCAAGAGACAAGTATTTATGTCTTTCAAATGTATCAGGTTCAGCCTCCCATTTCTGCTTGGTTTCAGCTTTTCTGATTTTTTTTTTCTGGTCTCCTGCTAATTGCCTCCAGGCTCGCTCACTTACATATCCCCTGAATCTAGGAGCAGAGAATCTGCAATCGGCTCTAGGTGACTAATTATGGCGGTGGCTGAGTGATGGTCTAGCTACCACAGGGCACTTGTCTTCAGTGGGGAGCTTCAGGCAGTGAGAGAGAAAGAGGGAGGGAGGGAGGAACAGAGAGAGAGAGAGAGAGAGAGAGAGAGAGAGAGAGAGAGAGAGAGAGAATGAGAGAGAGAGAGAGAAAGGGTAAGGAGCCTGAGATGTACTTGTCCTCTGATGTCTTTTGTCTGCCTCCCTTAACTTAAGTCTGCCCATCCAGGGGCTGCTATCTGGACTCAGAATTGAAAAGAGGAATGTCTTTGTTACAGCAATTCCCTTGGCTAAGGGCTTTTGCCTGTCCTGATGTAAATGCCACTGACTTTCAGCACCTAGGCCAAGAAATTGAGCCACAGCAGAAAGGAATGCCCACGCATCTGAGAAAACTATCTCTGTTAGTTACAGCTATTACCTTGTCGAGTGCTAATGTGCACTGACTTAAACACCAGATCTTTAGAACAACCCTGCAAAACATAGGTTATGATTTGCATTCTCAGGTGAGAAATATTGACCCAAAGATATAGTTAAACCATTCTCCAACCATATCCTAAACTAAACCAAGAACACTGGGTTGCAAGCTAAAAACTTAGTCAAAAGATAATAGCAGATGTGCCCAATTTTAGACCTCATTTTCTAAAGCTTTGATTTTATTGTTTTATGTTTTAAAACCTTAGCATTTTTCATTAAGAAGACCTTTAAGGAACTGTATTAGCAGTTTCACATATTTTTGGTAAAGTATATTAACATAAACATTTCCATCAAAGTCTTGCTTATTGCTCTTTGTTCTAAGTCTTTGAAATACAAGCTGATTGTTATAAAGATTCATTGGAATAATGCTTCATTATTATTGAAACTGAAACAGGATGAAATTATGATTTTATTGTATCTGTTAAAACATTTTAAACATTTTCAATTTGTTGATGTGGTGATTATATATTGTTCACTGAAAGGTTTTTTTTTTTGATGCTTAGACAAATTACAACTATCTCAAATTTTCATCCTATTTTTTTTTTTGAGGTCATCTAGCTCACATCACTAGAGTAGTTAAAATTTATTTTTACATTTATGTAAATGAAGACTTTATTTAATTTTTCTTTTTATTATTTTATTACTTTTAATTAGATATTTTCTTTATATACATTTCAAATGTTATCCCAAAAGTTCCCTATGCCCTCCCCCTGCCCTGCTCCCCTACCTAACCACTTCCACTTCTTGGCCCTGGCATTCCCCTGAACTGGGGAATATAAAGTTTGCAATACTAAGGGGCCTCTCTTCCCAATGATGGCCTACTAGACCATCTTCTGCTACATATGCAGCTAGAGACACGAGCTCTGAGGGTACTGGTTAGTTCATATTGTTGTTCCACCTATAGCGTTGCAGACCCCTTCAGCTCTTGGGTAGTTTCTCTAGCTTCTCCATTGAGGGCCCTGTGTTCCATCTTATAGATGACTGTGAGCATCCACTTCTGTATTTGCCAGGCACTGGCATAGTCTGATACAAGACAGCTATACCAGGGTTACTTCAGCAAAATCTTGCTGGCATATGCAATAGTGTCTGGGTTTGGTGGATGATTATGGGATGAGTCCCCAGGTGGGGTAGTCTCTGGATGGTCCATCCTTTCGTCTTAGCTCCAAACTTTGTCTCTGGAACTCCTTTCATGGGTATTTTGTTCCCTATTCTAAGGAGGAATGGAGTATACACCTGTTGGTCTTCCCTCTTCTTGATTTTCTTGTGTTTTGCAAATTGTATCTTGGGTGTTCTATGTTTCTGGGCTAATATCCACTTATCAGTGAGTATATATCTATTGACTCCTTTTGTGATTGGGTTACCTCACTAAGGATGATATCCTCCAGATTCATCCATTTCTCCAAGAATTTCATAAATTCATTGTTTTTAATAGCTGAGTAGTACTCCATTGTGTAAATGTACCATATTTTCTGTATCCATTCTTCTGTTGAGGGACATCTGGGTTCTTTCCAGTTTCTGGCTATTATAAATAAGGCTGCTATGAACATAGTGGAGCATGTGTTCTTATTACCAGTTGCTAATTCTTCTGGGTATATGCCCAGGAGAGGTATTGCTAGATCTTCTGGCAATATTATGTCCAATTTTCTGAGGAACCTCCAGACTGATTTCCAAATAACCTCATTAAACTTTCAAATAACCCCATTAAAAATTGGGGTACAGAACTAAACAAAGAATTCTCAACTGAGGAATACTGAATGGCTGAGAAGCACCTGAAAAAAAATGTTCAACATCCTTAATCATTAGGGAAATGCAAATCAAGGAAACCCTGAGATTCCACCTCACACCAGTCAGAATGGCTAAGATCAAAAATTCAGGTGACAGCAGATGCTGGCGAGGATGTGGAGAAAGAGGAACACTCCTCCATTGCCGGTGGGATTGCAAGCTTGTACAGCCTATTATTTTTAAATGAAGTTAATGGTACATTCCTATTCATTTTGTTGTAAACCTCCTGTTAATTAATAATTTACCTATAAATTTGTCAGCAAATTAGAGGCAAAACAACTTGGGTTTGGCCAGAACATTGAAAATAATTGGAATGAGAATTTAGAGTATTTATCTTCAAATGCCAGGGATACATAAATGGAATATAATGACTAGGACTCCACACATTTTTTTTTTCTATTTCTAAGGAGTTGTTCAACATAGAGATCCACTGATTGTCTTGACGCCATAACATAGCATACGATTGTGAATGAGAATCACTGTCTTTAACATCAAACTTTTCAAATAGCATTTTAATTTATCTTGAAGTTGTGAACCAAAGTCATTCTCATTTTGTGTAATTTTACATCAGCTCCAAAGGGTATAATTTCCAGGTTTTGTAAGAGCAATAACTGAATACCTCCAACTATCTTGATAAGCATTGCTCTTTTAGAAATTATAATAGAAATAATGTCAAAATTTGGAAAATGATTGGGTAGGCCAAGAGAAGCTGATTCTATTTCTTTGGGATTCTTTACTTCATATAAAGCATAGTTGAATGTTTTAATTTCAAATTATCCCTTGTTTATTTTGATACTTTCTATATTTGCATTCCTATTGTTTGTTTACATTCTTTCTTTCCTACTAAGCATCCATCTTAAAAGACAAGACCCTTAAGTTCTTATTTTTCATACTCTTATACTCAACTAAAATAAGGGACTCAAGCACTGTTGCAATGGCCAAGCAATTAATAAATGCAGTCTTACTTGTAACTTGACTTTTAAGACATGCATGTGTATGTACAGATTCACAGCCAAACATTGCACTGAGTTTGGGGAATCCTAGGGAACAAGGGGAGGAAGGATTGAAGTAGCCAGATAGGTTAGGGACACCACAAGAAAACATAATATCAACTAATATGGGTCCATAGGTGCCCACAGAGATGGAAGTGCCAGAAAGCACTTATGGGATGGAGTTAGGCCCTCTGCACATATGTAATGGTTGTGCGGATGCTTCTTCATGTGGGACCACTAACAACAGGAACAGGGATTGTCTCTGATTCTGTGCCTGCCTTTGGATCCCTTTCCACTAACTGAGCTACAGAAAGAGAAGATGCACCTAGTCCTTTTGCAGCTAGATATGCTAAGACTGATTGATGTCCATTGGAGGTCTCCCCTTCTCCGAGGAGAAAAGAAGGACAGGAGATTGGGGGGCAGGGCATGTGGGGGGGGGAAGGACTGGAAAGAGAGGAGGGGAAGCTGAGATCAGGATGTAACGTAAATTAATTAATAAAAAAGAAATACATGAATAAATAAACACACATAAACATAGCCATCTCATCTTTCACCTGAAACTCATATAGATCTCATATATATTATCTCTTTATGAATTAGTTATAACATTATTAGAAGCGTCATTTGGTTTACTATGGATAATACACAGAATAATTGTTTTTGAGAAGAAGCAAGGTGAAGTGAGATCCCATCAGATTTCAGACTCAATGGACAGAGTTAACTCTTTTTGTCTGCAGTTTGCCAAGCAAGTCTCTTTTTTTTTTCTCTCTTATTTCTTTGGCAGCACATACAAAAAAGGAAACAAATTGAAATCTTCAACAAAAAGGAGAGCTCTCTGTCTCCTATGTCTTAACAATCCCACCATCACAAACTTCTATATACAAACACTGGGTTCCAAATAGCACCATCTGTAAATAAGGCTGCCATTTGGAGCTTAAAAGCATAGCTGATGAGCGGCATGATGATTGCTTAAAATATCCTAAGGGGATGAAAACTAAAGTGGAGAAAGAATTATTTAAGCATAACTAAAGCATAACTAAAGGGAGAGATAACCGGATGGAGAAATACTGTTAAGTTAAAAAAGAATAATTTCAGGGAAAGAATCAGCACGCGCGCACACACACACACACACACACACACACACACTCACATGCAAACTTTCTTAATGGTCTATTGGGATATGGACAATTCGTTCTAATGGAAAATGGTAGAAAAAGAAAGCACAAATGTGCAAGTGCTTAAACTTAGACCAAAACCTGTCATGGATAAAGCAAAGATTAGGACAACCTCACTTATTAATAAATCCCACTTATTTCTGAGTATCTCAATTTCGAGAAATGAAGTTCTAGTGTTTCTCTTAGCTTGATCTTATAGAAAATATGCGAAGCAGAATACTGATGAATAATTTCTAAGTACTCTTTAAATAACATCCTGCTTTGCACGACAAAGTTAATGATTACCTGCACATACCCTGCATGTCTGAAGCTTATAATAAATTTTAATCATAAAGCAAAAAAGCAGTGACTCAATGTTTTAAATTACTACATAGGTAAAAATCTGTGCTCTTTGGACCTTTAATTCTTGCCCTAAATCAATTTTCCTTTCTGTGCAAGACTACTTATAGCAGCAGTAAAAAGCCATTACTATTCCTCCCCAGTTATAAAAGAACCAAGGTTCTTCGCCTGGTGGATTTAGATGAGTGGAAGGTGCCTCCCACCTGGGTATCTGCTGCAGTGTTTTATCATCACAGATAAATTTTTCCGAAACGATGTTTAATGGAAGCTCCCTTTTCTCTCCCTTTACCTCTTCCTTTAGTTGGAGAATGGTTAGGCAACAATTCTTTCTCTTTTCCCCCTAATATCAGAAAAGACATGAGGAATAATCAGAGTCTCTATGTTCAAGAATGTTCTGACTATAAACAAATGGTTGTTATTCTACTTCTACCATTTGCGTTGTTGGCTTCTTGATTTTAATGGCATTTAATAGAGGTGAGCTGTCTGTCTACTGAAGGAAATCCACAGAACTGTTATATTAGTACTAGGTTCATCTGTCTGCATGTCCATCTGTCTGTCTGCATGTGGTTTGAATGTTCCATGAACTAGACCCATACTTGTTTAATTTACTTCTTCTGGCTGTCTTGTTTTGGTGAAGTTTGTATTGCTGTTACTGTTATTGAATTTCTTCATATTTCTACCATCACTTCATTCTTTGCTGCATAATAATGAGTAGAAAAATACATTAAATACTGCAAAATAAGGGTGGTGTCCTGTGTGAATTCATCTGGCTAAGTCCAGGTATCCAATAGAAGAACTCTTTAATAAAATTTTAAAATAATAATGGTTTATTGTCTGAGAATTATATACATACATATAAACTATGTGTTTTGATCAGAGCTACCCCAATTCCTTCCTCTGAAATCTACCTCCACCTCCTCCTGACCTCCCCCCAACACTAACATCCACCTTTCCCTCCTAACTTCATATGCTTCTTTTGGAGTCTTTTGGAAGACTTGGGGGAAGGATTGAGGGACCCAGAAGGCATAGGGACTCCATAAGAAGACAAATGAGTCAACTAACCTGGACCCTTGAGAGCTCCCAGAGACTGAACCACCAACCAAAAAGTATACATGCACTGGACCTAGGCCCTCTACGCATATGTAGCAGTTGTGTAGTTTGTTCTTCATGCAGGTCCCCAACAGCTGAAGAGGGATTCTGTCCCTGACTCTCTTGCCTGGAGATCCTGTTGCACTAACTGGGTTGCCTGTCTGGCCTCAGTGGGAGAGGATGTGCCTAGTCCTGCAGTGACTTGATGTGCCTGGTTGGGTACTAACCAGAGAGGGCTTCCCCCTTTTTAGAGGAGAATACAGGGAATATAGGAGAAGGGGAGGGGCTATGTGAGGAAAGACTAGGAAGGGGGGTTGCAAACCGGATATTAAAGGAATAAATAAATAAATGGAAAATTTCCTACATTTGAAAAGCAGATTTAAAAATAGAATACACACACACACACACACACACACACTGATTGTATGTACAAGGGTATGGGACCAGCCAGTAGAGTGTGGCTGGTCTCTCAGAGGCAACATTCATGTAAAAAGATTGACTCTCTCTCTCTCTCTCTCTCTCTCTCTCTCTCTAAGAAATCATCAATTGTCAACAACAATTATCAATAACTTCTAAGATATGGGTGAGACAATGAAACTATCCCTATCTGTGCTCATATTTTGACTGGCTTCATCATGTACAGATCTTGTGTAGCTGGCATAACTGCTGTGAATTCATGTGTGGAGTGGTACTATTACATCAGGAAAATACCATTTGCTGCATGCATCACCCCCTCTGGCTCTTTCAGTCTTTCTTCCCCTCTTTTATAAAGAGCTTTGGGAGGAGGGTTGAGATGTAGATCCCCCACATAAGAGCTGATCACTTCACCATCTCCAGGTTGAGCAGTTTTAAGTCACAGAAGGCTTGGGGACTAGCAAGAGGACTAGACTAAAGCAACCATTGTTGGGATGGAACTGTGATATGAGCTTTGTGTAGAGATGTGAACATTTAGATGTATAGGGGAGTTTGGCAAGCATTTTAGCTGCTTCTTCATCCTAATCGTGAAATCACACCTAAGAGTCTATGCTGTTTACCCAGTTCATTAGGAATTATATTTTAGGAAAGTTATTCAGTTTTACTATTAGCATTGTGTTCATAATGTCTACATGTAATAGGAGCATGTTTGCAGCTGAATGTATGATGCCTTCCCTGAGGACTATGGAAGCAATGGTTAAAACATGGAGGGATACAATATTTACTAATGGGTGACATAGAATATATATGCACATTAGAAGGATAATATTATTGTGGGATTAAGTGTGTATCTGTTAATCAGGTGCTATTTTCAACCCTAGGATTCTTAAAATGTGAACCAGATCTTGGTTGTCTAAAAAGCTCTTTTTGAATCTCAGAAGAAGAAGAAAAAAAAAACACCTATTGGTAGAATCATCTAAAAATGCATCTCTATATTTATTCTTTCTCATGCCCATTCCCTCTCTCTCTCTCTCTCTCTCTCTCTCTCTCTCTCTCTCTCTCTCTCTCCCCCTCCCTCCCTCCCTCCCTCCCTCCCTCCCTCCCTCTTACCTTTCTATATCTCTATCATCTCTATTTATATCTCTTTCTAGGAAGTTTTCAGAAACTCCAACATGTGATATCCAGTGAGTAGATGCAGAAACAGACACTAAATAAAGTTTAGAAAAATTAAGAATAAAAACCTTGAGTAGTTTCAAGGGAATGTGGGTAAAAATACATTGAGAACTACCGTGATACACTGTTAATTCACTTTAGATTCAAATATCCTGAGATTAACTTGTGTGAAGTGAATAGGAATTAGAATGGTATCTCCTAAGTACTCCAGCTCTGAAACTCATAGAAATGAAGCCTTAGATATGATATTTAGAGGGCATGTGAGCAGAAAGTAAGAAATTTAAGATTCCATCACTAGATGCTGTTATTTAGCAGAATAATGAGGCAAAGGGAAGAAACACTAATCATGGCTATATCTACAACTGACCTGTAGAACTGTGAGTTTACCATGTCTCTTTATTTGTATCAGCAATTTAAAGAGTGCCAACAGTATGCCAAGTGTGCCAGTGTGCACAGGTTGTTCTTGTTAAATTATGAAAAATGTAGTTAGTTTCTGAAATATAAATGATAGTACCTGTCCTGACTACTACTCAGATTCACCAAGGCACTGCATATTTGAGACAATGTATATAGGCACACTAGGTAAAGAGGCAGTACATAGAGATATACTAGGTAAAGAGACAATACATAGAGATATACAAGGTAGCTAGTGAAATGGGATATGTGCATCATCTATTTTAATATCCAGGTCCTCTGAGGCATTGTCTGCTTTTTTCATGGCAAGAAGAGGAAAAAAAAAAACATACTTGATATCAAGAGAGGGGCGGCCTTCCCGCAGTATACTATGTACACGTATCTGGTTTTCGGAGGATCAAAATAGAGCTAATTTCCAGGATCTGAGGGATGCCAGACCACCAGGGCTGCCATGTCCTGGGACTACTGTGATAACCATTCCTTCACATTAATTAAGAGGCTCATAGAGCAAGGATGGATATCAGTCATCTCACTGGAAGTAAAAAATAAGTGAGTATAGAGGCCTTGGGTTTTCCCACCCACATTAAAAGCTTGAGAACATGTCCCTAGAAATATTTGAACATGTCACACAGAGAAGGAATTCCCTGGCTTTGGATTCAGTTCACTGGGTAGAGTACTTGCTTAGGAGGCTTGAAGCTCTGGGTCAGGCTCTAGCAATGCAAAAACTGTCCGTGGAAGTACATCCCTGTAACTCAGCACTAAAGAGATAAAGGAAACGAAAGTTCAAATGGAAGAACAGACTGGGATACAGGAGACCCTCTCTCAACCAAACTAAACAGAAAAGAAAACCAAATCAAACAAGCACAACTCACAAAAAAACAAGCCATTTACTTCAGAAACCATATGTTAATTCTCATCCACGAGAAGATCAATAGTCTTTCTCTAGATCTATGTCAGGCATAGAAATTGGAATAATCTGTTGTAAAGAAGTAAGAACTTGACGATGACCGGGAGCTGCTAAGGTTGGAAGATGACATCACAAAAAACAAAGCAACACTGCTGTGATATACTCGGTTAAGATTGGAGGTAAACACTTACTACTTCTACACTCTTCTATGCTCCATAAAATGTTTGCCAGCAATTGCATGTTCCTGTGAAACAAAGATTTTTTTTTCCCACTTAAGCACTGAAACACAGGAAGTTTATGGGGAAATGAACCAGGGAAGCCCACTAAAATGTATGGAAGTTTGAAACAGAACCTTAGAAAAAGTAGACTCAGATGATAAACTGTAGCACAAGGAGTCATATCATGTTACAAAGTGTTTCAGAGTTCAAAAGGCCTTTGATAAAATGTCTTGAAGAAAAAAAAATTTTTATGTGTATGTGTGTTTTTGCCACTTGTGTCCCTGGTGCCTGTGAAGGCCAGAGTGGGGCAGCAGATCTCCTAGGGCAGCAGTTTCAGATGGTTGTGAGCAGCTATGTGGGTGCTGGGAATTGAGCCAGCACTCTGAAGAGCATCCAGTGCTCCTAAACACTAAGCCATCCCTTAAACCTTTCATTTTTCTTTCTTAATTTAGTACATTTTAAAAAAAATACACTTTGGTCTTAAGCTAACAGCTTATTTAATTGGGAGACCAATATGGTAATGACTAGAAATCCCTAGATATTAAATAATAAAACTAACTCAAACAAGGAAAGGTAGCAGGACGTAAAATTTAACAGCCTGCATATAAATGTATTATAAGGTAAAACAGATAATGGTGAAGGGAAAAAACCACCACATTTTCATTAATTTGGATACAATATGTGCAACACTAACTTGATAAAAGCTTCTACTCAAAGTCATGAAAAATAGACACATAATAGAAAAGATATTATCTTATCCTGTGTGGGATGATTATATGGTACGAAATAACAGGTTTCTTCAGTTAACTTACTAAGTTAATAAAAAATATTTTAATATATAGTAGTAACATCTTTTGTGTTACAGGTAGCTAAGTTGATATAAAATTTATATGCAAAGAGTAAGCATGAATGTAGCCAGGAAGTCCCTGGGGAACAAAAGCTTCCCAGGGGATTATCTTGTGTGTTATTAAATGCATTTGAAAATATCTGATTAAGACAGTGTGGAAACTGGTACCTGAGCTATTCAGTAGAACAGAAATTCTGGGACCGGAGAGGGCCTGGGGGGACATGGGATATATGTAAATCAGGAGGCATTTCAACTCTTTGGCACAGGATAGCTTCTGCGCCAACAGGATAGGCATTTGACATAATGTCTTTACTTTGTATCTTAGACAAGAACTGCTTTGCAGGAGATCAGATGTATAAATATGAAATATGAGCCAACATACATATTATTTATCAACTATTTGTCTCATTGTAGTGTTACAGTACCTGACAAAACAAATCAAAACAACAACAAACACCATACCTCCTAATTTAATGGAAGAAGGACTCATTTTGGCTTAGAGTTTGAGCAAAGGCCTGCTGCAGGAGTGCCGGAGTGCAGGAGTGTGAGGCAGGGGTCCCATTACTGTCACAACTAGGAAGCTGCAAAGGATGAATGTTGGTGTTTGGCTTGTTTTCTCGTTTGTAATGGAAGATTCTCTTCTTACTAAAAGGTAAGATGAGGACAATGTCTATAAACTAATAAGGCGTCATTCCTAAGATGTACATTTAAAGATGAAAAACAAGTTGCGCTGGGGAGGTGGCACAGCTGGGAAGAGCACTTGCTGTTCTAGTAGAGGACCTGATTCAGATCCCATCACCCATAGCCAGATATTTCACAACAGCCTGCAACTCCAGTTGCAGAGGATCCAAAGACTGAATCTTGCGTCTTCAAGTGTCTGAATGCACATGCATGTGCTCCCACACAATGCTCACATGCACGCATACACACAATTAATCAACAAAGACAGGACAATCTCCATTAGTCTATTCTTTACAGCAACTTAGCTCAGTCAAAACACGAACTGAATGGCAGACATCCCAATCACAGTACTTCTTGTATGAGGAGAAGAAACTCTCGAAGCTTGCCCTCTCAAGCTGTGTGTTGCAAGAGTCCCTAAGGGCTAAAAACCTTAACATACATAGGAAATTCATGCAAGAACCAGCATAATTTCCTCACTATTTGGTGGGTTTTTTCCCAATTACCTATGAACAACAATAAATGAAAAAAAAAAACAATCAATTATGTAGGGAAAACTTTGCTGCTTATAGCTAGGACTGGGTTTGAATAAAGGGGTTTCCCCAAGGTCAGTAAGAAGAACCATTTTGTTATTTGTTAATTGTGTGATGATTAGGTCTTCATTTCAATCCTGTGATCTTCATTTTAGAAAAAGGAACTTAGATACAAGCAGCTACTTTTTGTTAATATGAAGATTAAATGATATACAGTACATACATATCAACACATGTTCAAGAAATGTACCTGTTATTGTTGTCTTTGTTATTACCAATTGCTTCCTTTTGAGCCTATGCCACAGAATTATACATGTACACCCAGGCTGAGGCACAAACATGTGAACTCAGATGTCTCCTGGTATATTTTACAGCTTCTTTCTTTGGTATGTAACTTAGTGTATTTGTTTATGTGTCAAATAAAATGTCCAATTTCATTCCACTGTAAATGTGTCATGCCATGCTTTTCAAAGTCTCCCTTGAGTTTCAATGTCCTTTCAGCCTTTTCCATGCTGCTACGAACTTTGCCCACTTCCATAGCTCCTCACTGTGTAGCAGGCTTGTACCTATCTGTTGACTTTTTGTCTCCATTGGTTAGTTTATGTATTTGCCTCATGTCACAGTAACAAGTATTTAAGGATCCTGAATGTAGGAGTCAGATTTTATTCCTTTTAGAAATCTTCCACAGCACCTAAAGGTTGTATTATATTGTGCTAATTGCCTATAAACCCTCACCAGATCAACTGATTTGCAGAACATCATGATATATTTTTGCAGTTATGTTTCAAGATAAGGAAGTTGCGCAGTAAAAGTAAGCTATACATTTATAAATCCCATCCAGACTCAGAGATCGAGTAACAAAGAATGTGGGGATTCTATCACACAAATCATGTCATTCTATGGCTTCACATATTAACCTCAAGGGGCTCTTGTCAGTTGTGGAAAGTCTTTGACAACTTGTCATATTTCAAACCAAGTTCTAAGAGATTCCGACACTCTCAAAATCTTGATGTAATATGCAAGAAATTGACAGTAACTTTTGGTGGTGGTCTTGCCTTTTCTGCCTAAATTCATTCCTTAGGGTCTTACCAGGAACACCACCACTGAGCAATGAGATATCAACGCTAGACCTGATTCAGGTCACTGAGTAAGACAGCATATACCCAGGCTTTAGAGAGAGCTAACAAGGGCATTAGATTTGTTTCTCTGAAAATAAGGTTCTTTTTTTATCCTTACCTTCTAGATGATAAAGGGGAAAATATGTCCAAAATCTTAGACAGAATTAAAAAGAACATTTTTTTTTCAGTCATTAATTCTCCATGCAAGCTAAGCATGAGCCTAGAATCTGAGACAAAACAAGAATAAAATCATGGGCTATGACAGAAGATTTTAATTATATTAATATTAACTGAAAACCAAATAATTGTTCCAAACATTTCTGTACAAGATAACATATGTATTATATTGCAAAAATAATAATGAACCCTAAAAATGCCCTGGTTTCCAGAACTTTTGCATTTCCTCTCTTAAGTGGGAAGAGTATCAAAGGTATAATTAAATAAAGTAAAATTATCATGGTGGATCCAGGGAAACACTATCATGAAATTAAAAACTGAAGAAAGTGATAGAAAGGACAAATCCAGAACATTCATGGGCAGCATTACTTTCTGTGAAGCTGGATAAAAGTGGACATAAGATGAGTCATTGTGGCAATCTCTCTTTTAGCTCACAAAATCCAGGAAGTGACTCTCACCTAGCATATCCTGAAAGGAAACAGACTGATTGCGTCTTTATTTCCTTCACTCACCTGAGATGCACACTAGACTTCTGAAACAGAAATGAGTCAATAAATAGGCAATGTTTTGAGCAACAGAGCTTGTGGTAAGTTGTTCCAGCTTAATCGGAAAACAAACAAACCTGACCTCTGGAGAATGGACTATGTATGAAACCAATCTGTGTTTCCATAGCTAGTAACATGCTTGATCCACAGAAGCATGAAGACAGGACATTGATCTACCGATAATGTATGTCCATAGCTGGGAACATGTTTGATTCACAGAAGCATTTAACAAGCACGCTTTGAATGGGTTCTTGAAACCCTCATTCTTCATCAGACCTCGGTTTTGAGGTAGGCATTAGTCTCAGATTTGTGATGTTTGTCTCTTCTATTAGACATCATCAGAATCACCTGAATTTTTGCAGTAGAGACTTATTTAAGAACTTTTATTACGGTCTTATATGGAACTTTTTATTATGGCACAGGGAAATCCACTGGCAGCTTTTAAAGGCCTGCAAATGGGTTGAAGGAGAGACCGCTCAATCTGCTCTGTAAAAAGGAATCTTAGAACTCAACCTGCTACAAGTGGGCATGGTGGGATAATACTCTGAAACTACATTTGACTTTGAAGTTCATTCAAGTCAGAAAGAGAACGCCAACCTCATAGCTTAAAAGAAATGCCTTGCCTTTCTCTTTGGAAATTCATTCATTCAAAGGAAGCCCTTGGCTTCCTTTCCTAGTCATAAAGAGCACAGCAGTAACTCTTATGATTTCTTCTGGGTCAGAAGAAAGATGAAGTAAACATAGCCACAGCTTTGCCTGCACATTAACATCTAAGTCAGAGCCACAGACCTGCTACTCCTGAATTTTTATGCTTTGTTTTATGCTGAAATTTGCTAGAGATAATATTATTTTCTTTCACTGTAACAGATTGTCTTCAGTCAACAATAGACAGTTCTTTTTTCCCCTTGTTGGCACTCAGGCACACTCATGGACAGCTAGAAGAGACTTCACGACTACTAGTCATCTTTACAGCCAGCTCTCAAGGGACCCAGGGACGAGACACATCATCTCTAGCTGCCCATGAGGCAACAGTCTCGCTCCTGTGCCTGAGCGAGACCAGGGACCCTGTCTCAAGTCCCTTTGCAATGCGCTTTTGCCATGTTTTCCCTGTCCCACCCCCTCTCTCCTTTTCTTCCTGTCTCAGAGGCTGTCTCTATTTCTCCACACAGTAAACCTCCCTCGTGAGATCTGCTGCACAGTGTGATTTTGTTGGGACCTGCCACCTAATTCTCTCACCTATCTAAGTTTATTTTTCAAGTCATTCATTCCAAAGGTCACAACAGAGATGGCTTGTCTCTGTTTCATAACATCAAGGACTCAGCTGGAGAACTTAAGATTGGTGTCTGGGGTCATGTGAAAGCTTAGTGCACACCATGGGATCTACTTCCCATGTGGCTCCACTGTGAAGCTCTTAAACTGTGCTAGATACTGACAGAACACCTCCATCCTTCCTTATACAAACTTTGCTTTTTGAAGGATTGCCTCTCTTCTAAAGTAAAAGAACAAACAAATAAACAAAGCGACATTCATTCCCTTAAACTCAGATACTTTCATTTTCAGAAACTTACAATGGTCACATAGCTCAGGCTTGAATTCACAAAAAAAGAGAAAGAGCCAAATACATGGATTCTAGGAAGAAGGATTATTGAGATACATCTTTTACTGTCACAGCAGCAGAATCAAAGTGTTTTGCTTGTGCACCTTAAAGATCTTAAAACAATGACAAAAAGCTCTATAACTTGCCAACATAGAAAGGTGTAAACTGGAGGCTCCAGCTTAGAGTTAGGACTCCCAAGGAGATAGCCCTTTCCCACACTCCAGCTATGTAGCACCTGCACACCATAAGTCATGCTTAATTAGTATAGTCTAGAAAAGAAAACTATTGACATCCAACTTTTAATTTCAGAGCAAGATAGAAAATTATTTTTGGTCATTTAAATTAATATTAAGGAAAAATAGAAGTCAGTGGTTGTATTGGGAGAAGGGATTCAAATTATATACATGAGCCCAAGGTCATTAGGAAAGGGGATCTGGACTGTAAAATCTGACTAGGATGAGATGTAGGTAGATCATACAGTAGGGTATACAATTTTTACTAGTGCTTGGACACAAAGACTCAACCTAACTTTAAGAGAATCAAACAGCCTCTGCCACACCTATCAACCCACTACTTTGATGTTAGAGAGAATTTTTGAAAGTAAGGTTTTCATTATCCTGCTAAAATTCAGTTTTAAATCATTGCTAAGAGTAAAATCCCACTTTACACAGCAAGGATTCAAAGGACTACGTGGAACCCTCATGCAGGCCTCCTCCTTCTCTCCATCTTTCTCCTCCTCAATTCTCAAGTTTTTTCTTCTCTTTGACCCTTTGCTTCCCTTTAGTGTTAGGTTCTAATCCAGCTCTGAGTTTTATGACATCAAGTGGGTGATTTAAACCCCTGTAAATGACAGCATCATCATTTGTGGAGTAAATTTCTTAAAAGCCACCACAGAATTGTGACTATTAACTAAGATTCTATATCTAATTCTGGATCTGTAGATACAAATGTAACATAGTATTTGGAGCACTGAAATAACTGTATACATTCTGCTGTGAAAGTATTAAAAACCATGTGTTGCACTAAAATAGATGCATCTCTTATTAATAATAATAGTTACTATTATTATTATTATTATATTTTTGATACAGGGTCTCCATCTATGGTATTTGAAAGTTTGGCTAGGTATAGTAGCCTGGGCTGGCATTTGTGTTCTCTTAGTGTCTGTATAACATCTGTCCAGGATCTTCTGGCTTTCATAGTCTCTGGTGAAAAGTTTGGTGTAATTCTGATAGGAATGCCTTTATATGTTACTTGACCCTTTTCCCTTACTTCTTTTAATATTCTATCTTTGTTTAGTGCATCTTTTGTTCTGATTATTATTTTTCCTGGGGAATTTCTTTTCTAGTCCAGTCTATTTGGAGTTCTGTAGGCTTCTTGTATGTTCATGGGCATCTCTTTCTTTAGGTTTGGGAAGTTTTCTTCTATAATTTTATTGAAGATATTTGCTGGCCCTTTAAGTTGAAAATCTTCATTCTCATCTACTCCTATTATCCGTAGGTTTAGCCTTCTCATTGTGTCCTGGATTTCCTGGATGTTTTGAGTTGGGATCTTTTTGCAGTTTGCATTTTCTTTGATTGTTGTGCTGATGTTCTCTATGGAATCTTCTGCACCTGAGATTCTCTCTTCCATCTCTTGTATTCTGTTGCTGATGCTCACATCTATGGTTCCAGATTTCTTTCCTAGGGTTTCTATCTCCAGTGTTGCCTCACTTTGGGTTTTGTTTATTGTGTCTACTACCCCTTTTAGGTCTAGTATTGTTTTGTTCATTTACATCACCTGTTTGGATGTGATTTTCTGTTTTTCTTTAAGGACTTCTACCTGTTTGGTTGTGTTTTCCTGTTTTTCTTTAAGGACTTGTAACTCTTTAGCCGTGTTCTCCTGTATTTCTTTAAGTGAGTTATTAAAGTCCTTCTTGATGTCCTCTTCCATCATCATGAGATATGCTTTTAAATCCGGGTCTATATTTTTGTGCATGTTGGGGTGCCCAGGACTGGCTGAGGTGGGAATGCTGGGTTCTGATGATGGTGAGTGGTCTTGGTTTCTGTTAGTAAGATGCTTACATTTGCCTTTCGCCATCTGGTAATCTTGGTGGTCCAAAGATTGAGTGGAGAATCCTCTAGGGGAACTTGGAGGTGTCTGCCGACTCCGGGACCAAGGTGACCAGATGCTGCCACCAACAGCAAGGGACTTGTGACCCTGGTCAGGCCAGGTTTTCTGCTTTCCTAATGCTGTCTCATGTCCCACGTGATTGGATTGGAATAGAAGTTGTGTTCCACTTACCAGAGGTCCTAAGATCTCATGGAGAATCTTCTAGCCACCTTGGGGGTGTCCGCCGACTCTGCGCCCAGGTGACCAGGTGCTGGCGCCAACTGGAAGGGACCTGTGTTGTGCTTTGATGGTTGTTTGGTTGTTTCATGGGATTTTTTTTTCAGTTCAAAATAATGTATGAGGCAATGCTAAGAGCTCACCAACACTATATTTGTGTTGATATAGGAAGATAGTGCAGCCTGACTGATGCCTGTGTACTTCTGCTTTGTTGCTATGGCCCTCACAGAAGCATACCTTTTTCCTACAGCATGTGTTCTTAAGTGTGTCTCAAAAGGAAGCTACATCCCTGATATGAATAGCAAATGCAGTTATTGTGAGTTAAAAAGTCCAAAGGAATGATGCTGTCCATCTTAGTTTAACTTCTTACCAACCTACAGAATCTGCCAGTCTCCATCTCCTCACCCTTAGAGAAGCAATGTCATGGGCCATTCCAGTTGGGTTAGTGTTGTAAATGAGTTTAAAGACAACCTAATCCTAGTTTACTCTACTTGGTATCCAAAGCCTCAGAGTAGGCCTTGTTTGGTCAGTTACCATCCTCTGAAACTTGTCAAGCTGGAGGCATTGTTCTCCCAGCTATTTCACATGGATTTATTCCCATCTGTGACTTCAGCACGTTAATAGTTAATATATTTAAGACATGATGTGTTCCAGAGTATACACTTTGTTTAGTTGAGTGTTTTAGTCTGAATTTGGAACAAAAAAGATGGTTAAATATAAAACTCTAGAGTAACTATCATTATTTTTAAAATTTCGACACAGGGCTAGTATATAGGGCTCATGAAAAATTTCACCAGATGAATGCATTTGTACAAAATGGATAACCTGAGTTGGATCCTATCAGCTGTTCTGGAAGGAAAGAACTGACTCCTGAAAGTAGACTTCTGACATTCACATGTGCTCTGTGTTACTGTATTAAGGCACTCACTCATGTACATATACACACATATATGCATATACACTTGCCATGATAAGTGAATGGACATCTATCACATGTACAAAGATTTAATATCCCAGAAATGCTCATAACTTCAGGGTATTGTCTCTTATTAGTTAATTCTCAAAACAAAAACCCTAATGAACTGCTTTTTCATTGAATTGATTTTGACATGTTTGCAGAGTGTGTGTATGCGGTAGTAGCATTTTCTTGGATATTAACTCTTATATAATGGCCCAATAGCTGTCTAGTGTCCTTACATGATCTGTCAGATTTCTCTGACACTGGTTGTGGTAAGTTTGCCTCAAGATTCTCCTTTAAATACTATTTTGAACAACTGTCATGCATTCATTCTTCCTTTCTGTGAGTTTCTAGGGGTCTGTAAAGTTAGGTTCTAATTGTAATCACATTAAATATATATGCAAAACTTCCCTATGAAATTGATTTCTCATTTGAGATAATGACATATAGTTCTCATTTTTCCAATCCTTCATTCATGCATTTTTTTCAAATTTTTATTAGATATTTTCTTCATTTACATTTCAAATGTTATCCTGAAAGTCACCTATACCCTCCCCCAGCTCTGCTCCCATACCCACTCACTCCCACTTCTTAACCCTGGCATTCCCCTGTACTGGGGCATATAAAGTTTGCAAGACCAAGGAGCCTCTCTTCCCATTGATAGCCGACTAGGCCATCTTCTGCTACATATGCAGCTAAAGACACAAGCTCTGGGGAAACTGGTTAGTTCATAATGTTGTTCCACCTATAGGATAGCAAACCCCTTCAGCTCCTTGGGTACTTTCTCTAGCTTCTCCATTGGGGGTCCTATGTTCCATCCAGTAGATAACCATGAGTATCCACTTCTGTATTTGCCAGGCACTGGCATAGCCTCATAAGAGAGAGCTATATGAGGGTCCTGCCAGCAAAATCTTTCTGGCATATGCAATAGTGTCTGGGTTTGGTGGTTGTATATGTGATGGATTCCCGAGTGGGAATTAATCTGATCCTGATTTTAATTTCGTACCTGGTATCTGTCTAGAAATTTGTCCATTTCATCCAGGTTTTCCAGTTTTGTTGAGTATAGCCTTTTGTAGTAGGACCTGATGGTGGTTTGGATTTCCTCAGGTTCTGTTGTCTCCTTTATCATTTCTGATTTTGTTAATTAGGATACTGTCCCTGTGCCCTATTGTGAGTCTAGCTAAGGGTTTATCTATCTTGTTGATTTTCTCAAAGAACCAGCTCCTGGTTTGGTTGATTCTTTGAATAGTTCTTTTTGTTTCCACTTGGTTGATTTCGGCCCTGAGTTTGATTATTTCCTGCCATCTACTCCTCTTGGGTGAATTTGCTTCATTTTGTTCTAGAGCTTTTAGGTGTGCTGTTAAGCTGCTAGTGTATGCTTTCTCTAGGTTCTTTTTGGCAGCACTCAGAGCTATGAGTTTTCTTCTTAGGACTGCTTTCATTGTGTCCCATAAGTTTGTGGCTTCATATGTTGTGGCTTCATTTTCTTTAAACTCTAAAAAGTCTTTAATATCTTTCTTTATTTTATCCTTGATAAGGTATCATTGATATTTACTGGCCCTTTAAGTTGAAAATATTCATTTTCATCTTTACCTATTAATCTTGGATTTTTTTCTTCTCATTGTGTCCTTGATTTCCTTGATGTTTTGAGTTAGGATCTTTTTGCATTTTCATTTTCTTTGATTGTTATGTCCATGTGTTCTATGGAGTCTTCAGCATCTGAGATTCTCTCTTCCATCTCTTGTATTCTGTTGGTGATGCTATGGGTCCTGATTTCTTTCCTAGGATTTCTATCTCCAGAGTTGTTTCCCTTTGTGACTTCTTTATTGTTTCTACTTCCATTTTTAGATCCTGAGTGGTTTTGTTCAATTCCATCACCTGTTTAGTAGTGTTTTCCTGTAACTCTCCAAGGGATTTTTGTGTTTCCTCTTTAAGGGCTTCTACCTATTTACCTGTGTTTTTCTGTATTTCCTTTTTAAAGTCCTCCATCATCTTCATGCAAAGTGACTTTAGATCCATGTTTTGCTTCTCTGGTGTGATGGTGTATCCAGGACTGGCTATAGTGGGAGAGTTTGGTTCTGATGATGCCAAGTAACCTTGTTTTCTCTTTCTTCCGTTCTCCTGCCATCTGATTATCTCAATTACTTGCTGCCCTAAATATATCTGATTGGAGCCTGTCTTTCCTATAATCCCAGTTGATTCAGGTCTACTCAGAGTCCAGCTTCCTCTGTGATCCTTTGATTGTGAGCTCCTGTGAACTTGAGATTCTGGGTGTGTCAGAGTTCTTAGCAGTAAAGCTTCCTCTGAGATCCTGAAATCCTTGTGTGACTAAGCTCCTGTTATCCTGGGATCCTATTATCCTAAGATCCTGGGCATGTTACAGTGCCTAGAAGTGGTGTTTCCTTTTAGAACTTTGTAGCTGTCTGGTCTGTACAAAACCAAGGTATACCAGTATTGATCAGAAGGAACCCAAGCCTCTGTTGAGGCAGGGCTCTGGTGTCCTTGTTCCTGCTGTCACAGGTCTGTCACAATTGGTTTGGAACAGATGTTGTGTTCCACTGATCCTAAGATTGTGTCAAGAGTCCTCTGGGGACCATGGAGGTGTCTGCTGATTCACTCCCAAGGTGACAGGTGCTCCCAAGGTGACAGGTGCTGGGTTTTTGTCTCGGGTCCTGCGAGATTGGATTGGAACTGATGTTGTGTTCCACTCACCAGTGATCCTAAGATCGTGTGGAGAGTCCTCTGGGGACCATGGGTGTGTCCACCAATTTTGTGCCTAAGGTGACCTGCTGCTGACACTGACTGGAAGGGACTTGTGCCCCTGGTCAGGCTGGTTTTCTGCTTCGCTACTGCTGTCTCAGGTCCCGCTTGATTGGATTAGAACCGATGTTGTGTTCCACTCACCAGAGATCCTAAGATCGAGTGGAGAGTTCTCTGGGGACCGTGAGGGTGTTGGCCGATTCTGTGCCCAAGGTGACCTGGTACTCCATTCATGCATTTTTGAAGGGCTTTCTCGTTGAGGTTATCTGCAAGTGTCAGGAGATTGTGTCTAGAAGTTGCTTCTGCACAATAAGCATGAATTTACATAATTAAGAAATGTATATAGTTTCTTGCATAAACATTATCTATAGCAGTGGTTGTCAACCTTTCTAATGCTGTGACCCATTAATACAATTCCTTATGCCGTAGTGACACCCAACCATTAAATTATTGTTTTTACTACTTCAAAGATGTAATTTTGTTTCAGTTATGACTTGTATTGTAAATTTCTATGTTTTCTAATGATCTTATATGACCCCTTTCAAAGGTTCATTCAAGTACCAATGGAGTCATCACACAAAGGTTAAGAACTGTTGGTCTGCTGGGAAGGACTAAGGGAAATAAAGTCTTCTATGACATCCTTTGGTCCTTCATTGACTTGAATGATTGTCAGACCACGACCGGCAAGAAAGATGCAACCACCTGTTCTTCTGCGGCAAGCTTTATTGCTTCTTCAGGAGGGAAGACCCCGACCCCGGAAAATGGCGTTGCTTATATAGCCCTCAGCCATGGCGTTTCAGCACCTGATGTGGCGTGTCAGCTCCTGATTCGTTGCTTGCCCATCACCCCATTACTATGCCCTGAAATGAGCAGTGACTAGGCGTGAGTTCACTCTTGCACCTGCGTACAAGGCTTGTTTACTAGTTAGGCACAGTAATGTATAATGGCGATTGCTTGCGGCACAGCTCTCCACAGATTTTTGAGCATAAGAAGAAAAAGTAGGACGTGTTCTCTGTGTTAAGTATTTGTTCTATCTGTGCTCATATTTAATTATTGATCCTTGTTATTTCAAGTGTATGTATCATACTGGGCTGGTTTTTGGTTTGGACACAGGTAAATCTTAGAAAACTACATCAAACAAAATGAGAAGGGTGCGTTACTCAGAACTATTGTGGAATTGAGTGGTAGTGGAAATGCATATACCAATATAAATAACATTTCCATTTTAAAGACATTAATATGTCTGCCATGAGATCCTACTACTTATACAGTCTAACTTTAATAGCAAAATAAAAATGGAATTGTTATCTATTACTCTAAATTCCTTTGCAAAATGTTCTTTTTGCATTGCTGTTGTAAGACACCTGTGCTAATAAAATTTGTATATTCGGAATTTGATAGCAGCCTTAATAAAATTTGAGTTAAAGAAGGAGCAATGAAAGTTATCACGCATGGGGAAATGTGGAGAGAAAATTTATTTGGAACTGCTTCAACAAAAATTTATTCTTTGTTGTGCTTATGTGTCTGGGTTTTACACCACAGGCTTTTGCACTTCAGTAGTGTACCCAAGCATTTCAAGGGATGAGCTGCATGCTGGAACCTGAACACCACACACTGATGGTCATGCAGGGAATTCACAGGGGTCGGTCACACAAGGAACTACAAAAGGGTGCTACCTATGGAAGTGACATAATACACAAAGTCTGATATTTTGTAAAAATAATGAATTAGTGATTGATTCATCTTTTAACATAAATTTCTAATTTTAGGTAGTTTTATAGTAGTAGAAAAAGGCACATGTTCACATCTTAAATGTTAGATTGTCAGGGTGGGGGGATACTCAGACAGGCCCCATCTGCTCAGAGGGGAGATGCAGGGGTGGGGTGAAGGATTGTGGAAGGTGGGTGACTGGGATATAAAATGAATAAATTAAGAAAAAGAAAACAATATTATGTCAAGGTGAAGTAAGATCAATGACAATTTTTATCTACTAAATATATAACTTCAATTTTGAGGCACTTAGAAAGAGAGACAAAGAGATGAGGCTTGGGAGAAACGAAGGTTCAGAATAAGGAAGAACTTAACGACTCTCTGTGAATTGGTTAAGACTTCCTGAGTATTGGATGCATGCAATATATGGCTGAATCACTTTAGGACTATAATATCTTTATAAGTTTATGTTCCCTGTGATATGACAACATATAATGAATGTGACAAGTAAAGGACCATGTTCTTGTGCAGAGTATGAATCTGTTCCCCAAACACAAACTGATATACCTAGTTACCTGTTCATTATTTTTGCAAATCCCTTCATTTTACTATAGAATAAATGTGTCCATATATCTTTGTCTTACTCAGATATGCTTTTCTATATTTCTTATATACACTGATAAGAAGAAACAGCCAAAGTCTGTTTTTTTGTTTGTTTGTTTGTTTTTTTGTTTTGTTTTTTTGTTTTGTTTTTTTTTTTTTTTAGGAAATATTCCAGTTCAATTTGTTTTTAGGGAGACGATGAATTACTTTACCATCACATCAGTAATAATATCAAAGGTTCATGTTGAGTTACTTTAATTTTAGTCATATCAGTGTGAAATCTTTCCTAGAACATGAAAGACACATGATTGTCTGTACACTGTATAAGTTATGTCACAGTTGAAAAAGAATGGTACATATTTATTGCCAATAATGTTAATAATAAAGAACATGGGTAGGCATGTGTCTATTCTACATACTGTTTTCCTGTCTGTTGGATACATACTTAGAATAGTGGAATCACTAGATTCATACACTAGTTATATTTCATAATATTTTTAATTTTTAAATCTTAGTATAGTTACATAGTTTTTACCTCTGCTTGTTTTCCTCTCTCACACCTCTCTATGCACTCTCAGTCTCCCCACTCTATAACTCATGACCTCATTTTTATTGCTTATTTCTATACGTATATTCATGTATACATAAATACAATCTGTTCAGTCCATATACTATCGACCATTTGTATATAAACTCAGGGCTGACCAAACTTTTTAAAGTCACTTGCTCTGTTTATGGCTGTACTAATTTCCCTTATCATCAGAAGTATGCAAAGATTTCCTTGATTCCATATTTTCATCCCCATATTCTTACCATGTCCTATTTACTGATAATAATAGCCATTCTTATTGGGATTAGGTAATGTCTTTGAAGGACAGCATGTTCACTTATGTGAATAGAATATTTGTACCTGGCACTGGAAAGCTGTACTGGGAGAAAGCACACATCGATAAGGTACAGACTGCCTGAAGCTACCAGAGGTTAGGAATCAGGTGTATACAGATAGTTCCCGAGAGCTTCACTACAGGGATTGTGGCTTTGCCAAAATCTTGATTTTTGATTTCCAGGCTCCAAAACTATGAGACAACACGTTTCTGCTGTTTTGGTTCACCAGTTTACAATACTCCACAATTGGCAGAGTTACCAAGCTAACACAGTGCTAAGATGTTTTGGATGGAGGGAAACCAGTGTGTGATCATGTCCATGTGACAACTTACATTGCTACGAAGAAGACTCTTGGTCATTTAATTTCTTTTTATAGAAAACTTAACAGTAATAATTGTGATAATGTCACAAAGCATAGACTTCACTAGTTCTCACCAAATGCAAGTAACTTCTTCAAGGAATTTAACTCCTTCAAAGATTAGAAGAAGGTTTAGATGTAAACCAAAGGACACTCGATTGTTGTTCTGTTGGGAAGACAGACACAGCAAGTGAGAATGTCAATAATGCCTAGATACAGGAAAGGGGCGTGTCCCAACAATTGGGGCATGGTCTTGACATGGCATAGCAATTTTCTTTTTTCTATATTCTTTTCTGAAGCATTTAAAAAATGTTCACAATTTTAAACACTGTAAAATTTCTATATTAAAATTTTAGTTTGCTAAAAATAGAGAAATAGGGGGTGATTAACCACATTATAAAAGAACTTTTTAAATAACAGGCTCCCCTCCCCATGCATCCAAAGGAATTTAATATTAAATTTGTACTGTGCTCTTTAAAGGAATGAGTCCATTGCATAGCTCTAGGTACATCTGCATACAATTACATAGTGCACACATAAAGAGACATGTGCTACATGTTTCTACCTATAATGTAGAGCACCTTCCTAAACACTTAGACTTTAATAATTTGGGAGATCATTTTGTTTAATTTTGTCTTGGCAGGATTATAGGGTGAGGATTGCCAATGTTTTTGCATATTTCTCACTTGAGCTGATATAGCAGCTGTATGAGAATAGGTTTTTTTCATTAATGAATAAGTCAAATGTAATTTTTGGTTTCCCTCACTGCCTCTGCGCCTTTATACAGCCTATACAAATGCCCCAATGTTCCATTGTAATTTAGCTATAAAATATAATAATGCATTAACAGGAGGTGGTAATGTTTACCATAAAGTTGTAGTTTTTCCACTTTGCCTTCCAAATCCATTTATGTTAGCAGCACAAAGCATAGTTCCTTTATAATCCTTATGTTCCTCACAAAAGCACATAAATATTCTACTCACACAACTGGTTCATAAAGGGAATGTTATAAGAAGGGATATTTTAGGTAACATTGATATATATGTGTAAACCCTACATAATTGAGACCATAAATCCACAGGATCTCAAAACTGTGCTTAGAGTTAATACAAATTTCTTAATGAGATCATAAGAGAGGCACCTGCTGAAACGTCTTTCCAGAAATTATGATATTGTGGGAATTTCTGCTCTACATAAAAGAAAAAAGCTTAATTAAATTAGGTAATTAAATCTCTATGACCCCAAGAAAATATTAAATATTAGAGTTTGGCCTACTGTCCAGATCACTACTATACAATATGACAGTCATAACTCACAAGGGGCTACTGAGAACTTGAAGAGCGGATCTCATGAGGTGTGTGCTAAGTGTAAATTGAACATGATTCCTGAGATTTAGTAAAAGAGATGTGAATTATCTCACTAATAATTTTTTCATATTGATTACATGTTACCAAATATTTCTGATAGGCTAGGTTAAATAATGCCTATTTTAAAAATTAATTTCCTCTGTTGTTTTTATTTTTATAATACAACAGGAAAACAATTAATCAGTATATGTGACTAATATTATGTAGCTATACGAGAATGCTTCTCTAGATGTCTACACATATTACCAGATTGGGAATCTATAATCAAGAAATATCTGGTGGTTTATGCGGTCTATATCGTTTTCATATTTTTGGGATTATGATGATAGATTATGAAACCATGGTGCCTATCTCTATACTCTATTGTACTTTTTCATTGTACCTTTCTTTTGTTTGTTTGGGTGTTTGTTTGTTTTTGTTTGTTTGTTAATAGATATTTTCTTTTACATTTCAAATGCTTCCACAAAAGTCCCCTTAACCTCCTCACGCCCTGCTCCCCAACCCACCCACTCCTGCTTCCTGGCCCTGGCATTCCCCTGTACTTGGGCATATAATCTTTGCAAGACCAAGGATTTCTCCTCCCAGTGATGGCTGACTAGGGCATCTTCTGCTACATATGCAGCTAGACACACAAGCTCAGGGAGTACTGGTTAGTTCATGTTGTTGTTCCACCTATAGGGTTTCATTGTACCTTCCTTAATTCTCTGAGCATATGTTTTTTCAGTGAGAAAGTAATAGACAATAGGTCATTCACATTGTCTTATGATGTATTGATGAGACAATCCTCTATCCTATTTTGACAATGTGTCAGCCTGACATGGTATTCAAGAGCCAGCATATACTTTTGTTTTATCTGGGTAGTAGTTTTCTAACACTTAAATTTGACTTCCAGTAGACAAGACTTATGTTCTCTGTTTTAACCATGTGTGACATTTCTCTTCTCTGACTGACCCAAAACCTGATCTGTCACTTCAAGAAAATTTAAATAGGTGAGAGTGTATTAGAATTGCTCACAACAAAATATTTTACTGACATCAGAAGAACTTGGGGTGAATCATAGATTCCAACCTATAGACGTACACATATTTGATTCATTTATTCTATTTATCTATTTGGATATGAAAAATGTGACTCTTTTATGTGTACTCCCAGTGCATGTATCATAATGAAATGATATTTGTTGCTAACATTCAATTACAAAATGATGGATCAAAGATATTTGAAATATTCTTCACCAAATGTGCCCATAGCATATCTCAGAGCAGTAGTTCTCAGCTTTCCAAATACTGTGATGTTTTTATATAATTCATTATTCTGCAGTGACCCCCATCCATAAGTTATTTTTATTGCTACTTCATAACTTTAATTTTGCTACTGTTATGAATGATAACACAAATATTCATGTTTTACAATGGTCTTAGGAAATGACCCTTGTGAAAGCGTTATTTAACTCCCCTAAAGGGGTTGTGACCCACAAGTTGAGAACTACTGTCTTAGAGAAAGCCTAATAGTTGAATAGGATAGAGTTGTCCTAGAACAAGAGATATGAGAATCTAGGAAGCCAAAATACTGATATTAATTCGATGATTAATATCTATTTGTTAATATTAATAAATGATGTAATTCCACTTCAGTTAGCAGAAGTATCCCAGTGGTTTGTCAGAAATCTGTCAAGGTGGGAACCTCATTGGACCATCATGACACTTTAGTTCATCTTACTTCATTCTTATCGTGAGTGTTTGAGAAACGTTGTTAATAAGTTTCTTCCAGAACAGAGGCCAGCTCCATACAGAGTAAGTCACTTTACAACCAGTCTTCATCCCCATTAACACCAAATTTCACGTATATGATATCCAAAACTCTTTAAAAACTCTTACGGTATTGCAAAACTCACTAGAGTATACAAAACGATCTTAAGAATGAAGAGCGATGATGGGATCTCATATTGCGTCACTTTAAAAAATCACAAAAAAGGTGGCAGTGATGAAGAGTATGGGTGTCTCTCTAGGATAGACACATGGAGGAGCATGGTTGAACTTAGAGTGTCAGAAATACACTCCACATCTATGATCAGTAAGGATGTCAAGATCAGCCAATGAGGAAACAGTAGTCCTTTCAATAAATGGAGATGGCACTGTGGAGCATTCACATGCAAGATAATAATGTTAAACCCTTACCTCACACCATGTGCAAGAATTGATTATTATTATCTCCAACTTGATTATTGTATCTTTAGATACAAGTTCTAACAATATAGTTATAAAAGCACAAGATAATAGAAGAAATCATTACTTTCAGAATATACCCATTGAGCTAAATATGCAGAATAATTATATCTAATTTTGATTAGTATAAATATTCAGTTGTCTTGACATTGCCCAGTTGATCAATTTGTTAACTGGAAGCCCTTTCATAGAGCATTGTCAACAATTTTCCTCTTTGGTTTTCCTTTTTGTGGATGACATTAGCAACTAAGCATATAACCCATAATTTCTTCTGCAGTTCTGTAAGGGTGTCATGTAAGAGCAGGTGCCTCATTCATCTTGGGGTTGACTATATGTAAGCCTACTGATGTCTAATTCAAGCCCTTCCATAGGTATCTACTTGCTTAATGGCTTAAGCTTAATTCCACAGGCAGGACTGGAAGGTTAGCCTGCAGAATTTCACTTTCATCCAGCATCACTATATGAAAGTAGCAACAGTATTTCTCAAATAAGCTCACCTTTAGACTTCAGTTTAATATCTGGGTAATACCTGGTTTTTGCAATAGCTTGCCCTGAAAATCTTATGCATGATGGATACGTGCTTAGGATTAAAAAGGGTGATCATACTGACACCTGATATTGTGTGGCCAAAGATTATGACAACTTATTGTATTCTACTAATTTACTACTAAATTCTACTAATTTATTCTACTAAATTACTGTCAAGTAATTTAACTCTTATTGACTCTGTCTTCTACCCAGAATGGAATATTGACAGAAAAATTCTGTACCCTTCAATTAGCTATATGAAATTAAATAAGTTTTTTTTCAACTTTTCTAATTTCTACATTACTTCTTTGTCTACAGAAAATGTTAGTTTTACAAACATTTGTGGATATTTTGAAATTTATATCATAGCATACATAGGTTAATTCAATAAACAGTATATTTACTGCTGTAAACACGAATGAGAGGAAACCAGACATTACTAGAAAATGAAAAATAAAAATCATATAAATCTGTAAACTAACAACTCTTTTAACTTCCTCCTACAAGATAAAACATCAAACTCATGGAAGAGTCAAAAATTTAGTGTGTGTGTGTGTGTGTGTGTGTGTGTGTGTGTGTGTGTGTGTGTGAAAAACTTTCACAAGAAAAGAATTACTAACAGGAAGATAGTTGTAATGCATGCTTCTTTGAAACATAAGGAACTTATATAAATAAATAGAAATTTTGCCAACAATTTTATAGAAAAGTTGAGAAAATTTATGAACAGAGAGGTCACTGAAAAAAATGTAAATGGTAATGTAAATGGTTTCCCAGCACTGAAACAATACCAAAAGCCAGTTTTACTTAGAAAATAAAAATTTCAACTACAGAAATATTATTTTTCTTCTACAAAAGGAGATAA
The DNA here is from genome assembly GCF_000001635.26 of Mus musculus. Taxonomy (NCBI): domain Eukaryota; kingdom Metazoa; phylum Chordata; class Mammalia; order Rodentia; family Muridae; genus Mus; species Mus musculus. The sequence continues at coordinate 19,643,938 of NC_000067.6, read as the reverse complement.
TGAATCTGAAAGTATTTTAAAGACCCCATTGGTTCTCACTCTACCCATATATCATTAAATGTAGAAGCTATTTTTACTCACTATTTTTGAGAGAATAGCATGATACAGAGGGTGGCCTCATGGTAAATAATCAGCAACTGACATGCCATGAGACCAACCAATTACATGCTAGAGAATGTATGCTGCCTATAACCTTGCCATTTATAGAATCCTCAATATGAAAAATTATTTATTATGACATTCCTTGAATTATCTGGATCTTCAGGGAAAGTTTTAGGTATGATATGGTTAAATATGTTAATGATTGTCCATGTGCTAGAATATAATAATTTATAATAAACATGGATCATTTTACATATTAACATATTGGTGTGGAAAGGAAGGCACTGTTTTCCTGCGATAGATGCAAATGATGGCACTCAGAGTCGAAGAAACAGTGTTGTCTGAATGCTTTATTGAGAGTAGATGACAGGAATGCTATGTGAGGCCATGGGTTTAATATCCAGCTCCAAAGCAAAACAACCCATATTCTATACAAATAATGCCTCCATACAACCACAGGATCTAATCATCTGTTTCCTCAGTAAGCTCCGGGAGATGTCTGAATCAGGTGTTCCTATCAAGGATACTAATCTCAGGGCCTTTAAAGCCATGTATTCACACACATGCACATGCACAAGAGAGAGAGACAGAGACAGAAACAGAGACAGAGACAGAGAGACAGATAGAGAGAGAGACAGAGAATATGAATATAGTAATTCAAATGGTTTGAATGGTCCAACTCCTTCCTTGAGTACATGACAACATAAAGTAGGTGAGCTGACTCTATCAGCAGAGCCATTTCAGATCCATGAGTAGCCAAGATATAATGGGTGTGAGTTGATTTCATTACCTCTCTTTATTCCTGAGTTGAGATACTTTCCTAGGCACACTTAAGTTTGCCTCACCTCTATGACTATATCTTTGGTCACATTTCTTGATACCCCTTGCTATTTGTTTCTAAATGTTGTAGATTGTTTGAAAAGGCATCTGAAGAGGCATACATTTTATGACATTGTCTCAGCTATTTAGATGCATTTACCACCCAATGTATCTCATGTGTCCTTCTGACAGTGATCAGGGCAAAGTCCTCACCCTCCTGGAATGTGGGTATTAATAGCGATGGTGATGAATAAGCAGGCTGTGTGGAGGTCCTATGTGATCAGAGACCAGGGAAAGACATTGCAGGTCGTGAGAACAGGAAGTGAAAAGGCCCTGGGGTGTAAAGCACTTAGAAGGACTCAGGTATCAGCAAAGGGGGACTTAAAGGGGATGGAGAGACCAAGGAAGCAGATGCCACTGTTGTAGTTCCTCAAAAGACCCTTACTCAGAAAGACCACAGAGACCGCTGACATCACTTCAAACCACATGAGGGTTATTATTGATCCAACATGTTGGTACTCCCCTCTCAGCACGCAGGCCAGAGGACAGACCCAGAACAAAGAACACACTTTTTATATCTTTGTACGGTGGAGATTTGAACAACAGGGTTCTCATTGGTGTAGCAAGTAACCCTTTCAGGCATTGGTTGGTTTGTATAGTGACTAAGAAACCCTTTGGTCTAGTGACTCATTTGCTTGCCCCCATGGTGGGTTATTATGATTTGGTCAGCAAAGTAATAGTACATTTCGAACTTATGGATCAGCTATTAACATCACAGTTATTAATGTCAGGGGAATTCTTGCAACAAGGTCAGGGTGGTTTGTGGTCTTGGTCAGAATTCACTGTGGGGTGGGGGGCAGGAGAATTGCTAATCTTGATATGGTTATGTTTTCTCTGAGAACAGCTAATATTGTTTTGGTAGTTGCAAGCTTAATCATTTGGATTGCTAAAACTATGTTTTTACATTTGTTTAGTAAGCCAGCTTCCTTATTTGGCTCTGCACTTGGCCTTCAAGTACAGTTTGGAAAGTCCTTTGCAAAGGGGAAAGGTACCGGGTGGTCTTGAATTCATTTTGGTTCTTACACCACAAGACTTAGTATAAATGACATAGTTCTGAATATTATTTCAATTGTAGCGTCCAAATAGACAATGGTAGAATCAGTTGAGCAATCAGGAGGTAATCCAGTATTTGAGACAGAGGTGAGGGTCTGAGAAGAAACAGTGTTGATAGCTCAAGTTCCCAGGAATGAGGGAGACTTAGGGTATATTTTGAAGGCAAATTTGGAATTGTAGTAATGAGAAAATGGAATTGTGCAGAAATGAGATAACGAACGAAAATGAAAATGTGTGTGTGTGTGTGTGTGTGTGTGAGAGAGAGAGAGAGAGAGAGAGAGAGAGAGAGAGAGAGAGGAGACTGTAACTATTTAAAGGTGAAAGAGGTCATCACATATGATCAGATGTCCTTCTCTATCATTTTCAACTTTATTCCCTTGAGATAAGAGTTCCTACTGAATCTGGCAGCCAGCAAACCTGAGCAAAACTGAATCCTTGTGTCTCTGCTCCCAAGAGTGATAGAGTTACAGACACATATATGACCACCCTCAGCTTTTTAGGTGAGTCTTGGGAGTGCTTAAACTCAGGTCCTCCTGTTTACACATGTTCTTACCTATTCAGCACTCAACCTATTGCTGGGTATTTAGCTTGAGCACATAAATAAATATTTATATCCTATATTGAAGTTGCATTTCAAAGTCAAAAGCAGGTGGGAAGATCAGGATGTGAACAATGAAATTCTTAATGCCCAACTTCAGGGTATTGTTTAAAGCTGCTTAGTTCCTTCTTGGCTCACTGACTTCTGTGGTACACACATCTGTCTTCTTCCCTTCCTGCCTCATCATATAGAGGTGTTTCTTTACTACTAATATATTAATACTAAGAATGCATGCATGTGTAAGTGTATGTGTGTGTGTGAGAGAGAGAGACAGAGAGAGACAGGGAGAGAGAGAGAGAGAGAGAGAGAGAGAGAGTTATCTAGAAAGAGGGCTCATTAGTTAAGAGCATTTGTTGCTCTTGCAGATGACCTGTGTTCAGTTCCCAGCATCCACATGGTGCCTTACAACCACCTGCCTCTCTAGTTCCTGGGGATCCAGTGCCCTGCCTGAAAGCATCAGGCACACCTGTGCTTCACATACATGTGTGCCAGCCAAACATCACACCTAAAATACAACCTTTGAATCGTCCCTTTTAAAATTTCCAAGAGCTCTGTGAATAAACACAAAATCCCTCCTGTATGAATAACTAATATATAATAAAACAAACCATATTAACTAAATGCAATAGAAAAGAAGTCTGAGGAAATTAGTCCTGGGTAGGAAGAGGACATAAAGAATGTACAATTTCTAAACAAGTGCCAGAGAGACCTCAAGGCAACTGGGTTTCCACACTGTTGACAACAGTTAAGGAGACATGATTTGAATAGAAACCCCTGGGAAGCATTTTAGTAATAAATATTCAAATACAGGCAACGTTGAAGCAGTTATGGCCAAACTGAAGGATGATAGTTTTCCCCATCACAATACTATAGTCAAATATACAGTGGTCAGAGGGAATCCTTTGAGCTCTTGGGATCCAGTTGCAATGATGCTGTTCTCCATCCCACTGTAAAACTATGGATTATCCCAGAGTTTCCTCTGACACCTTCCTAGGGAACAATTGTTACTAAAACCCTAAACTGGCCCAGGAGCCAACATAAAACTTGCATTAAATAAACTAATTTTTCAGGGGAAGTTAATGGTAAATGTTTTTCCTGTCTTTTGTTTCTGATTATGTTGACATTAGAATTAAATGAGAAGGTAATTTAAGGGGTCTAGCTAGAATGTTTCACTTTAAAATCAGAGAGTAGAGAGGGGAAAAGGTAGAGCAAGAGAGGGGGGAGGGGGAGAGGGAGGGGGACGGGGACGGGAGGGGGGGAAAGGGAGAGAGAGGGAGAGAGGGAAGGGAGAGAAGGGGAAGGGAGAGTAGTGGAGAGTAAAAAGAGAAGAGGAGACAGGGTCTGAGTGCAAGTCTCCACCCTAGACAAGTCAGAAGTACAAGACAGGTTTCCAGTCCATACTTCCTTGAGGTTTCAAAGCTGGAGGTTGCCCCCAAGTAAAGAAGTATGTGAACACATACTCACATTAGTTCCTGTAAACTGCCAGAAGGAACCTTCCCTTGCTTTAAGTCCAGGCTAATTTAAGCCTTAAAAAGAGAAGCAGCCTTAGGCCTGTGAGAAGGTTCTAGAATGCTTGGAAGAGCAGATAGATCTGGCTAAAGACTAGCAGAAGGGCGGGGATTAATTAGGACAGGGGTGGTGCCCTTTATAACATTCAGGTCTATCAGGATGGTAATAAAACCTTCTGGGAAGGAAGTCAAGAAGGAAAGGAAAAATCAGAGAATTCTCCCTCTCCCCCCTACTTCTCCACAAGGAAGCAGTTCGTCTCCTTGCAGAATGACAACCCTCAGGATACAGCAGTTGTCTTCAAATCTGTGACCATAAAAAATCATTATCTCTGTGAAATACAGCAATTTGGGAGATAATCAAACGGTGACCAGGGGGCAGAGCTGCCAATCTGAAGGATTATGCTCCCTCGCCCTCCCGCTCCGGACCTTCCTGGGAGCCAGCTGTCTGTGCACGAAGACGCCCTTCCACTCGGGGCACCTTCATTAGGCTGCCTTCCTTCCTTAGTGTACTATCCATTTGCATAACACCCTGGCTTTCATAATTAGCACTTCATTTCTCCCTTGACTTATTTTGTGGCTGAGTTCACTGTCCCCGCATTCTGATTTTCTCTTTTACAGAAATATTGAAAGGTTTAGGGGAAGGGTGGGGTGGCAAGAGGAGAGTAATGGAAGAGAAGGAACAGAGCATGCAAATTAAGGCCTTAGTAATTAGCCGTTTAATATTTTCAGGTTTCTGGAAGGCTTTTTCCTGAGTCTGCTTTAGGAAAAAATTATTCTTGGCTCTTCTAAATCTGGAATATGCCAATATAAGACCATTTTCTTCTCAGGTATTCCCTTTGAATACACTTTATCAATAGTTGATAGGTCTTTGTATTTAGATTTTCAAAACTCCCATTTGTTCCATAAGAGAAAGAAAACTCACTGGGCCAGCCTCAGGATATAGTCACGGGTGGAGGTGTGTGTGTGTATGTGTGTGTGGGGGGTGACCATAAGTCTTCTTTTTGGAAAACTCATTTAGTACTGATTCCTTCCTCAAATATTTTTAAGCAAATAAAATATGACTGATATAGTCATTATGATGTAATTCTATAGTATATATAATTTTTCTGTTTTTACTTTTAAAATTAAAAAAATCAACGTTTGAGAACTTCATCTTGAACACAATATCTACATCTCTCCCATGCCTCCCTCCCCAACCCTATCTCCTCTGAAGACACCTTCCAAATCCATGATCTTTAATATTCTTGCGTGTATATGTACACATGTATGTACAATCTATTGAATCTATTTAGTGATGCACAAACAGGTACATGTGTCCTGGGCTGACCACTTGGGATTGGACAGCCTGTGCAGAAACTCCTCCCTGGAGGAAACTGACTCTCTGTCAGCAGCCTGTGGCATTTCATCTAGGGGTAGGACCATGGGAAAATTTCCCTGTGTGAGTTGCCATGTCAACTGGTGTCATTATTATGCTGGTTTTATTAGGGTAACCATATTGACATTTGATGGATGCATTTCCCTTTCATGTCTAGGGGACACTACTAAGCAACAGTCATCCTGGTCCTCTGGCTCTTCCAATCTGTCTGACTTTTCATCTGTAGCTTTTCCTGAGCCTTAAGTATAGAGTTGGGTTGACAACTTGTCAGATAGGTTAGATACCACCTGGTCACTCCTTTACCTGAGCAGAGATGCCCCAGCTTCCTCCACTTTAAGGAGAAGCTATACCAAGAGTGAATATTTGCTCTCTCCCGTTTCTTCTTGGAGGCACTCAGAGCTATGAGTTTCCCTCTTAGAAATGCTTTCATTGTGTCCCATACGTTTGGGTATGTTGTGACTTCATTTTCATTAAACTCTAAAAAGTCTTTAAACATATGAAACTGAAGAAGAACGAAGACCAAAGTGTGGACACATTGCTCATTCTTAGAATTGGAAACAATCACCCATGGAAGGAGTTACAGAGACAAAGTTTGGAGCTGAGACAAAAGGATGGTCCATCTAGAGCCTGCCATATCCAGGGATCCATCCCATAATTAGCCTCCAAACGATGACACCATTGCATACACTAGCAAGCCTTTGTTGCAAGGACGGTGGTATAGCTGTCCCTGAGACTAGGCCAGGGCCTAGCAAACACAGAAGTGGATACTCACAGTCAACTATTGGATGGATCACAGGGCCCCCAATGGAGGAGCTAGAGAAAGTATCCAAGGAGCTAAAGAGATCTGCAACCCTATCGGTGGAACAACATTATGAACTAACCAGTACCCCAGAGCTCTTGATTCTAGCTGCATATGTATCAAAAGATGACCTAGTCGGCCATCACTGGAAAGAGAGGACCATTGGTCAGGCAAACTTTATATGCCCCAGTACAGGGGGACACCAAGGCCAAAAAATGGGAATGGGTGAGTAGGGGAGTGGGGGGGAGGGGGTGGGGGACTTTTGGGATAGCATTGGATATGTAATTAAAGAAAATACGTAATAAAAAAAAAGAAAGTAAAAAAAAAAAAAAGAGTGAATATTTGTTTCTGGTCATCAAGAAAATAAATTCCCCTAAAGGGGCACAGGAGAAACTGGATAATCACCTTGAAGGGAATCAGAAGTGATCGTTATTTAAATCATAAACTTCATACTTGACTTAGTCCCAAGATATTTGCATTATACTCCTACAGATGAATTTCTTAAAAGTATATTATAGTAGCCCTTGCATTTTAATTTCTTTAAATGGTTTAATGATGTAATGTCTTTCCTTCTGCACAATATTTCAAGTATTGTTTTTATTTAAACTTCTAATCAACCCATACTCATCAAAAGTGTAACATGGGGTGTTGTGTCCGGCCAGCAGATCACAGGTCTGGGTTCTAGCCTAAAAAGGCATTTTGGAAACCTGGAAGAGAAGAGGGGCTAGGCTGTGCGAGATAAGGACAGAACCAAGACAAGGCTCTCTGCTCAAGGTTCAATTTTACTATTTCGATACTCCGTTATGAAGGAAGGGGGACAGGCCGATTCCTGCCAAATAATCTAGGAGTAAGGTTGCAGGTGAACACGTGATGGCTCCAGAACAGGCTCCAGCAGTGGGCGTGGCAGAACAATTGAGCGGCAAGCTCCACCCCTGAGCAAGTAGGTTTCAGGCTGGGTGAGGAGAGACTACAATGGGGCAGAGTAAACCTGAAAAGAAAAGGCAAATTTAGATGCTCATGATGCTCACTAGAGACTTGAGAGGAAGCAACATATGCATAAGCAGAATGACCATAGTCCTGTGACAATAAATGGGTTCCCATCATAGACAAATGGAATTTGGCCAGGGCTCTTAGAGTCATACTAGAGAAGGCTGCTCCTTTGTTGAACATCCTTAGAGCCAGGTCTAGATCATTCTCATGACCACATGACGACATGATCACATTCCATCTCTGCATGCGATTAGTTTCTTTCTGTCTCTTTCTACCCTCCTCTTCACAATGATCTAGGCTACTCACAATACTCTCGTTGGAATGTTGGTCGGTGTTATTAAACTAGTAAGATTAACATGTGAATGCTGCATAGTATGGACTACCTCAGATTTTATTCTGTGTCTAACAACACCCTAAATAAAGGTAAAATGGTGAAGAGCCAGATCTTAAATTCATTTTTACATATGACTTCCTAATACTATTCAAGTTACAGAGAGGGGGAGGAGGAGTAGGGGAGAGGAAAGGGAGGGGGAGGGGGAGACAGAGGAGGAGGGAGAGGGAGAAGGAGACTTCATGTCTACTGACTACAAACAAGTTACTTTAAAACATTCATTGTTTGCTTGAAATTACTTAATAATCACGTTTGAAGTTCTGTTTGATCAGTGTGCCCTACAGCTAGCAACTCTGAGGCAAACAGAGTTTACTAATTTGGTTACTATGAGTATATTGACCATTTGGAGGCAGGGTCATCATTTTTGCTTTTGTAATCCCATAACATCTTAATCTGTTTTTATATTATTAAATGCACACACACATAAATAAAAAGAAAAGAAAATGGAAAGTTGGTTCCAGAAAGGAAATATTTTGACACCAAACATTCCTGTAGGAAATGATCGTTGCAAAGTAATTTATACTGCTAAAAATTTAGATTCATATCCATTTATTCCTATAAGACTTTTAAGTTACATGTAAAAATTATGCTTTCCTTCATATAGCAATATATACTTATGTTTAAAATAAGACATTTATAGTGGGCTAATGTGCAAATGCAAACTTTTTTATGGCTGATATATTATTTTTAATAAGTAATCATACATGCATACCCACTTTATAAATCATTCATACCTACTCATACTTCCAAATACATTTTTATTATTGTCTTTTATCTACTTTTATTCTCAGCAGAAATAATAATTTCTCTCTTTCTGTAAACATGCTGAATATAATTCTATAATCTCAATAATTAAAACACAGTAATAAAAACACACAGGGCAAAGGACAGACCAAGAATTCACATTGTCAATGATAGATATTACTCATGAGCAATAGGAGAGAGTAAAACAGTATGAGAAGCAACGTTTGAAATGTTAAGGTTTGAAATATTTGCACACGATGTTATTTTAACAGAGTTGATTGCACTGAATGGATGTGGGTCCGTGTCCCTAGAGATACTTCTGTGAGCACAAAGTGTCTGCAGGTGTGTGCCTCCAGGTAGGTCACTGAAAGACAATGCAAATGAAGACAATTTCCCCCAGTAGCAGCTACCATAGAAATTAACAAGCAGAAACCTGGTAGGCACTAGCATCACTCTTTATAGCAAGATAAGTTTCAGGGCCATTTTGAATTTGCCCTCCATTAATTCCTGGATTACCTTCTCCCACAGATGTATGCCACCAAGTTATAAGCACAGAAACTAAATATGGGAAGTCCTTAATTATCCATGCATAGACTATGTGGGTTATATTTTACCAGGGCTTATTTAAATCTCCACATGGTCTATGATACCCACTGGCTTGCTTTTGCAGCACTATCCTTTATGTCCATTGGTCAGCACCTTGGCAGATCATCTTAATATGAGATGAAAGTAGGTTAATTTCTGCCACCTCCATAAAAGCGTTATACCTAACACACATTCATTTAAAATTAACCAGTTGTCCCAAATCTTGTTTTCAGTTATTTCTACTTATATACAAAGTCATTCTGAACAGTTTCTAAGTAGAGATGTTTGAAAAAATGGAAAAAATGGAGAAGGAAAATACTTCATCCAATGAGCCAAGTTCTTTAAATATTTATATAACTCTGTATCTTCATAATGTCATGAAGTATATACCAAGGGTCCCTATTTCACATATAAGGAGACAGCGTTGTATGTATATTAAATATTTTCCTGAACATAACCACTTGAAAATAAGGAAGTCTTGCTTTATGTCGTGCCTCTGATGTTGATGGAATCTCAATTGTAAATTACTTTATTTTGATGCTGTCTTAGACCCATGTATATGCAAAATTCATATATGTACTGTGCATATGAAAGGCTTCAATAATTATACAACTGAAATACATATACTAAAAGGAAGTATCCACAGTGTGACAGAACTTCATTCCCTGAAATAAAATAGCTTGCAGATGTATGTTATACAAAGCATATGATAAAATTACTCAAGCTAAACTACATATAAACATATAGAACTTGATGATACACCAAATATATGTGCCTGCTATATCAGTCAATGTAAGGAGGTGGAATAGAGATCTCCTGAACATGCTTTTCTATATATTTCCTAATAATATATGTGTTTACTGGTAATAAAATGGAAACATGAAAGCCTACCATATTGTCGCAATGGGATGTCCTGCTATACGGCTGGCAGTACAACCACCAGATGTTCACAATAGAAGGCAAGGAAAGACAATTAATATAGCACTCTTCCTGCAGGGCAGTATTGATCAAAAGGAAAACACATAAACAAGCTTCATCATTCAAATGCTAATGAATCCATAGCCCTTATTATTTCTTATCTATCTTTGAGTTTCCACAGAAGTTTTTGATGACATACCAAATTTATGTTAGTAATGTGTACACTCTGGACATGCATTTTCTGTTATTGAATAGACAGGCAACAATTAATAGAAGAAAATGAAATATTTGAATATAATTCCAAATCATATATTACTATGATCATATATTATAACAAGATCATATATTATTTGTAGACTTGCAGGCATATAAGTTTTTTGATTTCTCTGCTTGAAGCATACCTTCCATAAGACAAGAATTATTGCTGGGCAAAACAACCAAAATCATTTGCTGAGTGAAATAATAGAAAACGTTCATTTGGAAAATTTCAAGTTTTCAGAAGACATATATAATGAAATTGTTTCATATTTTGCAAAGGTTGCACAGATTAATCTCAAGGATCAAGAAGAATTGCCTGGGTTGTTTCTGTAGGAATAATGTATTCCTTCCTGATGAGAGGCCACCTCCTTCTTGGCCACTGGTGTGATGCACTCTGCTATTTCTGCCATTGCTTTCCTTAATTTGATTTCACAAAATGGAGTATTCTATAGTGCAGGTCTAACACTCGTAAAGTGAGAAGGTTCTAGTCAGAGCATGACTTGTGTGGCTTAAGAGATGGCTCAGTGTTTACTGCTCTCACAGAGGATCTAGATTCGGTGTCTAGCATCCATGTAGGGAACCTCAGAACTACCTGTATCTCCAGCTCCTGGGCACCCTCTAAATGACTCAAGGATCTGCATTTCTGTGCGTGCATGCTTGCACGCACGCATGCACACATGTGCGCACACACACACGTACACAATACTCAGAAACAAATTTGTAAATTAAAAATATATCTTTGGGACCTGGTGAGAATCCTCATCAGTCTACATTACAAAATTCTTCCTCTTGCAAAAGATCTAGGCTATGTTCCTAGCAATCACATGATGGCTTACAACCACTCATAACTGCAGTTCCAGGGATTAGGATACACTTTTCTATAGGGTACACCTATATGCTCACAGGTAAAACATTTGTCCATTAAATAGAATGAATAAATCTAATTTTTAAAAAGTCTTTTAAAGAGAAACCCTGACTTGTTATAAATTTGCACCATGACTTTGGGGAGTGAATTATACTGCCTGACTCCCAGTTCTTCAACTGTAAGTGTGTGATAGTAATTATGGTTAGCTGTATGATTAGTGATCCAGTGTAATTTCATCAGCATCAATGAATAATTATTTTGCTCCATGTAAAATGAACTTGTAGTTATGCCAAAGAGTAGTTGCCACAAGTGTTACAGAGTTCAGAATAAATATTAGCACACGGTAGATATTGAATAAGTTATTAAATGCCAGAAATATATACTCATCACATGATATTTAGAAAGTATTCCCAATTCAAATCCTACAAGTTTTATATTTTACAACCATTCTCCCATCTTTCTGCTCTATATAGCTGAGGTTATGCTACTTTTACAGCTTTATAATAATGTAACGTATGATCAACATTTCCATAGATCATTATAAAATAGTAACAGTCATCATAATGCTTAATTTTATGTGTCAGTTTGCCTGGCTGAAGGTTTTCCATCTGGCTGTCACAATATGTTTTTTGGGTGTGTAAATGAGAGCATCCCAGGGAGACATTAAAGTGTGAATGACCAAAATGAGCTAGCATGATCTGCCCTCACAGATGGGCATGGGCACCACCAACCCCACTGAAAGTTGGAAGAGACCAAACACATAAAGGAAGAAGAGTGCTCCTTGTATTAGGATAGTTGTCTTCCTCTACAGTCAGAGATATTAGAATTCCTAGTCCTTTGGCCTTTGGATTTGTGGATTTAGACGAGCACCTGCCCCCAAAACCCTGTGCTCACATCTCCTGAGACTGTCCATGTGAACACCTATCTATCATCTTTCTTTTCCATTGGTAGTGCGTCTCTGTAGAGCTCTAACATAATTATGATTTCTATAGAAGTATAATATCAAATTTGAGTGTATTATACAAAGTGCTTAATTTAATTAAGCTTTTGCCATTTTAAGTACTACGTCAGCTGCATTATGGGTAGTTTATTCAGCTCTGTATTCTAAAATGCTTATCTTTGGTCCTGTACCAAGAGACACATATATGTGGGAGATAACCTATAACTAAATATAAAGAAGAGTTTCCCTATCAGCAGCAAGAAAGAGAGGCAAAGGGGAGCATAATATCATTTCTATGAACAGAAAGGGAGAGAATAACTCGTGAGGCAGCATGAGACCTCTTATGCTAAAGTATAATTTTACAAATGTAAAATTTAAAAAGTAATAAAATGTTTCATGAAACCTCTATATATCAAAAAATTTTAGGGAAGATCTATAGGCCTTTGCTGAAAGTTTTGTATGCATCCAAGGGTGGTCTAGAGGGATGAGATGCTTATAAATTTGGAAATTAAACAATGGCCCTGAAGTTCCTTAGATGAAAGAGAAAAATCTTTATTAATGGCGTTACATTTTTGTTACTTTAATTCACAGAAATAGTTAAAGTGAGAGGAAGCAACTTTTCTGAAATAAGTGCAAATTAGCTGGTTATATATGTGTGTATGTGTGTGTATACATATATATGTATACATATGAGTCTAGCTATACATACATACCAAGAATATGTATGAGAATCTTGATATACATACGCATGTGCCAATAATATGGAAGACAACAACTACTGGAATTACAAGTAGAGAATAAAAATGAAACAGTAGACACCCTACCTCTTTCCCCTTTAATGTTTAAGTAGATAGGAAAAGATAGAGTTGTGGGACTAGACACCATATAACAAGAATCCCAAGTTACAAGTTTTGAAACTTTTATTTAAATCTACCTTATAGGTAAACCTTACTAGTATCACAGGCATGGTAAACTAGGTAGATGTTTGGATCACATTTATGGTTCTATAATGTATAACAACTGTTCCACCAGATATTGTGTGTCTTATGATTTGAATAGAAAATGTAGTGTTGCTCACCAGCTTATATGTTCAGTGTTTGGTCCCTGTATGGGTGTGCTCTTTTCAGAAGTGGTAGAAAGATTAGAAGCTTGGAAGCAGTTGGAAAGAGTAGGTTGGTCACTGCAGGACATACTTTTGAGGGCCATATGCTGTTTTTTGGGTTTAAATTTTTTTAAAATTTTATTAGATATTTTCTTTATTTACATTTCAAATGCTATCCTGAAAGTTTCCTATACCCTCCCACCACCCTGCTCCCCTACCCGCCCACTCCCACTTCTTGGCCTTGGCATTTCCCTGTACTGGGGTATATAAAGTTTGCAAGACCTAGGGGCCTCTCTTCCCAATGATGGCCGACTAGGCCATCTTCTGCTACATATGCAACAAGAGACATGAGCTCTGAGGGTACTGGTTAGTTCATATTGTTATTCCACCTATAGAATAGGGAACAAAATACCAATGGAAGGAGTTCCAGAGACAAAGTTTGGAGCTAAGACAAAAAGGATGGACCATCCAGAGACTACCCCACCCGGAGATCCATCCCATAATCAGCCACCAAACCCAGACACTATTGCATACGCCAGCAAGATTCTGCTGAAAGGACCCTGATATAGCTGTCTCTTGTGAGGCTATGCCAATGCCTGGCAAATACAGAAGTGGATGCTCACAGTCATCTATTGGATGGAACACAGGGCCCCCAATGGAGGAGCTAGAGAAAGTACCCAAGGAGCTAAAGGGGTCTGCAACCCTATAGGTGGAACAACAATATGAACTAACCATATGCTGGTTTTATTCTCTTCTTTCTCTGCTTCATGATTGTCGTGAGGTGAGTAGGCTTACCACGTTCTCATGCTGCCATGAGGGTTTGCCTCACCATGGGCCGGCACTCAGAGAGCTGAGGTAGGTATTGCCCAGGAATGAGCCGCATGGACCAAGTCAAGTGAACATATGTGAGAGAAAATGTTTTAGATATAAGACGGTGCATGCCTGAGTTTCATAAACCTTAAATTTACAGGATCTGTTGTTTGATCAACTGGCTCATGATTAGAAAGTATGACACATGCTAGCTCTCATACAGGCAATAATCTCTCGGGTCCCTAAGCGGAATATTTTCTTAAAGTCCCTAAGCCCCTCAATTCTATGTTACTTCACATTATACATTTCCAGTCAATAAGAAGTAAAGATGTTTTCCTCTATGTCTAGAAAAATTCCCATTATTGAAAGCAGATCGAGATGTTTGTTTATGGAGCTCAGCATGAGATAGCCTTTGAGTCTCATGAAGGGCATATCATTCCTTCACTGTATGTTATTAGACGCGTTCTCACGCCCGGCCAGGAAGAACACCACAGACCAGAATCTTCTGCGGCAAAGCTTTATTGCTTACATCTTCAGGAGCCAGAGTGCAAGAAGCAAGAGAGAGCGAGAAGCAAGAGCGAGAGAAAAGCAAGAGAGAGAGAAAACGAAACCCCGTCCCTTTTTAAGGAGAATTCTCCTTCGCCTCGGACGTGTCACTCCTTGATTGGCTGCAGCCCATCGGCCGAGTTGACGTCACGGGGAAGGCAGAGCACAAGTAGTCATAAGATACCCTTGGCACATGCGCAGATTATTTGTTTACCACTTAGAACACAGCTGTCAGCGCCATCTTGTAACGGCGAATGTGGGCGCGGCTCCCAACATCTCCCCCTATCCTTTTAATAAGAGCAAATAGGCCACCCATATTAATGAGAGTGGAGATAGAGGTCAAATCCCCAGTGTGTAGGTAAAGGAGCCATGTACAGGATTAGCTCTTAGGCTTACAGGCTTTTACCCAGAGCAACCCTGACCTGCTCCCGTGTCGTTTTGCCTGGGGGAAGGGAACTAGGACACTGAACCTTCATGAAAGATGACATGTCTCCCTAGAATAGGCTCATATATGCCGCAGAGCCTTTCCATTGCAGTGCTTAGCCGTGCAACTCTCTCGGGCTGCTGAAGCACACTCACTCTATCCCATGCAATGAGTCTAGCCTCGTGAGATATAAGAGCTGAGTGGCCAGCGACCTATTGCCTAAGCATAGATAACCATATATCAGGGGGAGCACCATGTTCTAGAGCTGCAAGCGCCTGGGCAATAACCACCTTGTCTCTCCTAGTTTAGGCCTTAAGCTTACAGACCAATCAAAGAAGCAACACTAATCCACAGCAAAGTGTATCTCCAAATAATATTAATCCCACCCATTTTTTAAAGAAAGAAAATGCTGAGGAGATCCAATTGGGTAATCCTTTGGTCAGCGACAGGTCCAAGCGCGTGGAGTTGACCTGAAGTCTCAATTCCCGAAGGATCTGTTCAAATTCAGCCATCCAATTCTGTAACATATACTGAAAAAGACTTTTTGACAAATTAGCTGTCCTAGTAAATTTAACATACTGAATGGAAATAACACACAATCCCGGAAACTTTTGTTCACATCCCTGCTGAGTTATTTGTCATAATACATCTAGTTGTATCTGGACAAGATCTATGAGTTGATTAACCAGCATGAGACCTCTCTGTATCTTGACATTAGCTGAGGCCTGTTCATCTATGACTGTAGTCACTGAGGCTGACAAAGTGTTAATGGTGTCAGTCGTCTGGACCTGTCCAGACAGAGCCAAGGCTGTCTGAATTAAGGCCAAACCCAGTTCCTAGTTAGTGGTAAAAAAGCAGGAGAATACTTGAGCATTATACATCACCATCATTGGGAGTGGAAATGTCGACATTATCCCCCAACGCTGCTCTCTCTTTATTATTGACGCCCTGGACATCACCAAGACGAGGGACATTAGTATTCCCTTGGTCAGTCTGGATTTTTCGGGTGAGTCTTTCTGGTAACCAAAATGGGTTGTCTTCATTCTGTGGGAAAACACAGATAGCTCCCCTGGATCTTATCAAAATAGGATCCGGGCCATACCATTTATTATCAAGGACATTTTTCCATTTAACCATCTCATTGGGCCTATCTGGCTCTGTACAATGACGTTCAGCCGCAGTATGGCCATGAACATCAATATTTAAAAAATTGAGTGTAAAGAGTGCCATAGACACCGACACTCTTGGTGCTCGGGGTACAGTCTCCTCAAAATTTCCCCTCTTCTGTTTTATAAGATAGGTTTTGAGGGTGCGATGCGCACGCTCAACAATACCCTGTCCTTGAGGGTTGTATGGAAGTCCAGTCAGGTGGGTCACGTCCATCTGACGGCAGAACTGTTGGAATTTTTGAGACGTATAAGCTGGTCCATTATCAGTCTTAAGGAGTCTGGGTTTCCCCCAAGCACTCCATGCCTCAAGACAATGTTGAATCACATGTGAGGCTTTTTCTCCGGTTAACGGAGAGGCAAACATGATGCCAGAACATGTGTCAATGGACACATGGAGATATTGAAGTTTTCCAAAGGAAGAAACATGTGTAACATCCATTTGCCAGACCTGTAGAGGTCGAATACCGCGTGGGTTAATTCCCACATGAGGAACTGGCAAGAACTCACAGCAGCTTTGACATTGAGTAACAATGTCACGGGCTTCTTTTCTTGTCAAGGAGAAACGACTGCGTAATGTTTCAGCCGTCACATGAAAATTGTTATGAAAATTTTTTGCAGCCTCTACCGGGGATGATAGGGCAGCAGCCACCACTTTAGTGGCCTTATCTGCCAAATCATTTCCCAGAGCCATGGGGCCAGGTAGGCCTGAGTGGGCTCTAACATGAGTAATATAAACAGGAGATCTTCTAGATAACAAAACTAATTGTATCTGCTGAAAAATATTGGCAACTCTACTGGAAGGCTTAATCACTCCAGCCACTTCTAAAAGATTTACTGCATTAACCACATAACAGGAATCTGACACAATATTAAGGGGTTTTAAAAAGGTTTTTAAAACTTCTAAGACCACTAAACATTCTACCACTTGAGGTGAATTTTCATTATACTGTTTGGATACCACTTTACCATTAGCCACATAGGCACCTATGCCAGTTTTTGATCCATCAGTATATACCACAATCCCATTTTTAAGTGGGTTTCTTACTGTTATTTGTGGAAACACAACAGATTGATTTTGGGCAAACTGTAAGATTGGATGCTTTGGATAATGGTTATCTATTTTTCCTGAAAAGGAGGTAACTAAAACTGCCCAATCATTAGATGTGGCTGCCAAGGTTTGAACCTGTGCAGCGGTATAAGGTACAATTAAAAGATATGGACTTTGCCCAAAGTGGGTGATTGCTGCTTTTAGGCCTTTAAGGGCAAGCTGTGCAATTGCATCAGGATACCAATCTATTATTTTAGCTGGGGATACGTTTGGATGGATCCACAACAATGGCCCATTCTGCCACAAAACTGCAGTTGGCAATTGTGCTGTCTTAAAGACACACAAACTGAAAGGTTGCGAATCCTCAATACGTTGTAATTGTGCATTCTGTAAGGCTTTTTCCACCTTTTGTAAGGCCTGGTTAGCAGCTAGAGTAAGAGTCCTAGGGGAGGAGATATGAGGATCTCCTTCTAAAATACCAAACAAAGGCCTTAACTCAGCAGAAGGAATCTTTAAAAAAGGTCTGAGCCAATTAATATCTCCCAACAGCTTTTGAAAATCATTTAAGGTATGGAGGTGATCTCTTCTTATCTCTACCTTTTGGGGCACAATCTTATCTGGGGACACCACAGAGCCCAAGAATTGTCCTGTATCAGAAATTTGGACCTTTTCTGTGGCTATCTGTAAACCCCACTGACTTAAAGTTTTAAGTAGAAAAGGATATGCCTTTTGTAGCATGGTAAGGTCTTTATGGCACAGGAGGATGTCATCCATGTAAAGGAGCAAAATTAAAGAGGGGAATTGTTCCCTCACTGGCAAAAGAGCTTCTTGCACATAAAGTTGACACATAGTAGGACTATTGGACATTCCCTGTGGTAAGACCTTCCATTGATACCTCTTATCAGGTTCCATGTGATTAATAGAGGGGATGGTAAAGGCAAATCTGGGCCTATCTCTTGGACACAAAGGTATAGAAAAGAAACAATCTTTAATATCTATAATAATTAAATTCCAGCCACGTGGTAAGGCGGAAAGTACAGGGAGACCCCTCTGTACTGGGCCAAATAAGTTCATTTGCTCATTAATGGCTCTGAGGTCATGGAGCAGTCTCCACTTTCCTGACTTTTTCTTAATTACAAAAATTGGAGTATTCCAAGGTGAGGTAGATGGTTCAATATGGCCTAGTTTTAATTGTTCCTCTACCAGTTGAATCACAGCTTCTAGTTTTTCAGAGGATAGGTGCCATTGAGGAACCCACACTGGGTCCCCTGTTTTCCATGGTATGGGTCGTGCTGCCCCAATGGCCGCTAAGGAAAACCCAGACCCTGTCTGTCTTGGTTTCCATTAGGTAAGATAGGCTCTATCCTTCCCTGTTCTTGATGTCCTAACCCTTTTCCTTCTTTATAACCCATCTTTGCCATGATATTTTTTGCTTTAGTTGAATACCCTCCTGATGGGGCGTTTTCATTGGACAAAATAAGGCCCAAATGCTGCATAATATCCCTTCCCCAGAGGTTAACCGGGAGTGGGAGCACATAAGGTATGAATTTCCCTTGCTGCCCTTCAGAGGATTCCCACGTCAAGGCAACGGAGCTTATAGTGGGACATGATTGATATCCTAGGCCCTGTAATGAATGAGATGACTCTGTGGTGGGCCATGCTTTGGGCCACCAATGTGTAGAAATTATACTTTTATCTGCTCCGGTATCAAGGATGCCTTCAAACTCTTTTCCGTTGATCTTAAGGCGGAGCTTAGGTCTATCATTCAAAGATACAACCAAATAGGCAGAATCATTTCCTGAGGAGCCCATCTTCTTTATCTCAGGTCCTGCAGATTTTTCCCTGGTATTATCAGGGAGGAGCAGCAGCTGAGCTATCCTATCTCCTTTACTAATAGAAAAAACGCCTTTAGGGCTTGAGCACAGGACCTGTATTTCAGGGGAATGTTGACAATCCATAACTCCAGGGTGGACTACTAAGCCCTGTAAGGTGAGTGAACCCCGGCCGAGAATAAGGCCCATGGTTCCCGGGGGCAAGGATGGTATAGGCTCCACCGGCACCGGCTGAATACTCATTTGAGGCATTAGTAGGAAGTCGGAGGCGGCACGCAGGTCCACCCTTGTGGGTCTTCCTGGGTCGCCTCTCTGACTGCTTCCTGGGTCCTGACAAACCGGTTCCCATATCTTTGAGGGCCCTGGGACCGAGGGCCCGATGACCCGTTTTTTGGCACATCAGTTGATTGACTATCAGGTGGGGGAAGGATTCTGCCCTTTATATCCCTCACAGAGCGACACTGGTCAGCTCTATGATAACCCTTGCCACACTTAGAGCAAAGAGTGAGAGTCCCTCCCTGTTTATCTGGAGCTCTGCAATCTTTCTTAAAATGCCCAGGCTTTCCGCAGTTAAAACATGTCCTCTGATCATTTCTGCTCATGGAGCGGTTTTGGGATTGAAGGATGGCAGCCGCTAAACCTGCATTGCTGAGAGGTCCTCCAAGCTCTCGACAGACCCTGAGCCAGTCTTGTAAGCCTTTGTTCTTTCTTGGGGCTATGGCCGCTCGGCACTCCTTTGTGGCTTGCTCATAGATTAGCTGTTCTATCAGAGGCGCAGCTTGCTCTGACTCTCCAAAAATACGCTCTGCTGCCTCTGTCATTCTGGCCACAAAATCTGAGAAGGATTCCTGAGGTCCCTGGATTATCTTTGTTAACTGACCAGTGGTTTCACCTGCTCGAGAGAGCGCCTTCCAGGCCCTAATAGCCGTGGAAGAAATCTGGGCATAAGCTCCCCAATGGTAGTTTGTCTGATCAGCAGAATAAGCTCCCTGACCCGTTAACAAGTCAAAAGTCCAATCTCTCTGCTCTGGAGTCAAAGCAGCTGCGTTTGCTCGGGCCTGCGCTTGTGCAGCTTCGTGCCAAAGCGCTCTCCATTCCATATATTTGCCCATACTAGGGAGAGCGGCTTTTACAACCGTTTGCCAGTCAGCAGGAGTTAGTGCCATGCCAGCGAGCCTGTCTAACTGCACCAAGGTAAAATTAGCATTGGTTCCGTATTTACGAACCGACTCGGCAATTTCTTTAATTTGTAAGTATTCTACCGGAGCGTGGACACGCCCACCCTCGGCTCCTTCAAAGACCGGAAATGCCTGTTGTATTTTCCTTTGTTCCTCTCTGGGAATGAATGAGTCTGCGCACTGCCTCTCTGCGCACTGCCTCTCTGCGCATTGCTGACGCACTACGCAGGGCGGGGACTCCGCATAGGGCGGACCTTGAAGCCGACTGCCCTGAGGCCAATCAGCAAACTGGCCTTCGCCAGCCGCTTTTGGCTTTTTTCTTGACCAATTAGCTGGCTGGTAATGGGCTGCTTCTTCCTCCCAGTCTGTTTCCTCAGAGGAGAATTCTTCACCTGCTTCAGAGCTACTAAGAGCTGGCTCCCCGAGCCCATCCAGCGATGAGCACAGGCTCCTTTTCCTAGAGACCTCCGCTAATTGATCTTTCTTCTTTTCCCTTTTTCCTCTTTTTCTTCTAATCTCTCTCCAGGTATTCTTACCTAACCTTAACTTTTCCTCGGGTTCAAGACCCTTGGAAAGGCCTGTATACTTATTTTGTGTACCATATTTTCTCTTTGCTCTTACTCTCTCTCCCCACTTTACTTCTGATAGATTGTCCTGAATTTCCTCTAGAATCCGCCCTATCTTAACCACTTGATAACATGTGAAAAGGAACAAAAGGGCTCCTAACACCAGAAAAAATTCAAGGCCAAACATTTTCCACTTTACTTCTGATAGACTGTCTTGAATTTCGTTAGAAAGTTCAAGGCCAGGCTTACCTCGTAAAGCTGTACTCACTGGTACTCTCGTTCCCCAGCTGAAAAGTTCTGAATTCATACAGTTGAATCCTTCTTAACAGTCTGCTTTACGGGAACCTTTATCACCGTCGTTCCCCAGCTGATGAGTTCTGAATTCGGCAGTTGAATCCTTCTCAACAGTCTGTGTTACAGGAACCTTTATAAACGTGATCCGCAGTTCTGGTTCTGAAATGAAGTATCCCTCCTGCGCCGGTGATGGTTAACTCCCTCCCGGGTTTTTCTTCCCGGTCTTTCGGCACCAATTGTTATTAGACGCGTTCTCACGCCCGGCCAGGAAGAACACCACAGACCAGAATCTTCTGCGGCAAAGCTTTATTGCTTACATCTTCAGGAGCCAGAGTGCAAGAAGCAAGAGAGAGCGAGAAGCAAGAGCGAGAGAAAAGCAAGAGAGAGAGAAAACGAAACCCCGTCCCTTTTTAAGGAGAATTCTCCTTCGCCTCGGACGTGTCACTCCTTGATTGGCTGCAGCCCATCGGCCGAGTTGACGTCACGGGGAAGGCAGAGCACAAGTAGTCATAAGATACCCTTGGCACATGCGCAGATTATTTGTTTACCACTTAGAACACAGCTGTCAGCGCCATCTTGTAACGGCGAATGTGGGCGCGGCTCCCAACAACTGTATAGTTTCTGCTTCCTGAATCATTAGATTCTCCCTCCCCCTTGTTGACTGACATGGCTGTTTTGGTATAGATTCTCTTCCTAACATGAACTGGAGTAAACACTTCATTTTCATCCATAGACCTTAGATTGTGCAAGAACTATGTCCCAGAAGTAAAATAACAGGGTTTTATTTACTACAGCCTCCAGTCTATTCATTCGTTTTTATTGGCATTGAAACAACATTTGGGCAAGATTATATTGCAGATCTTCCTTGTAATATGGCTGCTTAAAGGCTCAAATTAAAAAGCTACCACTAATGCCATGAATATAAATGAATGCTAGACATAGTGTCATGGATTTCTCACTTAAAAGGGGAAAATGTGGTAGAACAAGGTAGTGGGTAAAGAAAAGAGAAACATTTTCAGGATGCTTAGAATTTAATGTAATAGTGAAATAATTATTTAGTTACGTGTTCTTTTAGATTCTAGTAATAAGAACAAATGTTAGGGGCACAGAGAGGAAGAAGAAAGAGGAGTCAGAGAGACTGTAAAGTAAAACAAACACCAAACTTAGGGAAAAAAGGTGTTTTCCAAATATGGAGGTTTTATAATGTGATGTTTTTTCAATGGCATACACCAAATAGAACTGGGAATTTAATACTATTTTAGAAATATGTATAACTTTTTTTTCCTGGAGTGATCACAGTATTTTTTATTTTAGTTTTTAGTTTTGAGAGTATTGTAAAAACAATAGCAGTAAAGAGCAACATCGTGTTTTTAATCCTCCATGAAGAGCTGGTTTATCTAAGTGATACAGAATTTTTATAGGTTCTTGATTGTAGGTGATATTACAAACTACTCTTTGCATATGATGTTGCCTTCAACAATCACATCACCCCGGTTATGGTTATGTTCTTTCCATGACAGAATAAAATGAAGAGTCAAGTCTATAATAGTCCTACCAAAGTAGGGTTATTATAGTTTCATTTTGTTTTTTTTTAATTATATATTTTCTTTATATACATTTCAAATGCTATCCTGGAAGTTCCCTGTACCCTCCCCCTGCCCTGCTTCCCTACCCACCACTTTATATGCCCCAGTACAGGGAAATACGTATAACTTAATTAATTACATGTAAGTTCTTTGGAGAGTTTTCTAAGTCACTTCCCCTTAGCTAAGCATTTTCCTTTGTCTTTGGCATCCAATCTGGCCTGTAGGACAACAGTGCTAAGGTGAGCAGATGACTTATTGACTTTCATTTAAATAAATCACTCATTTACTTAGGTTTTCTATTCATCCATAGCTCGTTATAGATTTACACTGAGCACAGTCTAAAACAATGTGAGTGAATTGGATTTTGTAAAGAAGAAAAAAAAAAAAAGAGGCAGTTTTGCTTTGACGATTTGCAATCATTATTCATCTAAAAGGAAATTCTGATTATCAAACCAAACCAGAGCAGAAGTTATAAAGCAGAGATAAAGCCAACCATGAGCATTACCCAATGGTTTCCTGAATACAAATGACCCTGCAAGATACACTGTTCTACTAAACTACTTTTATCCAAATTTATCAAGTGTTCATTTTAATAACTTTCATTGCCTTACTTCCACCATTTACATTTAAATACAAATCTTATTTTGTGATTCTACTAAAGATCTTATATAGAACCAAGGAAAATTACTATACAAATGCCATTACCTAGAAGTTTGAGATCCTGAGACTACAAACGGGTTAATTAATTACATTATCTGTAGCATTACCCTGGCTACATTCTGCCTGGAAGGCATATGGATCCACTCAGCTGCTGAATTCAAAAGAGCTGTGTCCTTTTCATGCAGAAGAAAAATCATCAACCTAACTGTCTCCCACCCAGCCCCCACCCCGACCCCCACCTTTATCCCACCCCCATCGATAAGCACTGGAAGATTGTCTCTTTTTTGTTTTTTTGCTTGATCATTTTATTCCTGGTTTAAAGAAAATAATCAAAAGAATCAATATTAAATAACAAAATACTTCACAGCATCATGAAAGCTGAGTGCCACATAGCATTCTAATTAAAGCCTCTACAAAGCTTATGTTGTATTCTGGGCAAAATGCTGCTCAGGATAAAAATTCTGGGATAAAGGAGAACTAATGTCTGCCCATCAGGAACTCATATCAGAGGATGCTCACAAATAGTTAAGCGAACATGTGCAATAAGAAAGTACTCCAAGATTTGATTTATTAAGAAAGTATTAGAGACATGTAGAGCATTTAGGTAGTCTAAATTAATTATACAATTGTTCAGCTTGTTTTCTGGTTTTATTGCTTTCTCCCCTCCCCCATCTAATGTTTTCCTTCTCTCTTTCTCTTTCTCTCTCTCTCTCTCTCTCTCTCTCTCTCTCTCTCTCTCTCTCTCTCTCTCTCTCTCTCTCTCCATGACACTACTGAAAAATAAATATTGGGAAACAGAGAAAAACAACAACACCCACAAGAGTGGGCCCTGGCAAGATGGTTCAGCAAGGAAAGGTGGCTGTCACCAAGCTTGATAATCTGAGTTTGATCTCTAGGACCCACATGCTGAAACATGCTGCAAGGAGCCTCTGAGTTGTGCTCTAATCTCCATACATGCATCACTGCATGCAAAGCCACATATGTACATATATACAAAACACACAAAAATAAGTAATAAATGAAAAAATTAATCAATTAAAAACTAAGAGGCAAAGAGAGAGTTGGCACAGACATGTATATTGTGACATGCTGGGTCAAGAGAGAAGGCTCGCTGGGCGTGGTCACCCACACTTTTAAGCCCAGCACTCGGGGGGGGGGGGGGGCAAGAGATTTTCTGAGTTCCGGGCCAGCCTGGTCACAAAATGAGTTCCAAGACAGCCAGGGCTACACAGAGAAACTCTGTCTCAAAAAAGCAAGAGAGAGAGAGAGAGAGAGAGAGAGAGAGAGAGAGAGAGAGAGAGCAAGCGAGCTCTGTAGTTAAGGACACTTGCTCTCTTTTGCAGAACACTCTAATTCGGTTCTCAGCACCCATATAGCAGATCACAATACTATATAACTCCAGTTCCTAGGAATCTAATGCCTCCTTCTGTTCTCGGTGGGCACCGGGCATGAAAATGGTATATATTACATGCACGTGTACATTTATACATATTCATATCCGTAAGGCAAAAATATATCCATCATGAAATATGAGTTAAAATTGGCATACCAAAATATATAGCAAATGCTTTTTACATGTACTTGTTAAATGTGTGTGACATGTGCTCCAAGTTCCTTGGTGGCTAAAGATCAGGGAGGTATAAGTCACCTTCCAAAATATTGGCAGCGTGTTTAGCAACTTCTCAGAAACAGCAAAACTTCCTAGTATAAAATTGGGATGAATCTCATTTGTGAGTCCACAGACCAGAGGATATTGCAGGCAGTGGCAGAGAATGTTTCCTACAGTAATAAATCATCAAATCAAAACATAGTTTCTAATTATGGTTTTGTGGTTTGGGTTTTGTGTATGTGTGTGTTTCATGTTTTGTTTTTGTTTTTGTTTTTGTTTTTGAGACAGAGTTTCTCTGTGTAGTCCTGGCTGTCAAAGAACTCACTCTGCAGACCAGGCAGATCTCCAACTTAGAGATCTGCTTGCCTCTGTCTCCCAAGTGCTGGAATTATAGACATATGTAACTACCACCTAGGTAGTTTCAGAGAATGATGTGGCAGGGATTTGCTTGGCACAGTGATGATAGAAAGAATAGAGAACTGTAAAATCTGCGTCTTGCAAATCATAAATTAAGGATCTCGCTCTTCCACTCTCTATATTAAATGCATTTGTAACAGTTGGAGAGATGGCTCAGTGATTAGAAGCATTACAGGGCACTGACAGCTCTTTAGGAGGATGCAAGTTTGGGTTGGGTTGAAGACCCCACATCTTGTGGCTTTATAAGCTATAGTCCCTGTGCTGGTGGGAGCTGACTCTCCCTTTTCCAGACTGTAAGGTTACCTGTCCTCACATGTATACGTATATGTATATATGTACATGTATATTCTCATATATATGTGTGTGTATATATATCATAAAATATATTAACTTATTTATTACCAGTGTAATTTTAATTGTTCTAGAGTTTAAACATTTGGTCCTCCAACTGGAAAATCTTCTAAAATACACTTTCCATTTGATGATGATATCAGTGATGTCTTTGAAGTCAATGTCTTGTTTTGGTTTTGTTTTGTTTAGGTTGTGTATAATTAATAAAGCCAGGCCTTGTATATGTCAAACATAGAGTCTGCCACTGAGTTATAATCCCATGCAGGACCTCAATATTTAATTAATGTTATTTTATTTTCCATCATCCAGATATTTTAAATTGTTTTCGGTTTATATTTAATTAATTTATATTGTTTTTTCAGAATGGTTATAATCTTAATATATATACTTTTATAGTTATTTTATTTTCTGATGTTTATACATTTATATTTTCATTTATATTAAGAATTTAGTATCATTGTTTTTTTTCTAACAATATTGAGTATGTGAAATGAAAATGCTATATTCTCAGTAAATAATCTTGTATTATTCACCAAAATATTGGGATATTATTTTGTCCTTTTGTCCCAGTATGATAATTACTACACTCTGACAACTACTCAGTTATACACACTCAAAACTTAGTATGTCTTGACCATGAACAATATCACCCATTAGTTTAGCAGATATAAGTACTTTGCGTCAAAACATGTACACATACCTTTACATGTATGCATGTGTGCTCATGCCCAAAAAACCATACTAAAATGTTGTTTGTTCTGCTCACTTGTGATACATGATCAGTTGAGTCCCTATTACTTATTATAGTCACAGATTCAAAATTCCATTTAGCATAGACAGAGGGGACAGATCTAATGTCAACACCTTAGTTGGGAAACAGAATTCCCCCTTAACAATAGGGTCTTGCCATATTTCATTTTTATTTGCAAATTTAGGTTTAACCTTAGGCAAGTCACCAAAATCTATTGTCTTAGTTTCCTCATTTAGCATGTGGAATCTTTGAGAAAACATTTTGGGTTCACAGGGAAGCTCTAAGTAACATATTCCTGAGTAGCCATTAACTATGAGGCAGAAACAGCAAGCTTTCCTCGTATTCAAGAAGGCAGATACTTTTGAAACCTCAGCTTACTCCTGAGAGATCAGAAATAGGATAGAGCCCTTTGTTTCTGATCATCAGGTTAAGATAATACAGGCCAATAAGCAGGCTTCAAGGAGTCAGGGCACTTAGATTTGCTCCAAACTGGTTGTTTGCAAGCTCTTGGGTCTGAGACACCCAAACTACCTGAATTATTTTATTCCAGGACTGAGAGAGAGTTTTATTTGTCACTTAGGATTTCATACTGAATTTACATAACGGAGACTTAGATTCTGAAATGGTTAGAGATCCATAGCCAAAATTCTTTACAGATGGAAATGTCAAAGATGAAAATTACTAATTACTGGTTACTTTGATTAAACAGAGAGAGAGAGAGAGTGAGCGAGCGAGCGAGCGAGTGAGAGAGAGAGAGAGAGAGAGAGAGAGAAACTCAATTACTTCAATCTCAATGCTTTGTAGGAAGAAAATTTTTCAAAGTGGGAAAAAGGTTCTCTAGCCTCCAGGCAAAGAGGTAAAGAGAAAGAAGAAAGTTTCTGAGGTGTTCAGTTGGTGTAACTAAATATGTCAGGACGAATGTGTTTCCTGTAAGTATTTTTTTCTGAACTCCTGAGCTAGGTGTGGCCGAAAGATGTGCCACTTCATTGCCTCTTAGGAAACCTACCTAAGCCTGCTGTGGTTGTTTATAAAATGAGAAGACTGCTTGCACAAAGTATGGCCTGCTGAGCAGAAAGTATTTTGGACTCCTCAAAGTCACCAGGTGGCATTTATTGAGTGCCCACTGTATGCTTAGCACTGTGCAAACACAAGGTGTCAGATTAACAAATCATAAGCCTTCTGGCTGGAAAATAATTTTTCAAAGCCCTTAGCTCCATCAATATTCCATGCCAAATAGTGGAGAAAGGTTTAAGTTCTATTGCTTTTGCTTTTACAGATAATTTATGAAAAAAATGAAATATTAACTAGGAATGTAGTAGAATAGCTTTCTATTTCGCTAGCAGATGACAAATGAAGTAATGTAGGCACACATTTGAATAAGAAATTATCAATCAACCTCAAACTTGACCCACAGCTGTCATCCCTACAAATTAATGTTTACCATTTTTAAATATGTGCAGGACATCTGGGAGCAAGCACAGGCTGTGGCTTGCAAGAAATGGTATATCAAAAGCTAATTATAGCAGCAGTGAGCCCGGGTGTCGTTTTGTGATGGTAAATTATAGACGGGAGCTCTGTCACCACAAACTGTTATTCATAACTAAATCATAATGCTTTTAAGTTTTAATTAATCTGCTTAGCTTTAGTTGCAAGGGGGAAGCTTGCTTAACTGTTCAGCCACTGACATTCTCCTGGGCTACCCTGGAACTGCATTTGGATACCTGAGGGAGCAAGACCATATTATCCCAGCTGACACTGCCTCTATTAAGGAGTAGTTCTTTTAATATGTCAGAGTCTGACTATTTCCTTCTATTTCATTATCAGAAAAACCAATTAATTTTCCATACGGGCACCAAATTAATTACAAAATACTATGGAAATCTGAGCTGTCTCTTCTTCCCCACCATTATGGAAATACCAAACCCCTTGGTGGTATAGTCCTTTGGTGGTAACAGGTTTTCTCCATAGTTAACATGTTATTTGTGATCTTCGAAAGAACCTTGGAACAATTGGTGCTGTTATTTCTCTTCTGCATGAATTATCTCCTCCCATTGCTTTCCCATACCTTTCCCTTCCTAATGAGTTATCCTTATAATCTGAAGATTAATTGGATAATATAAATTTTCATAAAGAGTTCTACATTAACTTGATGTGAGGTTTTCCCCACCCAGTCTGTAACCTCTCATTGCGGGAGTTGTGTTTTAAATGACTGTATGAACACATGTTCTCTCTATGTCCTAAACCTAAACCCAAGCTCAGTATCCATTTTAGAAATTTAGTCAATTATTTTATTGAGAAGAAACATAGCCATATTTACCAACAACAGCAACAAAAGATTTGATTCATTAGATGTTGGCTCAAATCAAGTTTTTAAGATATCTTTTGAGCTTCTTCAAGAAGCCTCTCAGTAAAAAAGAAAATATCTCCAACAACTGGTGCTAGGTAGACAGGAGAGACACACTTATATTCTTATCTCTACACAAACCACAACTTCACATGAACCTCACCATAAGATCTGATACCCTGAATTTGTTAGAAGAGGAAATACGGGATGCTATTGAACATTGGAGACAATGTTCTGAATAGGACTCTAATAGAGTCCCTATGGATAGAGGAGATTTACCTTTATGAAGTAGGGATGATTCAGTAGAAGGAAGGTAGCTTGGGTCAGCCTAGTGTGTCTTTAACAAGAGGTGACTCTTCCACATGCCACTAGAAAGCCAAGGTAGGAAGCCAGTAAACAAGTGTGCCTCCATGCCTCTGCTTTACTTCTGCCTCAAGATCCTGCTCTGAATTCCATTTGTAGACTATAAATTCAAGAAACTCTTTGCTCCCCGCCCCCAAGGTGTTTTTGGTCATGTTGTTTACCAAAGCATCAGAAAGCAAGTAGAACATGGTCTTTGCAAATCAGTATCTAAACCGCCAATGATACCTTGCTGGAAACTAAATACACATGGCTCTGCTTCCGTTTCTCTGAAACACCCAGCAACTTGCCTTGATCAGTGACTCTAACCACATTTTTGATGACTAAGCACCAGAATCAGGGACTTTCATGGCTTCCTGTCTGGAATTAGTAGGTGATCAATTGTTTGCCTATATCCACATAAATTAAATATAAAATATAAATGCATAAATGTAAGCAATAATTTATTATATATTACTAAAATACTTTATTATATTATATAATATTGTTTTATATTATATAATAAATATATAATAAATAAATATAAAATAATTTTCCTGTCATTTTTGTCACCAATTACCAAACATGAATTTGTGGTTCAAATACTATAAATTATTTAGTACTGTATGACAATTTCAATAGTGATCTCTTTGAAAACATTTTTAAAAGTAACTGATGTATTAAAAATTGCAAGGAGATGTGGGTCAAGACTGTTTGGTCTTCTTCCCTGGAATATCACTTGCTGCTTTAAGGGAAAGTCCTCATAAGTATACAATTGTATCTCCTAAGGCCTCTTCCAGCCTTTATGGAAAATGAAATTGTAGTTTCTTACAATTTACATATCAAGCAATGAAGCCATTTATTTTGGATTTCCTTTCCAAAGAAATGCATGAATTTAAAAAAAAAAAAGCAGACGTGTCCATAGTTAATATTAGTTCAAATGAAAGATGATAAAATTTTAATTTGTCTCTTTGGTAAGTAGTTTTCTTTACTTTAAAATGCTCACAGTCAGCTATTGGATGGATCACAGGGCCCCCAATGGAGGAGCTAGAGAAAGTACCCAAGGAGCTGAAGGGCTCTGCAACCCTATAGGTGAAACAACAATATAAACTAACCAGTACCCCTGGAGCTCGTGTCTCTAGCTGCATATGTATCAGAAGATGGCCTAGTCGGAAAGAGAGGCCCATTGGTCGTGCAAACTTTATCTGCCTCAGTACAGGAGAACACCAGGGCCAAGAAGTGGGAATGGATGGGTGGGGGAGTGGGTGGGGGAGCGTGTGGGGCACTTTTGAGATAGCATTGGAAATGTAAATGAAATAAATACCTTAAAAAATACTATTAGAGATTATGTAGCTGCCTTTAGCACCAACTACACCTTGAAGCCTCAAAACAGTCATTTAAATCGTATTAAATGGATTAGGCATTGATGTAATAGCATTTCATACCTCACCTCTTCAGAGGAAACTGAGGCACAGAGTAGCCCATGACTTGGCAAAGGCCAATTTTTAAGGGAGAGATTCAATTTTTGGTCCATGGAGGTTTTCTGTTGAAATCAAGTTTGTCCCTAACGCATACTTCTAATTCTAGATAGATATGTTGTTCTATGTAAGCATCAGTGACTGTGTCCCTTCTGATCAATTTTATAAATTTATTTTCCCTCATAAAATGCCAACTCTTTTCATCCCAGTCATGAAACAACCAAAAAAAAGTAAATAAATTTTAAAAGGGCAAATCATCTTTGACTTGATTTCTCCTATATAAGAAATGCTGGCAGAATACTTGCTAAGATGCTCTTTGCATCTGTACCTTCTGCAGAGCCAATGCCAGAGGACAAGTTAAAACAGTGGTGCATAAATAATTCAAACATTTGGGGATATCAGGTTCATAGTCTCTTTCCTTAATACCAATACACTTGAGTCTCTGATAACCCTTCAAATGTGCCTTAGCTGAGGGTTCTCTGCTTAAGCCTCCCATTAGAAAATATGTTCCCTTCAATTAAAACCAAACATGTATGGAGGAGATTTAGCTCAATTCTTGACTTTTTGTTACTTCATGATTCAAAGAAGGAGAAAGAAATGCCTTTGTTGTTGTTCTTTCAAAATGAGGCAGATTCTCATACTTGTAGAATGTATAAATATGAATGGGAAACCAGCTAAATCAATCCCCATCCTTCAACAACAACCACCTTCCCCAGGCTTAGTATCAGCTGTATGAAACAGAAACAGTTGGACTTTTTAAAGTAGGTTGCTCATGTTTCAAGGGATGATGTCATAGGTTAGCTAGATATTAAGTACTACAGATAGAAAACAAAAACTGCTTGGAATAGAAAAACTTTCGTTGAATTACATAGAAAGTACAATAGAAAGTATACTTATTTGCTATACTAGGGTTAGAGTAAGGACCTCATATCTCATTCTACTATTGGTAGAAGAGCATTCTACGACTGACATACCTTTATTCTTTTTTATTTTTTTA
This sequence comes from Mus musculus, assembly GCF_000001635.26. NCBI lineage: Eukaryota > Metazoa > Chordata > Mammalia > Rodentia > Muridae > Mus > Mus musculus. The sequence continues at coordinate 19,612,432 of NC_000067.6, read as the reverse complement.
AATTTCAAGTCAGAGTCTTATTTGGTTCTCCAAGTTTATGTCAATCTGTGATCTCCCTGCCTCTGTGTCTTGAATGGCTAGGGGATCAGAGTCATGTAGCACCACACCTGAATGACAGTTCACATTCCCTTTTTTCTATGTTTGAAACAGATTCCAGGGCCTCATGCATGCTGGCAAGCACACTAAGCACTGAGCTGCATCCTTTTGAATTTTTGAGTCATGAATTATGCAGGTTTTGATGAGAGATTGGCTTACCATACTCATTCTCACACCTTGGTTCCTATGGGTCTACACTATCCAAACCACTTTCCTCCATTCATAACAGCTTTCCATTACATTCATAATAGCTTCACCTCTATAATCAGGCTTGCTCCGCTAGAGGAGAACTGGTCAGGCAGGTAAATCCCCTTAATTGCACTCTGTTTTACCTCTGAGTCTTTTTATTTCTGAGGGTATCCTTCTAACTACTTAGCAGCTGTCTTCTGTACTTTTCCCAACTAAAATATGCCTCTCTGAATGTACTTATACTTGAACAAGAAAATCAGTGCCAGAAACCTCACACAGGCAAATAGAAGGTAATGGTTCCTATCTATTTTATATGTTCTGTTTGGACTCACTGTCTTTGTTATGCAAACTCACATAGAGGAAGGCATAACTTTACTGGGAAATGTGATAGCACACAATTGTCTTTGAAGAACACAGTCTGAACATGCATTCTTCCATGTCTGGCATAGATGCTCACATGTGCACATGCTTTTGTTGGTTATCCAGGGAGATGCTAATAGAACCTGCCAGACAGAAATTGGTGTGTGCAATGGATTCACTGTGGGATTTGAGACACCAAAACCAAAATTGTAAGTCACAGTGTTCTTCCTCCTGGATTTCTTTCTTCTTGATCCCATTTTAAATACTTAAGAATCAGACTGGCTTCCTTCTTTATAGCAAAGATTCTTTTTTAATTGGTTTCAGACTCATTTACCATTGCTTCTGAATCAGCTCTTTAATGAAATAGTCAAAAGTGTGCATTTCATTTGCTTCTGAACTGCTTGTTCAAGGAAATAATCTTTTGTAAAAGAAAAAAAATATGTCACGTTCTGCCTCTTACTCATCCGTCAAGGTTTGGGTAATTAAAGCACTCATTATTTCTCAGCACAATTTTACTACTTCTCCAGAGATTTTAAATGCTTTTTACCCTCAGATGTGTCAGTCTCCTATATGTTTTTTTTTTATAAATCATATTAGTATAAAATATTTTCATTGGTTTGTTGTTTTTTCTGTGCATAAAAATTACTCATACTTGAAAATAATTTTGGCTTATTTTTAACCCTCTTTTCCATTTATGTGTTTGTATATGTGTATGCCTACATGTGCATTTTTGTACATATGTATGTGTGCATATGCACATGCATGTGTTACATGGAGAGCTTATGAAAGTCAGAGAGCAATGTGAGTCTTTGCCGTCCACCCATCTTATTGAGACAGGGTCTCTCTGCTGTATACACCAAGCTAGCTCCTCCACAGGCCTCTTGAGATTCTCTTCACCTCATACCTACCACTGGTTACCACTATGTGTGCTCTGAATTTGGCCTTTACACTGGTACTAAGGATCTGGTCTCATATCATGACACTTTCATGACAAATATGTTGCCCAGCAAGCTGTCTCCCTATCCTCCTTATTTTTTCATGTAATGCAATTTTGTGGACACAACATATTTTTATGTCAATAAATACATCTCATATAATTTTAATACTATAAAATTATATTATGGTGTGCATCATAATATATTTCAACAATCTCCAGTTGTTAAATATTTAACATGATCACACATATATCATGAAAGTAGTATAATAATATGAAATTTTCACTGGGAAGTGCTTTATCTTAATCCTAATTATCTCTTTAAGACAATCTTAGTTATGAGTGGTGGCACACACCCATAATTCTAGCTTCTTAAGAGGCAACAGTGGGAGGCTTGCAAGTTCAAGGAAAGTCTGGGCAGTATCATAAGACACTGTCAAAAACAATAAAAAGGTATTATTCCATTCGAGTGCGTAATATGTGTGCCATAGAGCCCAGTTTTGCCTACTCTTAAAAATCAATTTGCATTATGTCCACTATGTAAGTACAAATTTGAAAGAAAGAAAGAAGGAAGGAAGGAAAGAAATAAAGAACAAAAGAAAGAAAGAAAGAAAGAAAGAAAGAAAGAAAGAAAGAATATTACTTTTTACATGTTTTAGTTTTACTAATTATTTTAGTTAATCAGTTCATATCCTTTACTGAAAATACATGTATGCTCATTAAATATTTCCTAAAAAAGATTCTACCCCATCACTTTCATTCCAAGAAAGACTTCATCTTGAATCAATTTCCTAATGAGCCCACTCCCACCAACTAAAATTGTAATTGTTAGCTATATCACATAGGTTGATGGATATTTAATTTGAGGAGATTATTGATAGACGAGGTTTCTCTATAGGAATATTCCTGCCTCATGCCTTGACTCTGGTGGATGATTCTACCTCTAGGATGATCTTTGTGAAGAACCTGATTTTCCTATACTTTATTTTTCTAATAATGCTACAAGGTTTACTTTAACATCAATATAAGGCTTGAGTTCTTCCAGCTTCTGAGATTCCTTTATCTCTGTGAGATTGAACATGTTTTTGACGCCCATACTCATTTCAGAGCAAGCTGTCTTATTCAGGTGACTGTGTCTACCAGAAATGTCAGAAGTTACACTATTAAGACTCACAAATATGGCTTCCTAAATATGGTTTGAACAAGAATGGCACCAATAAGCATGCTGACATAGAAATAGTCTCCCCAAAGGACGAGCACACCAATTGGTTATCTAATACCAATTATTAAGCCCTGAAATCATATACAGCCAGAGCAGGCACATTTTATGTATGTAGTGTTGTATGTATGTGTGTATTTTATGTATGTATATGTATACATATACATATACATCATACACACACACACACACACACACACACACACACACATATATTTGTTTGTAGGGACCCATAGGATGCCTCAACATTTCAACATTACATTTCCCACTACAACATGCTTAATTATGTAAAATTAGAAAGTTTTCAGAAAATATTTCATAGTAGAAATTCTTGAGACATGCTAGCATTATCTCTTCTTTCCAGTATACATATCATTGTCTTTTACAGATCTTTATGTTGTTAGTGTTGTTATTTTACCGATTGTAACACATTTATTTATTGGTATATAGACTTTGCCACTTCATTGGAATAATATTTCCAAGCAATAGAATGCCGTAAGAAATAAGCTTGAATTATACTCTTATGCGGAGTGCCTACTTACCTACCTGCATCTTAATGCCACAACATTGGATATGTTGTGCACAGAAAAAGTACTGACTGATCTGCTTCAATTCCTCTCAGTTTAACCAATATTTTCTGAAATCAAAGTATGATTAATTAGTTATCTTAAGGAACAAGTTTTGTTTTCAATTGCTAGATGAAATAATTGGTTGACTGATTTTCTTGCCCCACTCTTCAGGCTGGCATGTCCTGAAATACAAAAACTCCATTAACCTTTTCTTCCATGTGTTCCATGTCTCAGATTCCTAGTAGAGGGTAAGGTTCCTAAGTTCAAAAGCATTTTCTTCCTATAATTTAACACGATCTCTAGTGGAGCATGCCTTATACACTGGCCCTTAGTGAGTACTGCCCATCCTGTTTCAGGAGTGGCAACTTTGGCAAGGAAAATTGTTTTCTTTTTCCAGCAATTCTTAGGAGGTGAAGGGGGCAAAACCTAGAATAAGCCTTCTGAACCCCAGGTTCTCTTTCTAGATTAACCAACTCTCTGGCTGGGACATAAAAGGTGTGTCCAGAAGACTTTGTTATTCACTATGTGCTCCCCCTGCTGTACCCATGTCTCATAAGAAACAAGTGGTTAAGACAATCTTCTCTGACGTATGAACACAGATGCCTGCTCTGTGACTTATTAGCTTTGTGACTTGCACAATTCCTTTCATCTCTCATTGCTGCAGAATACTCAAATTTAAGATAATTATGTATGGAACAGTATATTTGTTAACTAGCCTGATTTAGCCTTTCAATAATGAGCACATACATAAAGCAGCATGTTGGATATAAAGCATGAGAATATATAATTTCTATTTTTCAGTTTGAAAATAGGCAAAAAATAAAATATATAAGAAAAATGATGATAGTACAATAGCAATCATGATGCATGATGAGATATGATAAAATGTGTAGAGTAACTGAAGTGTTTGGCTGTCATACAATACTTGCTTAATAATGTTAACCGTAGGTGCCTTTGAAAATGTACAAGAGAATAGAATAGGAAGTTAAAGGGAACCATGGGAATGGGCTAGAGATGGAAATAGCACGATATGAGTGATTTGAAGAGCAAATGAAAAAATGAGGCAGTTAATATGAAAAAGTGGAGTGTCTGTCAATATAGAAAGAAAGAGTGGTAAGAGGGTAAAATTATAATAACGATGGCTCAAAAAGCCACATGAAATAATATTATTGCTTGCCTAAGGTAGCATAAAATACATACACACCTATGTATATACATGGACATACATAGTTTAAATGAAATTGTCTCACCTGGGGGACCCAAGAGGCAAAGACTGTCTAACAAAATAACCCAATACTAGCCATGAGAATCCTTCTTTTGAGTTGTTGGCAAGGAGAGTCAAAGAGACTCACCAAACATTATAGGCTATTTCTGTAGCTCTGGAGTGACTCCCAGGAGTTGAAGGTAAATCCCTATTGCTGGTCGTTATTCACTTCAGACACAGGACCCAAAGAACCTGATCTGGATCTGATCTTAAAGCTTCCTCCTTGAGAACTAATTTTCATGGTATTGAAAGTCACCAAACAAGCTTCCAAGGGTAAAAATAACCAATATTCCTACCCAGCTATGTTGCGTATTAAGTACAATGATCATCACTGTATGATAACCATTAGGATACAACAATGATACTCAGACCTTGGTGGTTCCCAAGACTCTCACTAGATTTAAGGCCCATTTGACAGGCAGAAAATCAGGCCTGGTACTGAAAACATATCCAATTACCTACAGGTATTGAAGCAAGCTATCTTGGAATAGAACCTATGACTGCCACTTCACAAAACCCTAACTCCATTCAAGTATTTGTTAATGTTTGTTTGTTTGTTTGTTTTTTGTTCACAGAAAGGTGTAGTTCTCATCCCTTATCACAGAAAATTCTCTTTGCAATAGAAGGAGAGTATTAAAGAAAACCAAAACCCATCCAAATACAGAGAACTGGTGACTGTCTGGTGTCCAGCCCACCTGATAAATTTACTACACCCTTCTTCAACTAAGGAGCAGAAAGGTTTTAAGAGCAAGATGAATAGGAAATCTGCTGTGAGATTGGATCTCATAGAAATTACAGGAAAGATGCACTCTTAAAGTCTCAACAACATGGTACCTAAACAAGACTAGAGGATGACACTAATAGATGCACTAAGACAGATAGGGGAGTGAAATCTGAGGAGGTACCAACCCAGGACAAAGAACCACAGGCAATTGAGGAATGTTGAAATTGGGAGAAACAGTGTTCCTTAGGAAGAGCACTTCAATAGGTTTTCCAACCTTAAACTGTCAGCCTTGAAATCATATACTTACAAGTTGCATTAGACAGATTGAGCAGATATTTATATGTTTAGGAGAGAGAAATATAGAATGTGAACAATGAAACAGATGGAGGAAAGGAAAGGGGGAATTGTGTAATTATAGTTTAATTTCAAAGATAAAAATATATTTATGAGAAATGTGCATGACAGAAATGAGAGTTCTTTCATTGTAAGTTGTGATGGTTGGGTGCACTCTGAAATCCACTCTAATAGAAAATCTCTTCTGTCTGTAGAAATCACTTTTTCCAGCCTTAGTGAGACCCTGCTAGTGTCAGGGCTTTACTAGGTATTTATTATAGCATGGACAGCCTTGGTTTTCTCCCTTTCTTGCAAAGCAAAGCAAGACTCTTTTCTGACAGAAAGGGAGCTTGTATTTTGCTAATCAAGTTACTAGATCAGCAGGAACCAGCAACAAGCTTAACTCTCAGCCAAAAGTTTTCAAGAAAATTTGCCACTTGGAACCCATTTGTACTGAAGTCTGAAAATCAGTGTTCAGATCACGAGATGATGGCTTTCTCAGAATATTAGCTCCACCCAATCTTCTTCCTTAAGGGCCTAATAAGGGCCAATAGTGCATACTCATGCCTACCTACCTGTCTGCACTCTTGTTTAGAGGGAGGGGGTTCATAGGGTGGTTGTTCTTTTCTCTTTAGGGCTCAGTTCTTTCTGACAGTTTCTTTCTTGCAAACGGTAAAATTCCTTCCTGAACCAATGAGGGTTCCAAGATCTGCTATGGGGGAGGGGAGTGTGAAGTGAAAAGCTACCCTTAAAATCAAATGAAATTTCAATCGAATGGCCTGCAGAAGCAGTTTTAAGGACCAAATGATAAGGTTCTGGGTAGAGGTTGAGAAATGCAATCACCATGGAAGGTTTAAAATAAATAGTGCAATGAACCTTCGTCCTTCTCCTTCCATACTCCCTCCCCCTCCCCTGGATAAATACACAAATCTACATCGGTGCACACCATTTGAGAGGGTAATTATCCAAATTGTCTAGAACAAACAAAACAAGTGCAAATGTTATGTCCATGTTTAATGAAGACTTTGGAGTGGTGCACTGAACTGAAACCCATTCTGCTCCGGTCGGTCATGCCTTCCCATCCCCTGGCCCCTCACGCATGCAGCCAATAAGAAGCCTCATTTGTGGTTCAGAGTCTCCAAGGCGCAGATTTAATAACAAAAGTGGCACCTGTCACTTTTCTTTTTCTATGTATTAGTAGCACTCTCTTGCTTTAACCGTTAAAAACAGCTTATCTAGGAAAAAATATAAAGCAACAGTCCAGGGATATTTGTTCTTTGGGCTTACAGCCATCCTTCGAGAAGTCCTGAGGTGTGAACTCTTAATTGAAGGGAAAAATCATCTGCCAAGAAGTTGCTTATGAGGTATAACTTCGTCTATACTTTTGAGTTTTTATCTGTATTCTCAGTTTTATAATGATATCATATATTTACCTGTCTTCAGTGTACCTGATACCCTGAAACTGCCAAGTAGGTATCCTGGTAGCATCAATGCTTAGATGCATATGCCTTTTTATTTCATGATTTAAAGAGTATACAAAATAATGTGTTTTGATTTTGGGTTTGGGTTTGGGTTTGCGTTTGGGTTTTGGTTTTGGTTTTGGAGACAGGGTTTCTCTGTATAGCCCTGGCTGTCCTGGAACTCACTTTGTAGACCAGGCTGGCCTCGAACTCAGAAATCCGCCTGCCTCTGCCTCCTGAGTGCTGGGATTAAAGGTGTGCGCCACCACGCCTGGCTACAAAATAATGTTTTAACCTAAGATTATTTTTGACGTTTTGTATCCTGTGTAAGAAATAAATAGTAATTAAGAAGAAATGTACGATTCATTATTATATAAGAAACCATAGGCAAGCTAAAAGTCTATTCGGTTACTAAACATGGCAAATATGTATAAACTCAGCTTCATGAATTTCAGACTGAAGAATAATTTGAGTGGTGGTTTAGAGATGACCTATTAGTGAAACCTTGTTTGGGGAAGATAAAAATAAATTAAAAAAAATATGTTCTAAACTTTCACTAAGCCAGGCTTAGCTATACATTTCTGAAGTAGATTATCCATGAACCATTCAGAAAAGGCAACTTTTTGCATATTTATGATCATAAAGCTATTAAAGGGGTTAGAGAGATTACTCTGTGATTACAACCACATACTGGTCTTAAAAGGCAGAGAGGATAAATTTGAAGGATATATATATATATATATATATATATATATATATATATATATATATATATAAATGGAAAGCTATCTCACATTTATATACTGCAATGATTATTGTTCCTAATATGTGGTATTATCCAAAATGAACCATAAATTCAGTATAATCTCCACCAAAATAGCAATGAGATTCTTCCCAGAAACATGGTGATTACTTTAAGATGAATGTGGAACTTCAAAAGTCCCCAGCCAGAAAACTTAACACTTATTATTCTACTCAAGTAGCATAGCCATGCATATTGCTAATTACATTTTTTATATCCATAAGTCAGTGCCTCTCCCAGGCCTTATCAGAAAAACTTTGTTCTTATAGTAGATGGGAACTAACACCAGAGGTCCCACCACTGGACAGTGTGCAGAGAGTAAGAGACTTTGGAGCACTCAGTCCTTAGAAGGACACCTTCATCAAACCCTTGCCCTGGGAATTCAAGGATTTCTCTTAAAGAGAAGGTGGAAAGTTTGTAAGAGCCAACGAGTCATGGATGACTCCGAAGAAATGGTATCTTCCAGATACAACAGGACTAATGTACATATGATCTGTGGCAACTCATACATGGCCCGCACTGGTCGAAGCTCTGGGAAGGGGAGGTGGACAAGGGCTCTCACTCTTAACCAAGAAACTATCTGCAGCTGATACCTACTTGTAAAGGAAAAATCAGTTTCTCCAGTGGAGTTGCATGGAATATATTAGCTTTATTTCAGGGAAGGCCCTGGGTCCAGGAGTATTTAACTGACATAAAATGAAGTCGATGGTATTTTTAGAGATAAATTTTGCCCCATTTTCCATTGTTTGGGCATTGTTTGTCTTTCTGGTCTTGTGCATTTTTTCTATGTTTCTTGTTTTGTTTTTGTTTATTTTCAGAGAGATAAAGAAAACAATAAAGTTGAGTGGGTAGGGAGGTGGAAAGGGTCTCAGGGGAATTGGAGGAAGCAAAAACATGATTCAAATAGATTGTATGAATGATTTTTTTCTATTAAAAAAGAAATATATAACAAAACAAAAAAGAACACAATCAGTCTGAGCAATTCAAAGGAGAAAAGATGAGGAGGTATCCCAGCATTTAACTGCAAAACTTGTTGTAAAGTTGTAATAATGAAGAATATGGTGAATCTCTAAATTGCACACTATATTCAAACAGAAAAGAAAAGCTAAAGATTAATCCCCATACATATAGCCAGATGATATATAGCATAGATATGAGCAGTTTAATAAAAAAAAAACCAAACCACCAACAACAATGTTTTCAGTAAATGATGCTGGAAAACTGGATATACATAAGGAGAATAAGAAACCTAAAGGCCTACTTGTCACCATCAACAAAAACTAATCTTAATTATATTAAAGGCCTAAATTCTTGAAAATATGACATTATTGGAATAAAACATGGGGGACATTTTAGGAATCTTGTATATACATTCTAAGGAGAGTACCAAAAAGAAGAGAAAATGTTAAATAGACAAAGAATATTACATTATTGTTAAAAAAAGAAGTTTGTGCAGTGGGAAAGAAAAAAATTAGCAGAATGAAGAGATATGTTGCGTAGTCAGAGAAAATACTTATAAACTATTCATCAAACAAGATTTTAATATCCATAATATATATTAGTCTCAAATGACTAAATGATAGAGTAGCTGGTAAATGGCAGAAAAGTCTATATAGATATTTTTTAAAGAAAACACAATAAAAATGGTATCACCAAAAGTCAAGTAAGTGTAATGACATATAATTGTATCCTATTCATTGCAGTCACTACTGCTGATGAAAATTTGGAGAAAAGTGAACTATTATATGGTTGATGGTAGGGGTTGGGAGTAACAGTACAACCACTGTGAAGAACAATATAGCATTTCTCAATATCTAATAATATGTGTTTTCATTTCATCTGCACAAGCTAAAAACAAAAGTAAAATAGACCATAGAAAAATGCAATATTAAGACTAAGAGGGGAGGTGGACTGACATGGATGGTACACCAAGACAGAGGGACGATGGTATTTAATTCTGGTGTCAATAAAATAACAAGGCAACATCAGAATTATATATATCAAGATAGAGGATTCTGACAGTTTTAACTCATAAAAATAATACATGCTTGAGGTAGAAATGTTCATTACTTGGACTTGGTTATTACATGTGGGGCTCAGGTTACCCACTATTACGTCACCTGTGCTCCACACATATGCACAAATATTAACAGGTTTTACAAATAAGACAAAATGCATTGTTGTTCCAATAATTTCATTTTGCATTTAGAAAGAAAGAAGCTTATGAAATAAAAAATAGATAATTTTATTTATGTTTTAGTCAAGAATTAGAATTGCTAAGATTGTCTTGTCTCCCTCTTTTTATATGACTACTTAAGCTAGACTGAAGGGAATTGGTTCATTGTGAAACAGGCATAAAATTCTATGTTTTCTCCTTCATATTATAATGAAATAAAAGAAAATAACATAGAGTAAAAATCCATAAAGGTTGTTTTGCAATATAAATATTCCATAATATCCATTTTAAGTCTTTTAGAAAACAATAAAAATTGCATTGGTATTTTTTATATCATAGTAAGATATAAATACATCTTATACCTCAAGGTGTTATGCCTTCCATATTTCACATACCAAAAAAAATTGGCTTTCTAGTGAATACCTACATACATTTTAGAGATCAGCTTAAATTTTTTTGTTTGAAAAAAAGGAAAAAAGAGGTTCAAGCGAACTTCTATTAAGAGAGAAGACAGCCACCCATACCAGAAAGAATACAAAATGTTCTCTTAAATTTCCATAACAATATTCAATCCTGCATGTGTGTGTGTGTGTGTGTGTGTGTATATATATATATATATATATATATATATATATATATATATATATATGCTTGTGTGTGTGTGTGTGTGTGTGTGTGTGTGTAGAGTCAATGACTCAAAATATAGACTTTATTTAGTTTTTTGTTGTTGTTGTAAATTTAATCTTTAATTGTCTTTGATCCTGTCTATGCTTCAACCTAGTTGAAATATACCCATTATTTAGGCAAGAGAGTACAACCAGCATGTTAAGCCTTTAGTCCTTTAGGATTTCTGAGCTAAATATCAATATCGTTTCAATCTTCAGGAACAATGTTATTCAGATTAATTATCTAGGATGCTTAGAAAATGTTTGAGTGTGTATCATTCTTATTTCCTTTACTATAGAAACTATAAAATAATGTTCAAATAAAAATGGTTTCTTGGGTTTAAAATAAGAGGAAAGAAATTATTTCAGCTACCGTCCTCTTGGCCTCTTTGCTCAGCACATATCACAGGAAGTGGCCAACAGAGTATGACTTAATATCAATGTGCCATCAATTTTATACAGATTTTGACTTATGTAAACAGTCAACAGTATAGATGTTACAGGATTGACATGAAGAAATAAATCGAGAGCAATCTAGGGAGGATTCCTCATTTTTGACAAGGAGGGAATTAGGAAAAATAAACTATTTGCAAGACATTTTAAAGAATTCAGCAAAAATTTAAGTAAATGAGAGTGAACTGTTTGAAGTAAGAACTATCAAAATATCCTTATGAGCGTCTGTGTTAGACTGGAAGAGGCCTGGGACTGCTTCCTGCTTGGGACAACAGAAGCATGGAACAGAAGAGCCCTCTCAAGCATCAAAGCCATTATTTGAGAAGATATATTCAGATCACTATGAAACCTGCCTAGTCTCCTTCCACAGTTTGACACAGTAAATATGACCTAGCCCACTCTTCTTTTTTTCCCCTTTTTAAAATTAGATATATTCTTTATTTGCATTTCAAATGTTATCCCGTTTCCTAGTTTCCACGCTGAAAATCCCCTATTCCTACCCCCTCCTCCTGCTCCCCAACCCACCCACTCCCATTCCTGGTCCTGGCATTCCCCTATACTGGGGCATAGAGCCTTCACAGGACCAAGGGCCTCTCCTCTCATTGATGACCAACTAGGCCATCCTCTGCTACAAATATAGCTAGAGCCAAGTTGCACCGTGTGTTTTCTTTGATTGGTGCTATAGTTCCAAGGAGCTCTGAGGGTATGGGTTAGTTCATATTGATGTTCCTTCTATGGGGCTTCAGTCCCCTTCAGCTCCCTGGGTATTTCTCTGGCTCCTTCATTGGGGACCTTGTGCTCTGTCCAATGGATGACTGTGAGCATCCGTTTCTGTATTTGCCAGGCACTGGCAGAGCCTCACAGAAAAAAAAAATTGCCCTAGCCTACTCTTCCATCTCTAAGCTAAAGCACTGAAGTTGGGTACGTAGTGTAAAGGACAACAGATATGCAATGCGGAACATATGACTCAAGAAAAAATATTACCCAGAAGCCACGGTACTGCCACACTTTCTCAATGGGACGATCTGTATTTTCCACACCACAAATTAAACTCTTAATTAAGAATTGTCACATGTGAATTTAAAATGAATGACCCACACCACACCAAAACACAGATTAAAAAGTCAAAAAAAAAAAAAAGAATTGCTGGATATTTAAGATTCATTGACACTGCTAAATGAACCGATTATTAATACTGGGCAAAAGATTTAAAGAAAACCTGCCTATTTTTATCAAAAGAATGAGCACATGGTAGTCATAAAAATAAGTATAACCAGGGACAAAAGAAATGAGGCAGTGGCTAGGAGCAGTTATGGATTTAGCAGAGGACCTGAGACCAGTTCCCAGCATGCTCAAAGGGCAACTCAAAATGACCAATGACTCTGGCTTCAGGAGACCTGATTCCCTTTTCTGACCTTCAGTCACCAGCCTCCATAAGTCCATAACCACACACAATCATTCCTATAATTAAAAAAAAAATACAACTAGTTATCATTTACATTAAATAATTGGTCCTGAAAATTCCAACCATATTGAGTTTGTGAGCAGTAGAATAGAGTTCACATGGGAAAGGGTTAAGAATAATATACAGAGGTGAAGAATTTTTCCAGAATAATCGCTGAAAAGTCAAAAAGATGAAAATTCCTAAACAATGATTATGCATTAAAGGCTATTATGTAGACAATAATAGTTCTAAAGATACCAGAAAATGGGAAGAATAAAGAGGGTTAATTTTAATAAATAATATAAGAAATATTTCTGGAGCAAAAAAAAAAAAAAAAAAAAAAGACCCTATAGGTGGCCTAGTCGGCCATCACTGGAAAGAGAGGCCCATTGGTCGTGCAAACTTTATATGCCTCAGTACAGGGGAACGCCAGGGCCAAGAAATGGGAGTGGGTGGGTGGGGGAGCATGTGTGGGACTTTTGGGATAGCATTGGAAATGTAAATGAAATGAATACCTAATAAAAAAAACAAATTACAAAAAAATAAGACACCAAAGATTCATCCTCTAGTGGCAGAGAAAACCCAGACGTTAACACTTTGGCACCATTTTAGTCAATGACATGACAAATCATGACTCAAGAAACATGTTGTCATTCAGTAAGAGAATCAGATTAGAATCATACCTCTAATTGACAACATTGAATTCCAGGAATCAATGAAACAGCAGCATCTAAACTAGTGGTTCTCAATCTGTGGGTCACAACCCTTTTGGGAGTAGAATAACTCTGTCACAGGAGTTGCCTAAAACCATCAGAAAACATTTACTACTGAGGTTAGGGACCCCTATGGAAGAGTTAGAAGAAGGAATGAAGGAACCAAAGAGGATGGCAATCCCATAGGAAGACCAACATGCCAACTAATCTGGAACCTGGGAGCTCTCACAGACTAAGCCACCAACCATAGAGCATACATGGGCTGCTGGTCCGAGGCTCCTGGCACATATGCAGCAGAGGACTGCCTTGTCTGGCCTCAGTGGGACAGGATGAGCCTAATCCTGTAAAGACTTGATGCTCCATGGAAGGCAGATGCTGGGAGTAGGGTACCATCTCAGAAGTGAAGGAGAGAGAGAATGGGGGGAAGAAATCTGGGAGAGAAGACCAGAGAGAAATATTTGGGATTTAAATAAAATTAATTAATTAAAAATATTATGATTAATAAAAATAGCAAAATTACAGTTATGAAGAGGCAAGAAAAATAGTTGTAAGGGTCATTACATCATGAAGAACTATTTGAAGGGGTCACAGCATTAGGAAGGTGACAACCACTGCTTTAAGCTCAAAATGATAAATATTTTGAACCTATAGTCTTATATCCAGGAAATAGCATTTAAGTATACAAGCAAAACATTCACTGTTTACAGAAACTTTTATTTTAAAAAAAAAGATAACAAAATTATCCTTAAAAAACAGTGTTATACACAAAGAAAATGTTATAAAGCTTATAATTAGGTGTAAATATTTATGCCTAATTATAATTTTAAAACCTCAAATTGTGTCAGTAGGGAATTCTGGAGAGGAGAGATATGAAACCAGGCTAAACTTTCTGTAGTCCTCTTAGGAGTTGAAAAAGAAAACTAGTTATGAACAATGTCAACATAAAGTTTATATGGGGTTGTTAAAATTTTAGTTAAAACTGGGGAAATGGAAGGAGTCAAAAGCAGTACTAATAGAACCAGCAGGAAAGAAGGCAGAGGGAAAGGATAAATAGAGACCAAACAAAAATAAATAAATATCAAATAAGTAAGAACACAGGGACGAGCAGGATGAGTCACCTGGTAAAGTACTAGCCATGCAAACACAGGGACCTGAGCTCAGATCCCTTGCACACCTCTTTTGAAAATCCCCAGTACAAAGGCACAGAATTGTAACTCCTTCAACAGAAGGTAGAGGGAAGAGCACTCTCAGGGATGACTGGCCAGCCAGTCTAACAGGGATCTCAAGGTTCTTTCAGAATCTCTGTGTTGTTGTTGTTGTTGTTGTTGTTGTTGTTGTTGGATGGGGTGATGGATTGCCATGCAGGCATGAGGACCTTCAGCCCCAGAGCTCTTGTAAAACCAGACTCTACAGCCTATATTTGTAATCCTTGTGCTACAACTTGAGATATCCTAAAGTTAAGAAAACACCTGGCTTGGAGTATGAAATGGAGAACAGGAGGAAGACCTTCCTCAAACAAGGTAGAAAGCATGAACTGACACATGGGGACACAAGGACATGGGGACACAGGGACATGGGGACCTGGGGACATCATCTGACTGCCACATATGTACCATGCTATGTATATACTTGTATGCATGCAAACACATACACACATAGACAAACAAACATTCAAAAATTCTAAGTAAAAGAAATAAGAAGGCTGTAATTGAAGAACTCAACTGGTATCCACGCCTGGCTTCCACATGCACATTAATACACACACAATTATGCACATACAATAAGTAAACAGACAAACAAATACAAATTATATACCTCAAGGATGTCAAAGTCCAAGTGGAGCAGTAACTACTATCTGAGATTATTAAATCCTTTATTATGAAAGAATTGTTGGATTAAAAAATGTTTTATACATGACAAACAGAAAACATAAGTAAAATAGCACACACATATATATATATATATATATATATATATATATAACTAAGAATATAAGAAATAAAAGAAGGTTCCCAGGATTAGAACTCAGGAGAGTAATACAAACCACAGCCTTATAGAAGACTAGGTTTAACATCTAATCCTGCCCCCATTACAATCAGAAAAGGAAGGAAACAGAACATCTAGGAAAAGAGGAACAACACATTTAAACAATGAAAGATTACATAAGAATAAACACAAGATGGCAAACCTCATTTAGATCCAAGATTATGCAAAATTTAAAATGGGATATTACTAATACTTGCCAACTAATAAAGTGTGAAAATTTGCATAGACATGAAAGAAACAAGTTCAATGTTCATCAACTAAGAAATTCACAAGATATTGTACTATGAGAAATGGTGTCCATCAGTGAAAAAAAGTGTCATGGCATGATTAAAATTTTCCTAGTGAGATTATAGATCTTGAAGAAGAATCTACAACTTCCATTTCACCAAATCAGCACTGTAGGAGAAATGGAAAGGAGGGCCCAATTTAGGACTGCCTAAGAAATCAAGGATTGCTGACAAAAAACAATGCCAGCCAATAGGGAACTGCTGTTTCAAAGAGATGCTTTTTTGGGGACCAATGGGGGCTGGTGGAGGGTATTAAAGGAGTTTGCAGCAACATTCAGATGAGCTTGATGTAGCATTTCTCCCTGCTCCTTCAATCACCTCACCTCCAACCTCCAAGGGCAGGTAGGGCAGTGGGCAGTCCAGGGCACAGGCAACAAGCAAAAACCCTAAGCACTTTCTAAATGTTTGTTCTAATATCCACAGATAAGTGTCTTCCTTACCCCTCATCAGGGGGACACTTCTCCTTGCAACAAAAGGTAACTATTACAGAAAACCACAGCCAATAAAAAATGTGTGGAGCAGTCCCAAAACAACTCCTGCAACTAAAGATCGAGTATTATTGGAGAAGAGGAGGTAGAAAGGTTGTAAGATCTGGAGGGTCAGGAAATTTGCCATGAGGTTGTGTCTTCTAGTTAAGCCAGAAATTACACTCATAAAGTCTCACCAACAGCAATGCCTAAACATGAGTGAGTAAGGATGCTGCCAATAGATATGGTAATGTGGGCTGAGACGAACCAAGGAATCCTCAGGGCCTACACAAAGAACTACAGGTAGATAAGGAATGCTAAGGTCATAAGAAATAGTCTTCCCCAGGAAAAATCACAATATTGGTTATTCAAAACCAAACAGAAAACATACACACTGATAACACTGTCTGTGTGTGTGTGTGTGTGTGTGTGTGTGTGTGTGTGCGTGCACATGCGCACATGTCTGTGTATATAGCTGTGTGTGGTGTCACTAAAGGAGTATATAGACCCTTGTTAAATACAAGGAATTATCAATGAATGAACAATCAAGAGCATGTACAGAAAGTAGAGATAAAAGTTTTAATCTTTGATTTTTATTTTTTATCTTCTGTTCCTTGAAACTTTTCAGACAAGAATGTGTGAACTTATGCATAAACTTCTGTCATTATGCAAGGATCCTTACCCTATCTTAAGCAATACGTGAAGGCACGCACCCTCTCTCCTTATTTAGTAAATAATAATCATTTGTGTATGAGAGAGCTTTATGTGTTCCTATGAATATACATGTATGTAGCATCCAACGGCCAGCTTCCTGCCTCTTTCTTAATCATCTCTACCTTAATTAAGACAGCATCTCTCACTGAACTTGAAGCTCAGTAATTTGGTGAGACTGGTTGCCAGGTGACTGCATTGACACACCTGTTTCTTGCCTCTGTTCTCTTTCAGGAGTGCTGAGTTTACTCTCCCTTCCTCCTCTCTAATTAGACCCTCTGTTTTTCCTATTTCCCCCTTCAGATCAATTTTATCCTGCTATTACTTCCCTGTTCTCTGAAGTCATCTCTTTTACTTTCTTGGTTTCTGGAGCAATGCAGCAATTAGTGAAAAGAGAGGACATGTATTTGAAAGACAGCAAGAAAGGATTTATGGGGTTTTTAGAGGGAAGAAAAGGAAGGGTGATTCAGTGTGATATTATAATCCCCCCAAATAAAAGAAATACTTTTAAAAATCTTGCATACTTGATTTCTTTAGTAAATCATACTGTCATTCAACAAGTCATCTCTGGCTTGTGGGTATCCAGTCATTGGGTCTGTGGGAAGTGCACAGAATCACTGGTAACGATGCAAAAATGCTTAATTTGTAGCACTAGGGGTACCTAGAGTCATGGAGAACACAAGAGGAAAAATCAGGAAAAAGTGGAGTAAACCTCATACCTTTGTTCAAGTCCTAAGGCTCTAATACTGCGCTGAAGTTACATGATCTTATATTTATATACTATTTGGGTTTAAAGTTGGTATATTATAATGAATAATTTAATAAAGCTACAGCCTAAATGCAGAAAGGAAAAAAAAATAAAACGTAATTACAACCTCTTGAAATGCCTTCCACAACAGCGAGAAGTCTTAAGGGCAAGTGGATTTAATAGATTCAATGATGAGCATATCATCATAATTCAAATTTGATTTTCTTTCTTCTGCCTTCCCAACCTCAAAAATATTGCTTATTGTTTCATTAAGTATTATACATGCCGAATTCTAATGGTAAAATAATATTGTACATTTGAGTTTAGCATACATTTTTACCCCTCATCTTTTCACACAAATTCTTGCTTTTCTGCAAATGAAGATCCTTTATTATCTAGTGATGACTTCAGTAAAGAGTCCCCAAAACAAAAATGTAAATTTGATAATACTATATAATAGCTGTTTAGCGTGGCTATGCAACTGAACAGCTAGGTTATTTTGTTAAATATGGGGTTCAACCTTGTTTATTTCAACTCAGGTTGAAAATCTTATAAAAGCATGCATGTACCCACTTCTTTCCTAGTATATGGAATTAAATTTCTTGCCTATTGAGAGCAATATTTAATAAATATGTCACGGTTGGAAAACCACAGTTGGCACTATAAGGGTTTACTTTAAAGTAGTGCACTAGGATTAGGACTTCAAGATGAATTTAAAGAAAAGAAATAGAAAGAAAACAATTTCATATAAGTTTACCAAAGTAATTTTTTAAAGCTAATGTAACAAAAAATATAAAACTATAAGATACAACTACTCAAAAATTATTTTTTCATAGAATTCAAGAAATCTATAGAAAGCAGATTTTTCTTCTAGGGAATATAGGTCTTTAAACTGTTTTCTCCCAGTGGGATTGTCTGACTGGAAGTTAGAGTCTTCACTCTGCTCTCTCCCCTGCTTTCGTTTTTCAGGACTCACCCACATTCTGCAACTGCAGCTTTGCCCTACAGATGTGCAGCAAACGCAGACCGAAGCACCCACAATCAGGCATGCTTCTTCAGAAAGCTTTTTCTATGTTTGACATCTTGGTTCTGTTTTAGGCACACACAGATTGGAAATCTAGTTCAGGCTATTGAAAAGGACGCTCTTTCATTGATGAGAGTGACTGGAATTTCTAAATGTGATTGACAGGAGTATCGTACAGAGGATCTGCTGGATGCTCTATCCACTTTCGACCCCCGCCCCTCCAGGTACTCTTCCACTCCACTGATCCCCTTTCCATTTTAATGTCACAGGGTCTCTAACATGCTCCCCAACCTCCTTTACTACCACTGCTTTTTCCTGGATCCCTTTCTGCACATGTAAAAATGAGGGGTTATAGTCGAAAAACAAGAGAGAGAACATGTGGTGTTTGCATTTACAAGTCTGCGTTACCTGCCTTTGCATGGTGTTTTTAAGTTCTATCAGATTTCTTGCAAATATCAGAAGTTTTTCTTCCTTACATCTGAAGAGAATTCAATTTCTGTATAAGAACCATATTTTCATTATTGCTCCTTCTGCTGATGGACATCTAGGCTGATTTCATTTCCTAGGTATTGTGAACAGAACATCACTAGAAGTACACACAGGCAAGTGCCTCTGTGGTAGGATGTAAAGTTCTTTGGGTATTTGCTCGGGAATAGTGTAGCTGGGTATATGGTAACCATATCTTTAGCTTTTAGATTTTGTTTTGTTTTAGAAGTCCTACTCTGATGTCCATATGGACTGTATTCCTTAACAGTCATACCAACATCAAAGAAGCATTTCTCTCCCCCTATAATCCCAGCAGCATTCATGACTGATTTGTGTGTGTGCATGTGTGTGTGTGATGACAGCTATTCTGACTGAGCTGAGATGGAATCTCTAAACAGTCTTTCATGAGACACATTTACCTAGATTCCGGCAGGTTACGACTGCTTCTGTGTTCATGTCAGTTCCCAGCAGAGATTCTAAACGTGGCAAATCAGAGCACCTATAACATGGCAAACTCAATGCAGAGTTACTAAATCTGACTTGTAGGCATAGATTCTAAAAATGAGCTACTATACTTAAGAAGCAATGTATTGCTAGAAGTTGATGCTAGCCTTTTTGTTGGATGTGCAGTGATGGATATCAGATGCTGAGGATTATCATCTGTAGGCTTTAACATTTTTATGTGTACTAGCTACTTTCATGGCAATCCTACTATTATCACAATTGTTAAAATAAGGAAATGAAGGCAGAAATACACTTTCTACTAGGAACTCCTAGTGGCGACACTGTACTAAAACTCAGCCTTTACTTTTTTTTTTTTTTAGATATTTTCTTTATTTACATTTCAAATGCTATCCCAAAAGTTCCTTATACCCTCCTCCCGCCCTGCTCCCCTACCCACCCACTCCCACTTCTTGGCTCTGGCATTCCCCTGTACTGGGGCATATAAAGTTTGCAAGACCTAGGGGCCTCTCTTCCCAATGATGGCCAACTAGGCCATCTTCTGCTACATATGCAGCTAGAGACACGAGCTCCAGTGGGTACTGCTTAGTTCATATTTTTGTTCCACCTATAGGATTGAAGACTCCTTCAGCTCCTTGGGTATTTTCTCTAGCTCCTCCATTAGGGGTCCTGTGTTCCATCAAATAGCTGACTGTGAGCATCCACTTCTGTATTTGTCAGGCACTGGCATAGCCTCACCAGAGACAGCTATATCAGGGTCCTTTCAGCAAAATCTTGCTGGCATATGCAATAGTGTCTGGGTTTGGTGGCTGCTTATGGGATGGATCCCCAGGTAGGGTTGTCTCTGGATAGTCCATCCTTTCATCTTAGCTCCAGATATTGTCTCTGTATCTCCTTCCATGGGTATTTTGTTCCCTTTTCTAAGGAGGAATGAAATATCCACACGTTAGTCTTCCTTCTTCTTGATTTTCTTGTGTTTTGCAAATTGTATCTTGGGTATTCTAAGTTTCTGGGCTAATATCTACTTATCAGTGAGTGCATATCTAGTGACTTCTTACTCAGTGACCTGCAGAGCACTTTCTACCAGGAAATCAACCATCACACTTTCCTAAGTTCCAGAAAGGGCAATGGAACACCACCTAGAATCATCACAATCATCAGTCTAACCTCAGATGCTGAGGCACCAATGCAAACACAGGAATATTAAGACAATAAGCTTCCACCCTAATCCAGTAACCTGACTACTGCAAGCCCTGACAAAAGTAATACAGCTAAAGCACACAGTCAGGACCTCAAGATATGAATTATTAATAAGTTCAAAGATCTTATAGAAGATATGAATAAATTACTTAATGAAGACTATAAAAACACAAAGAAAGAAATAATAAAAACACTTAAGTCAAACTCAACAAAGAAATAGAATCACACACACACACATACACACACACACACACACACACACACACACACACACAATGATCAAACTGAAATAATATTGCAAATCAAAATTTTAGGAAGAAACTAGAGACAGATGAAAGTTATGTAATTTTCACAAATATACTCAGCTTGGTAACTTTAATTGGAAACTTTAAGGCTTATGCTGGTGGAGTGTGATCCCAAAATCTGCACATTCAACACTGTATTTCTCTTCGTCACAGTGACAACTGACCCCACCCAACCCCGAAATGACCAAATGTTGGAGAACTGGCACAATTTTTGGTATTCAATTTTATTATACATGAGAAGTGTGAAATTCTTACCACAAACATGTCATTGTTCATCTCTAAAGCCAAATGAGTAAACTTAAAAAATAAGGTAATAAAAATCCCTCTCCATTCACTTAAAGGCGATGTTTTTGATAACATCATTCACTCAGTGACATGACTTACAAATTAATTTTACCTGGAAATACATCTAAGCTTATCTATTTTTTTTTCTTTTAAGCATTATACATCTGGTGATTTGCTGTGCCAAGAAAGTTGAAAAAGCACTTTTGAATCATTCTGAATAATCAAAACATTCCATATCTTATTTACCTACAGGTGTTCAACCTGAAGGAAGTAGAGAATGTCAAATTATTGTGATAAGACTGTTTCTTTCCAACATAAAGAACTTATTACAGACGGAGTATTGGAAGACTAAGTAAATACACTTTAAGAATCATCAGATTAGATGGCCTTTCTTTCAGTCTCTGTTCCACACTTTGTCTCTGTAACTCCTTCCATGAATATTTTGTTCCTCCTTCTAAGAGGGACCGAAGTATCCACACTTTGGTTTTCCTTATTCCTGAACTTCATGTGGTTTGTGAATCGTATCTTGGGTATTCTGAGCTTCTGGGTTAATATCCACTTACCAGTGAGTGCATACTATGTGTGTTCTTTTGTGGTTGGGTTACCTCACTCAGGATGATATTTTCCAGCTCCAACCGTTTGCCTAAGAATGTCATGAATTCATTGTTTTTAATAGCTGAGTAGTACTCCATTGTGTAAATGTAGCACATTTTCTGTATCAATTCCTCTGTTGAGGAACATCTGTGTTCTTTCCAGTTTCTGGCTGGTGTGGATCTATCCCGTATACAGTCACCAAACCCAGACATTATTGTGAATGGCAACAAGTGCTTGCTGACAAGAGACTGATATAGCCTGTGTTTGGAGAGCTCACACATCAAAGAGGAAAACCTACTACTGGCACTTTCCTAAATCTGCATAATTTCTGTGTTCTAAGTACTTAGCTTTATATTACAGATAAGTATAACTCCTCCTTGTCGTCAAGGACAGCTCTTCTGTACAGCAGACGGAGAGCATTAGAGAAATTCAAACTGGTTAAAACGCAGAGACTTTGGTATGCCCATCCCAATTGACTCATATACAATACAGCCTCTACATCTAAGGCTCAGGGACATTTTCAGTGGAAGAAAGGACATAAAGACAATAAGAGGCAGAAGGCTAAGATTCCTGATGTTAAGTAGTATCTTCTAGACACTGCAGGGATGGTGTTCCTATGAAATTGCAACTATTTGATTGCCTAAACAAGACTTGCATAATAACAATACCAGTTGACATGTCAACATAGAGAAAATATCATAAGGCCCACAACCTTAGATAGGGAGTTACAAGCAAAAATGATTGCTAAGAGACAGTAATCAGGTTTTCCAAGTACAACCTCACTGATGGGTCAGTAAGGGGTGTGTGTGTGTGTGTGTGTGTGTGAATGTATGTTTCTGTGTTAAAGAAGAGGGGTTATGAGGTAATGAATTAGGGAGGAAGTGGGGAGGCATGAGAGGTTTTAAAACAGAGGGAGAGAGGTGTGGATGTGACGTAAATTCAATTCTCACCTCCAAATTCTATCTGCTTCCTTTTATCTCTTGGGTGCCTGCTATCTCTCTGAATGATCATAGACCAATTCCAAACCTCTCCTAAGGAAATTGCTTGTGAACTCTGCCTTAACAGCTCTGCTAGACATATTTGGAGATTACCCTAGAGTTAAGCCAAAATTGGTAGCTTCAGTGGCTTGGGAGAGGCCAGAAGTTTTCAGAGCACTAGTATATTTCTACCTTGTTCCTTGACAGTTGGTTCCTATCGTATCACTCTCGCTAGAAAGGACAGTTCAGAAACTGAGAAGTCAAGCCATTGCCTCCATATCTCATAAAAAGCTGGGATTAAAATCTGAACTAGTGACCTCTGAACTCTGGAGCCTTGTAAGATACTCCAGACAGTCTTGTCTCTGACTGCGTCCATTTGCCTACCGTATCTCTGACAAATCCCCTCTTCGCTTTAACCCTCCTCTTATCATAAATTGATTCTTGATGCCTTTCTGTCCTCTCTCCTTATCTTCACTGCCCGGGCAGCCTTAACTGATGTGGTACTTTCTGGATAGCTATGTCATCACCCACACCAAACCCAGACAGAGCGTGTGAGAGGGTTTATTAGTTTCTTTATCCACCTTTTGCTTTTGGCACCTACAGAGTCACAGTCACCACTGATGGCACAATTGCTTTGGCCCTCTTCGACCCTCTTGAGTTTTAATATTGTCTCTTGTACTTACTTGATTCCTTAATATGGTTCTTCAGACTTTAATTCTTTGGACGCTTATGCTCAGTTTTCTCATTTTACTCTCCTTGCTGCCCATCATCACATGGGCAATAGCACTAAACCTGCTGCATGTTTTCTTATTTTCAATAAAATCTTACCTGTCCATAAGCAGGCGCTCTAATACAATCTCTCCTTCAATTACTCAGCTATGGTTGGTGACTGAAAGTCACAGTTATCCAATTCAGTAACTCTTGATTCTTCATGAATCAAGCCTATTACCTCAGCTATCTGGGGAATCCATGTCCCTTTCGAATTTAACATCATGAAGAGTTCGACTGACTCAGCCACTAGCATTTCCATGGCCAGTAGCAGATGTCCCAAGACACTACCTTTGTGTTCTCTCATCTTTGTGCTCTGTATCTCTCTGTCTCTGTCTCTCTATGTGAATGTCTGTCTTTCCACTTCCCATCTTTAACACTCACCCTTCTCTCCCTCTTCCCCTCCCTTCCTCCTTTCACTATATCCTCCATTTCTGCTTCCTTCCCTACCCTTCTCCTTGCTCTCTAGTTCAGAAGTAATATACAACTTAATTTCTATACATCACACCTATGCTGGAAAGAGCATGAAAGTGAAATCACACATATGCAATCTAATATTGAGGAAATTTTTGAGGCAGAGGTTAAGGGGATAGGTTTGGTAAGGATGTCAAGAAAGAAAAGTCAATAGTTAATCTTTACTGGCTATCATTATTAATATCACATCCTGTATTCAGTTTTATTCAGTACCTCGTTCAGCTGTTTTGAGCCCAGGGCTAATGGATTCAACATCACCATCCTCCATGATGAACTGTTGCTTTACAAAACACTGTTGAGGTTTCACAACGCTGAAATATTTGCATTTTGCAAGTTTTAATGAATAGCAGAGTGGATCACACAAAATACTCTATACCCATTTCTCTGGATCTGGTGTACAAGTGCTAATCTCTAAATCTGGGCTAACTATTACACTTGAGGTGCTCACTGCAAGAGATTCACAAGGTCCAGTGTGGTTCTTAAATAGAGAACAAAATGGTTTATATAAGTATTACGTGAAATGGAATGATGACAGGCACAGAGTGGTGTCTTCTTCCTGCCTTTCACCATATGTTTAATCAAATAGCCACTACAGTCCTCAGTTTACTCATCTGTAAATGGGTGACAATAACCAGAATTCTTCCCATTGGTTTATCGCAGGGATTGTAAACTCTAAAAACTTATCATGATTCCTAGAACACAGGAAGACCTTGATTCATCAGTATTATTCATTATCCCTTTATGCTTTGAAATGATAAGCTGATTCTACTATTAAAATGTCTAATCCATGTCATTAATTGCAATAAAATCTTATGCAATGATCTCCATTTCTACATATGAGAAAAGTCAAGAACTGGACTATATTGTGAAAAATGGAACCAAAAGTATGCACCATCGCTTACTCAGAATTACTTCCTGCCTAAGGACATTCTGCTACCAAGTGAATTTTTACAGATTGTGATCATTCTCTGTTTAGCATCATAAAATCAAAGAACTTTAGAAGTAGAATGTGTCATGTGCCCATTTATTATAGCACTTTGGAATGTCATAAAAACTTTGCAGTATGTTTTGTGAATGATCCCCCCTTCTTCCTCATGAACATTTTTGCTTCTTTTATCTCAGTTACCAGCATTCTGTAGGTCGAAATACCTTAAGCTAAATAACCAATGATGGTAAGACACCAAGGTGTACAGTCTTTGAAGAAAAGTTCACTGGGATTTCTGGAGGGCAGTGCTCCCATCTGTGGTTTCAGTTCTGTCACTTAGACTAGACTCCTGGGCAAGATATACTCCACATCTCATATACCACCCAGCAAATGTATACACTCTTATCATTGTAATGCAAAAGTCACCAAGTTCCTACATAATAACCTTTATGGTGGCTCAACTCAAAGCTTCATATTGAAGCCACAAGAACAACTTGTAATTCAAAGGAGCTCATGAAATTATAGGCTGTCTGGTTCTTAAAGATATAGAGGATTGGGGAATTGAAGGATCTTAGAGCTCAGGAAGTCTTCTACTGAACACATATAACCAACGATAAACTAAAGCACTCATCAGCCTTGGCTGATGAAAATGTCTTAAGTCGCCCCATAGAAGTAAAATATGGAGGGAAAACAGTTATCTAAGATATAGTCTATGGAGAAACTATAGCATAAGCTTGGTTAAAAAGACACACTATCCTAAAACTATTTGGTCATTTGTTGAATGACTTTTAGTTATAAATATATGATATTTATATAGTTATAATTATATATACTATATAAATATATTATAACTTTATATATTATAATATAATTCATATTACATTAAGTAATTATAATTATATATTATAGAAATGTATATTTATAATTATGTTTTTATAATAACATATATTATATATTATTAATATTATAATAATATTTAAATATATATATAAGAATGTATTGACTTGAAATTTGGTCAAAGTGTTGAGAATAAGAAACTAACAGTAGTAAATGGAGCATGTTTATCCCATCTCAGTCATTTTCCTCCAGTGAATGGCCCCCAATAACCTACAATAACCTATAAGCATCACCAGTTATATACAGTTATAAAGAAAAGAAAGAGAGAGAAATAAGAGGAGGAAGACATGAAACTGAGAGGGGGCACAGTGGAATATACAGAGGGATATGAGAGGGATATTTTATGTGTATGAAATTCACATAAAAATTATTACTTTCAAGTATTTTGAAGTTTCTCTAAAATCAAGGACAGGCAACTAGGCAAATGAGGAATGAGAATGGCAGCCCCGAACCCTGCTATCCTAGCACTACTGTGTTTTCTTGATGGTTTTTTATGTTGCTTTAGTGACCATGCATTTTTAACATCTGCTGCAGTTTCCCTTCTTTCTTTCCAACCACTCACTTCCCCTTTGCCCTGCCTTCTATTCACTCCTCCTCTACTTCCCTTTAGAAAAGAGCAAGCTTCCCAGGGGTAGTATCCAGCCATGGCATATCAAGTTGCAGCAAGACTTCCTATTAAGAAGACAGGCCCGCAAAACCCGCAACAGAGTCAGAGAGAGCCCCTGCTTCCACTGTTAGGAGTTCCACAAGAGCGCCAAGCTACACAACTGTAACATATGCAGAAGGCCTGGGTCAGTCTCATGAAGCCGCCTTGGTTCAGTCTTTGTGAGCCACAATGAGCCCAGTGACCTTACAGCTTAAGCAGCTTCATCTTCAAATGGATATTATAACCTTAGAGAAATATTCCCAAGAAAAATTATGGGTGTGTATGTCAGTTAAACCCCTATGGTTCCCTATAGGGACATGTCCCTAGAGGGGACAACAGAGATATGGTGGAGAGGTAGAGGTAAACTAAAGATAGCACTAAAGAATAACAAATCTATGAGAGGGAAAAATCCATGGGCAGTTCCCAAGACATGGGCAAATCTTAGTGCATGAAATGTATTCTTAGAGTAGCCAAGGAGAAAGGTCAGGGAATTCAATCATGCCTTACACTGGTTTTGTCCACCTATCGTTAGATTTGTTACACATCACATTGCATATACATACAAAAAAGAAGCAACAGTGGAAACAGTCTGCAGGGGTGGAATCAGCCCATTTTGTTTTCCCTTCAAAATTCCAACCATGTGCCAAATATCAACAATTTCTTTATGGTTTTTAAACTCTGAATTCAGGTAAGATGTAGAAACAGTAATGATCTAGTTTTATTCTTCAATCTCTGTTTTGTAGGATGTATACTAGTTTCCTCAACCAACCTCTGCACTATTGATATTAAGAAAGAATAATTATTTGTTGCAAAGCCTCACTTATAGAGTGGTTAATAGTATTCCTGTGTGCTACTTACTAAGTGCCAGTAGCAACATTATATACCCCCAGTCATGCTAACTGGGACCTCTCTAATACACTGCCAAGTGTTTTTAGGCCACATCACCCCAGATGCGAACCACAGGTACTATAAGTATTCTCTAGAACATCAAATCAGTTGTCACGTTGTCACTTCTCCATGCATTTCATCTTGTTGCAGGAAAAAAAATCACCACCTTGGTAGAGGTTGCTATACATCTGAGCCCTTATCTGCTTTCTGCCTCTCTCTCTCTCTCTCTCTCTCTCTCTCTCTCTCTCTCTCTCTCTCCCTCTCCCTCTCCCTCTCCCTCTCCCTCTCCCTCTCCCTCTCCCTCTCCCTCTCCCTCTCCCTCTCTCTCTCTCTCTCTCTCTCTCTCTCTCCATATACATGCACACACACACACACACACACACACACACACACACACACACTTAAACCTTTTATCTTCCAAGCCTGCATGTTAAAGATGAAAAGGAGCCCATGGGTTAGTGCTGCAACACTGCTTCTTAAGCCTTCCAAACTTATAATTCAGTAGATAAAGAGTGGTGCAGAAACGTGATTTGCCAGTTCACTGTTCATCCTTATGGTAGTACCATGTGGTAATTTCAGCCAAAATAATTTTTTGTAAAGCCCCAAAACCAAACGGCTCTTTCATAGAGTTAGCCCTTTACAGTCCATTGTGGAACATTCTCTTCTTTATGAGCTGTGCACTATAAAGAAAGTGTATAGAAAGATGTTTAATATGTCGTCGAGAGTAAAATTATTAGCGTATTATATATGAGACAGTCATATAGCAAAAGAGCTGAAGCTTGTGTTTGCCCTTAAAGGAGATGCAGTCATATAATAGAGAGCCTCAGAGCTAGGGTTTGCTGTACTTTGGGAATTAATCACATAAACTATAAATTGAGTTCAACAGGCTGGCTGCGTAAATAGGCAGAGCTAATGAGGACACTATGAGATCTTATAAGAGAGCTGACTGCCCCAGGACAAATAGTCCGTGGCGCACCTGATGGAAAACTAGAAGACATCAAAGCACAAAGGATTAGTGCTCTCACAGTGTTGAGAAATGGCCGGGGGGAGATCCACCAACTTATTACCCACATCCAAGCTAATCCTGTTATCTGCAAAATATAACTGTGTTCAGGAACTGCCACCACCTCAACTTGCAGAAGAATAATTCTGCGTTTACATGGACAAAAGGACAGGAAATTTTCATACGGCTAAGGAAAAAAAATAAAAGATGGTAAATATTCTGTATTTGGCTGTGTGCATGAAGAAATACAAAATACAAAAGCTTCTGTCTGTGAAAGTGCTGTCATAGAGACGGAGCTGCGGATGAAGAGAGGCATGTGCAATGAAGAAGCTCCTCTGATTTTCCTAAACTCTGCTTGCCTGTGAAATGACCACAGAAGGAAGAGGGGCCACATGGTAAATAATTAAATCTGTACTAAATCCTGGCAGACTGAATTTGCCTTTGCAAGGCAAAGCTTTCCATTTGAAAGGTTAAAGAACTCAGCATTAAAAGAAAAGTCAAGAATAAGCTAAGCCTCTGCTGTCCTCTTCTGCCCTAGATGTGCTCATGGTATTGATTGCCGAGGAGGCACCCACCTGATCCCGACAGATGATCTCTGCAGGGAAAGGAGCAAAGCGCTGAGCTCCCTGACAATCGGCCTTGGGGGAGGATATCTTCCTGGGCTTGAGTTGTCTTTCAGTTGGGTATTGTTTATGAAATCAAGCTTCACACTGTTTGGCAAAGAAATGCCATTTATCCAGTCTCAACAGACTGTGGAGGCAAAACAGGAGTCTGTAGATTCTTCAGCCAGTAGCTTACCTCACTGGCCCAGGGGACATAGTGGTTAACCACCGATAGGATGGCTTGTATGTGAGCAAACAACAGTGCTAAGGCCTAGTTCAGACCCTCCATCACAGAGGAGCTGAAGTCATTATTAAACGAGTCTCTGGATTCTCCAAAGACAGTCCAGCAGTTTCAGAAATTAACAACTTACAGAAACCTAGGGAGGCATATTGCTTTCAGATATTAATTTGTATCAGAACAATGACTGCAATATATCTTTTCTCTTAAAAAAAAAAGCTGAAGATCATAACTTCTGTTTGTCTGAAGAAACACAAAAGTTCTCTGAAATAACTGGGAAACAAAGTAAACGTTAAAAAGTATCAGCTGGATTTTCTATCTGTATTCAAACTCGTTTCTCTGTGAGAAGCTGAATGCCTGAGGGTTAATAGGAGCCACCCTTCCTTTTTCCTTTTTCTCCCTCAGTTCCTTGTACTGGCTCTACTCCCAGTGCGAGCCTGGTCTTTTGTTCTCCTTTCTTCTGCTCTTCTCTCTATCTCCATCTCATTCTTGGAAGAGATTCATCCCATTGCAGCTTTTTCTCTTCACTAGAATTGTTATGTATTGCTAGAAAAAACTCAAAGCTCTGTTTCTGTCTCTCTCTGTCTCTCTGTATCTGTCTCCCTCCCTTCTCTCCCTCCCTTCTCTCCCTCCCTTCTCTCCCTCCCTCCCTCCCTCTCATTATGGTCCCACATATACTGTCCCAGCATCCTCTTGTGCATGGCCATTCAAGGGAATCAAATTTACCTCGGGTTAAGCTAAGTACTTTCATGTCCCTAAAATAGTTCCACTCTCTACCTGATATCCATTGAATCTAATGTCTCTAAGTTTCTCACATTCCCAAACATTTTGTCATCTTGATGTAGCCATTTCTATCCAATTCATATTCCCCCCAAAGTGTAGAATCATCCTTTAGATTGCCTCCTTCCTATTTTTTCTAGATTACTTAAAATCTACATCTCATTATTCCATAACTTCAAGTGATTCTAAATACACTCCTTCACAAAATTTCTACACTTGTTACTTCACATGTTGTGACCCACAAAATCTCAAGCTTTCAGTCACTTTACTTCTCTGAACATTGTTCTGTCATCTGTAGGATTGCTTCAAGTTCTTCCAAGATACAGAGCCAGTCTGATAGTGGAGTTCTACAGTAAGTCATTCCTCATGTGAAACTTATTCATGTAATCATAGTCTAAGCCCCATGATCTGCTCAGCGGGAGTTTCAGGAGCAGAAAAGGCAGTAACGCAGTTCCATTCCAAGCTGGACTGAGGGCAGGATGAGAGGGAATGGTTCAGCAGAGAGTGAGAATCTGTTCATCCGATTGTTTCATGTGGATCTTCAGGACTTGGGGTGACACTAATGTTGATGAGGATGAGGTTCTGTACCCACTCCACCTTTACATGCTATCTATGTATTCCTTAATTCAGCCAAGGTGACATTCAAAGTTAACCATAATGCCACTGAAATAAATTCCTGCCTCTGGATGGTATAGGGGCTATACATTTAAAGCAACAAGACTAAGACCTGAAGTATAGAAAACTATGTATTTTTTCCTCTGCTTTTTTTCCCTTTCTAAAGCTTGTGTGTGTGTGTGTGTGTGTGTGTGTGTGTGTCTGTGTGTGTGCCCAGCCCTGTTACACAGAATTTCCTCCTTATACTGATATTATATCAACACAGAATCCATATACACTCAAATCACAGATTTTTAGGTAATTTGACTAATCTGGAGTTTCAACAAGTCTTCTCAATGATTGATTGGGAAGTGACAATCCTACTTTACCATTTCTCTGCTATAAAATTCTATTCCCAAACCACAGCCCTCTGTCATTCTGGAGCCTGCTGAAATCCCTCCTACTTCCAACACCCTAACAAGCTCATCTTTCAGGATTGCTTCCCTTCCAAACTCTTTATCAACTGTAGCCTCTGCCACTAAGAATCTACATTTCTTGGCCTCATAATCAAGATAAAGATTCCTACAGCTCTTCTACTTTATAGAAAAGAATGCACATATCAGGGTGCCTGTGTAACTTCTATAGAGCCCTGGCCAATTTATAACAGCAGCAGCTGCTAATAATGGACATGTAATTTTCAATGTCAAAACCAACTTTACTGGGTTTTGAGTTTTGAAAATTTATTACTTTTTCACCCAAGAAAACCAAAAAGTTAAATTCTACAACACTGATGCATGTCCAACATGCACATGTGCATACACTTCTGCGTAGAGAATGATATGGGGATTCAATAAATGCTTGAAAATTAATTAATCACAAAAGATTAATCACTGTGAGACCTGTGAGCCCCTGTCATAGGTATCTTTAAGGGATTTGGAAATTCCTCCTTTTAAGATCTTTAAACAAAAGGAGAAAATTGTCTAGTTTAAATGAACCACTGCCTGGAGGCAGGGGGATAGATTGGATGGCTTTAGGAGTTTCATTTCATCACTATAATCCTATGATTATCTCACTTATATCCCTGCAAGCAAGATAGAAGGCAGGTTGAAAAGGAGCCATAAATCATCTTTGGGAGGAGCATGGAGCTCAGCGCTGCCACTTCACTTTCCATTTCCCCCATCACCTCTTCCACGCATAGCACTCAAACTAGCCTGCCCAGCCCTGTTACACAGCGATCATACTTTGTACCCTAGACTTCCAGGATCCTATGCATTAGGGCTCAGAACAAAGCAACCTCCGATTTCATAAAGCAACATGTTTGGGAATTACCTAAATACGGGTTCTAATGATCTTTAAGAATTCAGGCCATTTCTTGGCTTGTTAGCATGGGGTTATAATCACCAAAAGTTTGATGCTGATTGGATGGGATATTATAACTGAAGATCTTACCTTGATGAGAAAACACTGTAGATAGACATGGTCAGCCATACACTTAGGTACATACTCCAAGATGGCTCAATACTCACATGGATATTGAATTCAATTGTCTCTGAACAGGCTCTGGGACTTAATTCATAGGTAGCCAGACATCACTATCAAAAAATGCCATACTCCCTCTTGGTCTAGTTTTCCACCATCACCAACCTAGAAAACAGAGGATAATGGTTTTTAATTCCTCTCAACTGCTTGAGGAAGTGTTGAAGCCAGAAAGTAAACCTTTCCAGCTTCTGGCTATTATAAATAAGGCTGCTATGAACATAGTGGAGCATGTGTCCTTCTTACCCGTTGGGGCATCTTCTGGGTATATGCCCAGGAGAGGTATTGTGGGATCCTCCGGTAGTACTATGTCCAATTTTCTGAGGAACCGCCAGACTGATTTCCAGAGTGGTTGTACAAGCTTGTAATCCCACCAACAATGGAGAGTGTTCCTCTTTCTCCACATCCTCGCCAGCATCTGCTGTCACCTGAATTTTTGATCTTAGCCATTTTGACTGGTGTGAGATGGAATCTCAGGGTTGTTTTGATTTGCATTTCTCTGATGATTAAGGATGTTGAACATTTTTTTCAGGTGCTTCTCAGCCATTCGGTATTCCTCGGCTGAGAATTCTTTGTTTAGCTCTGAGCCCCATCTTTTAAGGGGGTTATTTGATTTTCTGGAGTCCACCCTCTTGAATTCTTTGTATATATTGGATATTAGTCCCCTATCTGATTTAAGATAGGTAAAGATCCTTTCCCAATCTGTTGGTGGCTTTTTTGTCTTATTGACGGTGTCAAAAGATGGCCTAGTCGGCCATCACTGGAAAGAGATGCCCATTGGACAGGCAAACTTTATATGCCCCAGTACAGTGGAACGCCAGGGCCAAAAAAAATGGGAATGGGTGGATAGGGGAGTGGGGGGGGGTGGGGGGGTCTTTTGGGATAGCATTGGAAATGTAATTGAGGAAAATACGTAATAAAAAAAAAAAGAAAAAAGAAAAAGAAAGTAAATCTTTGAACCAGGAAGGCTTTTCTAACTTCTTATCTTACAGGTTTTGGAAAGGCCTTTGCTTTTCACAGGGGATGTTTGTCTTCCTCTTTTGAAGCATCAGTGAGGAAGTTACACTAAGATAGCTCCCTTCCCCCCTGCTTCCTTTTCTCCCAGTTGGACTCCCACAAAGCCATCCATGTTAAAGGAGAGATCTGAACATTCTATCTGCCTCAGGCCTAAGATAGCGTTTGAATGAGTTTAGAGAAGCCTGAAAATGGGGAGAGAGTGAATAGGGTGTTAAAAGGTGGCACATGGCTTTAATCCCAGCACTCGGGAGGCAGAGGCAGGTGGATCTCTGAGTTCGAGGCCAGCCTGGTCTAAAGAGTGAGTTCCAGGACAGCCAGGGCTACACAGAGAAACCCTGTCTCGAAAAAAAGAAAAAAAAAAGGCAAAGTTCCTTTATTTTATGAACTTTATCAATATCACCAAAAAAGCCTTTCCATTTTGTTAAGGTTTTTATAATTTCTAGATTACTGAAATATAATCTCTGCCCTCTACTTTTTACGAACCATATATTCTATGTGATATAGAAGGGAGTCCTAGGCTGAAGTCAAACCGGTCCTTCTGTGGTCTTAACACTGTAAGAAGGAGAACACAACGAGCCATCTCTGCCCACAAATCATCCATCTGCCTGAACTGCAGGTTTGCTGATAGGTCCCATGATTACCAAATGGTACCCCAAAGCCTCCTGTGGAGACTCAATCTAGATGTCTTTTTTTCCTGTCTCTGGTTCACTCTGCAGAGGCCTTGTATAGGAAAGAGAAAATGTACATGAGACATTGACTTAAAATCTTTGGAATTCAAGTTGTTTGCTGAGTGCATTATAAATACATTTGAAGATGAAACCTACATAGACTGATAAAAAGCTATTCATCCACTTTATTCCATTCAGTGACCTAGCTCCTGGATTTTATGCCATGTCATTATTACTACAGACCTTAAAAGAGGTATTAAGTATCCTAACACTATGGGTTTAAAGAAAGGATGATCTCTTTGGTTTGCTGTAAATTAGCTTAGCTCCAAAATTCAGTGAGAGATGGTGTCTTAAGGAAATAAGGTGCAGAGGGATAGAACAGGACACCTAACATATTCCTTGGGCATCAAGTTCACACAAGGTATATGCATCTACAGAGATATGTGTGCATATACCACACACATGCACTACTCCTTCCAAAGCCAAAAAATGTAGCAAAGGAAATAGGGCAATAGAAGTAGCCCTGATCTATTCCTTGTCTCTAAGGGGTCTTAAACTTTTAATGTTTCTCTTCATGTAACATGCACACAAATCTCTTAGCAATCTTACTAAATGCACACTCCAAAATAAATCACCATTTCTCTTCTCTCTAGAAACAAGTTGTGCCAGTATTTTTGTTCTTAAGTCCTTGTGAACTATGATGCCTGACTGAAAAAATCCTAGCAATATGAGTAAGTGTGGGACATGTAGTACTAGTGTACAGATAAGAAAATAGATGATTCCAGAATTATGGGTTTTGTCTGGTTCCACGCAACAAAAAAAAATTAAATAAATAAATAAATAAATAAATCTCACAATACAATCAGGGTTCACTAATGGTGTCCTGTCTTTTCTTCCCAGATTGTCAATTAACCAAGCAGGAGGATCCAGTAGTAAAACTGCCTCAAAACTGGAAGATGGGGGCTGGAGAGATGATTCAGTGGTTAAGCTGTTCTTCCAGAGATCCTGAGTTCAATTCCCAGCAACCACATGGTGCCTCAAAACCATCTATAATGAAATCTGGCGCCCTCTTCAGGCCTGTAAGCATACATGCAACTCAGAACACTGCAAAATAAACAAACAAACAAACAAACAGATAAATAAATAAATAAATCTAAAAGAAAACAAACAAATAAATTAAACTCCAAAAATCAGCTGAATGGATAGAAAAAAGTTTTTATCAGTAAAATACACTGACTAGTCATTTATGCTTTGAAGGATGGGGTAAAAACATGGAGAAAGGAAGTCCATGTTTTGACCCAAAGTTAGAAGATGCATGTTCTATCTGGTCCCAAGTGAGTTTAAGACTACTCTGAAGTCCAATCTCCTACATTTCTGCTCTGTTTCTTTTTTGCAAGGAGAATTAGCCTCAGCAAATTCTCATAACTAACTCTCAAGAGTTAATTTTCACTTCTTCACTAAGTGTTTCTTGTTCCTCATTCAATGGGAAAATCTGGGACAATAGCTGAGTTGTGAGTCCTACCACATCCCATGATAACTGTACAAACACAGGCAAGCTCCTTACTTCTGGACTTCAACTTCTACGTCTACAAGATAGTGACAGCTGCACTGCCCAGTTCCTGATGATATATGGAAATCTAAATCAATTAATAGAAGTAAAAACATCTAGACCTATGACAAAGTGGCTCATTTCCTAACAACTGTATTTCTTATACCTCCATTTCTTGTCATTAGCTACAGCATGGTCTTTGGAACGTTTGAACTTCGTTATTTTGAAATACACATGGAATGTTCAATGATTAGGTCATTAGATACTCCCAGTTATGGAATATGCTGGGAGTTGATTCATTACTTTTTGGGGGAATAGAAGAGACGAATAGTAGATTTTTATTGGTTCTTGAGTCATGTAGATTGGATTAAAATGAGAGATTACAATCAAGTGTTGTGATATTGGCAATGAACTTGTTCACAGGGTTGGAAGAAATGGAGGTACAGTTGCTGAGAGGTCAAGTTGGATGTGAGTATAGATGTTTTTAGAAGGCCTTCTCATTTCTGTTATAACTGGTTTGTATCTGGCTATCCCAGATGTCCAAAGGTCAATATTAACACACTTGAGCATCCCTCGATTCATCTGCTCAGCTACCATCCCTCCTTAAAATCACTTTTCTGGGAAGATGAAAGAGAACGCAAAGTGACTGAGGTGGCAAGTCCCATGGCTCAACTGTCAGGAAGTCCTGCCAAAAGCTATTTTCTCTTGGAAGGGAAACCACCCTTTTGTGCTATATAATTCATGGGAGGACCACAAGAAAGTGAAAATAGCTAATGTCTATGGAACACTGCCACTCACACATAGCAACAGCCTTATTTACAGACACAGGAATCATTGCTTTCTGCTATTCCCTGGAGCACAACTTTAATGCTGGGAAATTTCATAGGATCACAAACATAGGAGGCCAAATCTCTGGGTGGCTTCACTCCAACCTTTAAAATTGCAACAACAACCTGTGCACACAGTTTCAACTGATTCTTCCCACAGTCCCCTCTGCTTTCTCTGTTTTTACCCCAAATGGATTTGAGCATATACCAGTGGCATAGTTTGAAACACAGTCTCTGCCCTTATTCAAAGGTGAAAAGTGTTGTCTTTCTTTTTTTCAGTTAATCTATGCCCCATACATTCAACCATAGTGGCTTTGCCAAAATAAAGTGGCTTAGAGAAATCTGCATTTAATTCTGCTTATATGCAAGAGAATTAAGTTTTCTACATTCTCCAAGAGACCTTTTACTGAGAGGTTTGTGCAGTATTGAGCCACTATCCTGGTCATAAAGGAAATATTGAATACTTCTCGGATTTCACCTTTTATAACAATTAGTATTCTAACTGCTGTGTGCATCCCAGTTCCTTAATAGCTAGAACATATGATAAGTTTACCCCTTTGTCACAAAATGGATAAATTATTTCTCTTAGGTCTCACAATTATCAAGTGCAGAGCTATACTCTGGGGCCCATGCTTAGAAGAACTACAGTGCTCTGGGCACAGTTAAGAGTCAAGAGTCAGCAGAGACACATGAAACCAGAGTTCCTGATCCTCTTATCTGCTACACCCATACTTTCCTATTATAAGTAGGAAGTACACATAACAATCATGCTATACATAGTAAACACGTGTTATTAAAGATTGCATAGTATGTTACGGTATAATGGGGGCAAAGGGTTCAGAAGCACAGGAATGTCTCCCACAAATCTATATTCAAGTTGCATTACTTTCCCATTAGCAATTTTGCGTCATTTAAATGACCAACTAGCAAAAGACAGTCCAGCTTGTGAGAAGCCTGGATTTGAGAATCAACTTTCCATGAGATGAAATCTGTTGCTTTAGAGTAGTCAGTTGAATGAAACTCAATCCATTTGTAGGGTTATTTTTTTTTCCTTTAGCTCTTTTGAAAAGACTACATTTATGATACATAAAAGGAGGAAATATAATTAAAAATTTTAAAATATCAGTGGGTTAGGAAGTCAAGCAATAATGACACAGGAAGGACAGTTGTAGCTTTGGACCCTAGCAACTGATTCAAGAAGGACCAGTTAGTTATCTATTTACCAGAAGTGACGGATTTCTTAGAGATTCTGTTTAAAGAGATTTTCTCATGTGGTTCTTCTTAGGAAAAGCTCTGAATCCTGTGGTAGGCAGTGTCCTTAATGACTTGGCCAACACATGAAGAAACACATCTATTTCTCTACACTATAGCAAGGCACAGGGTTCACAGTTGAAAGCTCTATCAGGCTCTTTACCCTGATGAAGTAAAGGAGGCGGGCAAGTGGGAGGGTGACACTCAGAATTCTGTCTTCCTGGCCATACCTTCTGGTAGTTCAGCTTTTACAAAGAACTGTAAGATATAATTTCTTTATTGTTGTTATTATAGGTGAGTCCCTTTAAGGAAGTGATGGAACTTGCCACCCTTCTGTATGGAAAATGACAGTCACACATGAACAGTTTTCTCTGCAACTTTAAAGCACTGACTGGTCTAACTCATCCTAAGCACAACAGTTGACTACAGGTCCTGGAATCCCTGGGAGCAGCTCTAACTGAAGAAACAGGAAGATCCGTGTAGCTTCTGAAACAATAGGGAAGTGTCATTTCTACTATAAGCATCCCTGATACAAACCACAAAATAGGGTAAATACATATACATTATGGAAAATGTGAAAAATTAATTTATTATTATAGAAATTAGACAAGAAACCTAGACAAACTGTCTAGTATTGACAATATTCCTGTTTCTACATCCTAGTCCACAACATCTATTTGGAGAAATCAGATTATTCCATAGACACAGCGTTGTGTCTCTGCTAACATATGAATCAATGGGTTATTAAATGCCTAAGATTTTTTTTTTTACTCTTAAGTGTTTCTAAGTTAACTTTGACACTGATAATATTTGTCATATAATTTTTCTGAAAAATGTTGTGGACTAATGAAACTGCTGAATTGAATTGATTGCTAAATGTACAGAAACTTTTCAAAGCCTATTCTAGTTCTTTCTTGTTGCCATTTCACAAGAATTCATATGAATCCATAAATTAAATCAACATTTAACTTTAGATGTATTATTACCTGTAAGTTGTCTTAAAGAGTCTTGTACATTTTCAAATCTTGAGGTTTATGGAGAATAAATAACTCATTTTGTTCGTTTTTTCGTTTAAAGCTTATTATATTGGCATATAACAGTGGAGAAGTGGCATTATATTAGTTAGCGTTGTGTTACCTTCGGGACATGATTCAACACTTACCCATTTCCTCAAGCAGTATTCCTTTTTGCATTGTAAGATCAATACATTTTCTTCCTTGTACTCAAATGTTTTTCTTAGGCCCTTATGAAGCACAGATTCCTTGGTCTCTGAGTCCAAGGAAGTCAATAAATCACCCTGAGTGACCAGCTGAGTGAGTCTGAGCTATCTGTTTAATAGACTGAAGCAATCAACTTTAGGAAACTGTAGTAATTCTTTTGTTTTTTGCATCGTTGATTGCAAGTCATTATTTTCATGGGAATGAGATGGCATGACCAACTGTCTGCTGAGAGCATTCCCCATCCAAAGCAAAACAATATCATCAGCATATCAAAAGAAAAGCATATCTAGACCTTCCAATATGATATATATATATATCAAATTCCAAAGACTTTTATTTTAGGCTAATAAAATTTTTTGGCTACTGGGTAATTTCTTTCCCCAGAGGATTAAACAGAAGGCCCAAAGGGTCATGTAAAAATATGGGATTTACACTGGTAATAATTGAGCATCAATATTGAGGTAACACAGCTATCCCATAAACTGGTTTCTACTTATAAAAGTTACACAGTAAGGAGATATATATAATAAAAGTGCAAACAGCAGGTTTCAGGCATGGTGAAAGATGTCTGCAAGCTCCATCTAAGGCTTAGGAAATGGATGAAAAGTTCAACCATGACCTGGGAGACAGAGTGAGTTCAAGCCCTAGGAAGGCAAATGAGTAAGACATCACAAAAGACAAAATTAGAAAGAGCCAGGATATAGATCAGTGCTACATTGTATACCTAGTATGTGCAAGATTTTATCTTTGATGTCCAGAAATGAAATGAAATAGATAGATAGATAGATAGATAGATAGATAGATAGATAGATAGATAGATGATTGATAGATAGATAGAAATGGCATTTATAAAGCTTGCTTGCTCCTTTGTATATAAAGCTCAAGCCTTGCATATTTATAAGAATTATAGATTTTAAACTAGGAAGCATAGATTATAAAATTGCTCATCAAAAGAATAGATGAATAATATCAGTGAATAATAGAACTGTATAGGAAAATGAAGCAGATCTCTTCAACATTTATATTGAAGTCTCTTCTTCACCCCTGGAGAGATTTGCTACCCATTCAAAAGTGTAACTATTTAAGCTTCCCTATGTTTTATAAGCTGGACTTCTTTGGGAATTTTCTTTATAGAAAGGATCCCAATGCATTACTATTGATATTAAGTGTTTTAAGTCTGATAGGGTTAGACTTTCTTAGAGCTTGCCAACCTGGGGTTGTAGTGGTTAGGCTAATTAGAATGAACCTGCTAGTAGAGAAGTGAATTCAATACAACTCAATATTAACAATCAGGTCAATGTAGTCTTAATGCAGTTCTGGAGGCAAAAAGGTCTTTATTCGGTACCATCATTGAGTTTAATTAATTAATTAATTAATTAATTACTATTTTACTTACTTTCCATCCCTCTCACTACCCCCTCCTGGTCATGCCCTTTCACAATCCTTCTCCCATTCCCTCCTTCTCCTCTGAGCAGGTGGGGTCTTACTAGGTTTCACCGTTTCCTAGTACTTCAAGTCTCTGTGAGGTTAGATGCTTCCTCTCCTGAGGCCAGACAAGCCAGTCCAGCTAGAAGAACATATCCAAATAGGCAACAGCTTTTGGCATAGCCCTCGCTCCAGTTGTTTGCAACCCACATGAAGACCAAGCTGCATAACTGCTTCATATGTGGGAGGAGGCCTAGGTCCAGTCTGTGTATGTTCTTTGGTTGATGGTTCAGTCTCTGACAGCCTGGAGGGTTGCCAGATTAGTTGACTCCACTGGTCTTCCTGTGGAGTTCCTATTCCCATAGGGGCTTCAATCCTTTATCCTATTCTTTCCGTAAGAGTCCCCAAGATCTATTCACTGTTTGGCTATGGGTGTCTGCATCCGTCTGAGTCAGTTGCTGGGTACAGACTTTCAGAAGACAGCCATGCTATATTCCTGTCTACAAGCATAACAGAGTGTCATTATTAGTGTCAGGGACTGGTTCTAGTCCATGGGCTGCATCTCAAGTTAGGCCAGTCATACATAAATTTTTTGTCAAGTCCCATCCTACAATGGCATGAGAGACTTCAAATTTTAGTTCTGTTTTCTTAAGAGTAAAATAATGAGGAAAAGAAAAACAATCATAAGTATATAATCAACCTTTCCCAATTGAACTTTAAAATGCCTGAAAATAGCTTGCAAAATTTTACAGAGCATTTTGAGGAGAATGAAAAAAATCATAAGATTATCAAGAAAGCACCTGCCTATAAAGGGCATGGAGAAAAGAGGACCTTGTGCAGTAATCACTCTCCTTCATTCTTAGAAAAACAAAACAAAACAAACAAACAAAACAGAAATCTGGAAGAACTAAAAGGTCCCAGGGTCCCTTAGAGGAAAAGGTGAATAATGAAGAACATGCGCAGTCCTCCGCAGGCACAGCTTTTCTGAAGCAGCACAATCACAGGCTCCTGCACATCTGTGAGCACATCTGTGGAAAGAGAGGAAACGCATAACCAAATATCATGAAAATGGTGAAAGGGAAAATAACCATTAAAGAATTCAATTTGTAGTGTATTGTGGCATCCCAAATCAATGTTTAACGTATTTATCCATACTTAATAGTACTAATACTTATACATAAATGTCATCTCACTTAAAACATCCAACCATGGGTATGTTGCTTTAAGAACTGTATTATGGGACTAAAGTAGGGGTTGGGGATTCTTAATCTGTAGTAACTGTGGATTTCCATGGCATAGGTTTCCTTATGTTGACCATGTATGATATCACCAAAATCTGTGTAACAAGAAGAGCCACAATTGGTTCTCATAAACCAGTTTAATCCTACTCTAATGCATGATTGTGTCGGGCTGTATGGTGATCTTCAAGCTGCTAGTTATCAACATTTCTTCCATTGGCTGTGTCATTAAACATTACTTCCCTGAAAGGCAAGTAAGGCTGTCCAAAGGCAGGGTTCATGGAAATGTTGAACATGGCCAAAGACCCAGAAGGTCTAATACACTGCCTAATAGAGTGGATATATTCACATTAAATATAAATATAATTAAATATAATATAAATTTACATTAATTAAATAACTAGAATGTAGATGAACCTCCTCAGTTATACTAGTTATGTTTCAAGAGCTCATTAAGAGCTCATAAATAGAGAAGATCTGCCATATTGGAAAACACAAATTCTATCTCTGCAAAAGTCTTAGCAAACAGTTTTTTAACCTAGTGGCAAAAACTTGAGCCTAATAGTCAAAGCAGACGAGTTCTCCTGAAATTTTTGCAAAATACTGAGAAAGAGTCAAAGGAAAATTTTGTAAATATTTCTTTGAAGAGAACTAAGAAAAAATATTTCCCATGTTTTTCTTCTGCCTTCTATAATGTTTTAGGGCTGGAGAGATGGTTCAGTGGTTAAGAACACTAGATATTCTTCTACAGGACTCAGGTTCCATTCACAGCATCCAAATGGCAGTCCCAGCCATCTGGAACTCCAATCCCAGAGGATCCACAGCCCTCTTCTGGCTTTCAGTGGCATCAGGAATATATATGATGTACAGACATACATACAGGCTTCCTTCCCTATACAACCAAAGAATTCCTAAATTTAGTTTATTGTCCACTTTCTCAAGCAGCAGAGATAAGTCTAACAAACTCAAAAATGTAAACATAATTTCTATGAAGTAGCCATATTAGCTGCAGCTGTTAGGTTTACAGGCACAAGAATAATTTCTCATCAGAAATGGAGTCACAAGCCAATTAAAGATCCTAGAGTAAAGCAACAAGAACTGGAAATAAGAAAATGAGAAGACAGAACCAAGGGGCCATTGAGAATACATACTCAAAGGGAGACTCTTTGACTCAACCACTTTAGCAGAAGTGTGTCCTCAGTATTCCTTCCTTAAAACACCCCCATTTCTCCA
Source organism: Mus musculus (assembly GCF_000001635.26). Lineage (NCBI taxonomy): Eukaryota > Metazoa > Chordata > Mammalia > Rodentia > Muridae > Mus > Mus musculus. Next base: position 19,569,660 of record NC_000067.6, on the reverse strand, counting down.
ACATATCAGCACCACCTCTCACATTCCAAGCCATCACTAGGTCAACTGGTGCCAGGAAACAGGTACTCTTCCTGGGCCCACATTTCTTTCTAAAGCAGTACTTCTCAACCTTCCCAATGCTGCACCCTCTTAATTACAGTTCCTCTTGTTGTGGTGGCCCTCAGCCACACAATTATTTTGCTGCTGTATTGTAACAAGTGATTTTGCTAGTTATGAATCATAGTGTAAATATGTTTTGAAGATAGAGGTTTGCCAGCAGGCTCGCAACACACGGGTTGAGAGCTGCAGTTCTAAAGGAAATGTGAATCTTTGCATTGCTTACACTACAGAATGTGTGGTATGCTATTTCTCTTCACTAGTGCTGTTTGAAATTGATAGACAGCTATAAGATTTTTAATTTCATGTGGTTTATCTACTAAAGGATTCTTAGATCTATAATAATTCTATCAAAGTTCAGCCTAGAGATGTCTAGGATGTACCCAAGAAGTTCCTCAGAGTCCCATTGGCCTCTGGGCTTCTGGTCGACTCATTATCCCCTATGAATCCTGGCTCTATCCCTAGTTGTGTGTTTATATATCAATAGACATACAGTAGTGTAGCCGAGTGCTCATCTCCAGGGGATGCTAGTCTATTCTGAATGCCAAAACTGTGTCTGAGGGTGGTCTTTAGTCTCCTGGAATAACCCGAGTGATCAGAAGATAAACTACAAAGTTTTGACTCTTGACAAAATCTAGACATTTCAGCTTTGGAAATGGGCCCATCTGTCCAGTGTATGTCAAAACAAATGAACGGAAAACAGAAATGTGTTGGGTATTTAAATGAGAACCTCACACCTGCACCTTGAGTAAGAATACAGTCCTTTTTGTTTTTACGATTTTCCATCCCAGGAAATCTACAGGCATAGACCAATGGCCATGCTAAAGATTTTCACTTGCACTTGTATAGGTGTCTTCTGCAACAAGCCTGTAGGTGGTCCTCCAAGGTGGCAGATATCATAGTAATTAAAGTTTATTGTTAACTTGTTTAGTATTAAGCACTAGAATAGGTATGCATGTGTAATTATTTAATCCTTGCCAATCAGACAACTGAAATTCAGCAAAGGTCAGTAACTTGTCCAGGATTTGATAGTTACCATGTGATAGTTACCTTTTGATAGTTACCAAGTGCAAAATTTCTGACTCCAAAACTCTGAAGCCCCTTCCTATAGGTAAGTGTGGGCATTGAGTGTCTGCCACGAACTTTGGGTTTCTCTTGATTTGGAATTGGGAACACAAAGAGGCAAGCTGAACAGTTGTCTCACCAAGTCAGTTCCGTATAGGATAATCATGCACTGAAAAACCACATTCCTATGTTTTATCTGGGGGCATGTTTCAGCTATTTACTTCACTGTTACTTGCTTTACAAAGAAGGAGTTTCCTTTATATATCTGGCAATGGAAACTAAGGCTTTCGTGTTCGTGGACTATGCCCACACCCTTATACAAATGTGTCAGAGACGGGCCTTTCTGAAAGTCTTGGTAAACTCATACACACCAACACAAAGACAGATACATACGGAAGCCATTTGTGGAAACTTAGGAACTGACACAATGATTTAGGTTTTCAAATGAATTTCTGATGTTTATCTTTATGAGGCTGTTAGTACCCTGTAAACATTAGTTGTGATATAATCTCCCCTATACTGCAACTGGGTGATGGCTGAGTTCTGAGTTACAATGAAAGTATTGTGCACTATGGTATATGATCCGAGAGATGATATCAGTATTAATCATGGATGGTAATTAATAAATCGGGTAGGAAATAGGATCACAGCCTCTGTTTCATTTTTATTTTTCTTCAATGAAAGACATAACATGATTCAACTCAAACAATCCATGAAAAGATGAACTAAGAATATATAAAATAAATTCCATTCAAGATTATTATGCTTGAATAAAACCTTGAGGAAATTAAGTTAGCAATGTTGAACAATAAATGCTCTGGTTTGCTTAGCTTGCTTTGTGTTGGTTTTAGAAAACTACTGATTTAAGTATATAACAGCCCATATCCACTGTGATTATTGTCAGCTGTTAATATTTCATGCCAGGTTTTCATTCTGTGGAAGAACATGGGCTTATCGGTCTCAACACTACCTATGGTTAAGCAAACACAGGAATAAATGCCCCTTTAGACACATGTATAAACAAGTGAATGTCATAATTTAGGGCAGTCCTTAGATGGGGAGTAAAAAGTAGCCTGAAAAAAAGAAATCAAATATTCCTAGCAGTTGACTCAGACTTTCCTCAAGGGGTGGCAAGTGTTTTCCTTGAGTCCCTGAAAAGCACCAAGAGTCTCACATTGAGTTCTTACATCTAACGCTTTAATTATGGCTCTTGTGGGCCCATAATAGACCTAAAATACATATTCTTCAACCTTTCCAAAACGGAGAGAGAACTGAGGAGAGACAACAATGGGTATCATACCGCATTCTGAACTTCCCTTGAATTTTTACTTTAGGAGAAATTAAGAAGACGAGAAAGCCCAGAGACTCCATAGAGTAACAATGATATTTCAAGTTTTGGTGAATATGCTTATTAATCACACTTCTGACATGAAATCACTTCTGTCAGTCATCAGCTAATCAGCTGACCACTCCTTGTCTCTGACTCTTGTTGTGAACTGAGAATATCTCTTGGTCACAGAGTACCTTCTCATGGATTGTGTATACAGGGAGGAAGAAAAAGATCAATGTACACACTGTACAGACCCTGTAATGTGACTTCTCACTACTAATGCACTTAATATTAAACTGCTCCGTTTTTCTCAATCTACAGAGCTGGCAATTGGGGGAATTGGAGGGTACTAAAACAGGGCTCTGTTCTCATATTCTTACCCAGCCTCTCCAGCCATACCTAACTACCTTTAGGTACAAATTGCAGGGAAACTTTCCCATCTTACATTTATATGCTTATTCCATGATTTGTATAACACCCATAGAGTCTACTTTTTCCTGCATCTTGAATGACTAAAAGCAAGCTAGATTTAGAATATGATTATATGTAGTTAATCCCACCCCCATCTACAACTCCATTATCCATAACCTTTAGCGCTGTCCACCTACCAGTCTCTAATAAGAGGTAGCCGGTTTTAACAGGAGAGTCAAGGGAATGTTTGAAAAAGCTAAATTGCTGAAGTCTGAGTTGTGAGCCTTAAAGAGGCTTTCTGGAAGCAGCCGTAATGATATGAATGCCCTCCCTCTGTGGCTGCTAAACCCTCTGTGCTTTTGCAATTAGATATCTGCTGCATGGTGCTCTAAGAATGTCTTAGAGGGAAGGACCTATCACCCAAATAAAGTTGCTTTCTGGGATTCTCAAGAGCGTAAAGTGCTAGAATGTGCCTGGTGGCTGGCTAAGAAATGAGAAGAAAACACTTGCTGAGGAGAATGAGGGTACAGCTGAACTTTTTAAACTGAGGGGTTGAAGAGAAAGGGCCTGGGGTCCATCCTGTCTGGTGAGCGCTCCATGCACTGCAGGCCCGCTTGCAGGCCAAGTGGGGTTGGAACACTCTAATTAGATTAGAGATGTTTTGCTAGAAGGCAGAAAGCTTAAAACATTAACTTTTTAAACAAGTACATCAGTTCTGAGTAAACATTATTCTTTACTTAGTCGTATGGTCTGAGTCAGCCAATTTCCAGGACAGTGGTAATGCATGCATTTGATTCCTGAATGCAAATATGCTTTCAATTTTACTATGCAAATCCCTTGACTCTGGCATGCCTCTCCAGGGCTTGCAACTGCCTATCTCTTGCTCTCTTCTCCCCAGCTTCGTGGGCCTCTGTGAATGCCAGGCACCATCAGACAGCTGGTGGCAGTTTTTGGTAGCCCTGTTACAGATGACAAGGTCCTGTCTTTGTACATTAATAGTATCCCATTGATGGTAAGAAGAAGAAAAAAATATTTTGCCACCAATTTCATTAAATTAATCCAAATTTTTATTCATATATGATGGATGGGGTCTTACATAAAAGTGTCTATTTGAAGCCAAAGAATTTATACAGAATATTTAATTTATACAAGTCTGATTATAAGATTATTAGAATAATTGGGCAACTTTATGGATACCAGTTTATTAAATGCAGATATTTCATAATTCCACTTTCACTTCTACAAAGAAAGCAGCTCGTGACTGATGCATATCCTGAACCTATGGGAGACATGAGAAGGGCAGAAAACAGACGTAAGCTGGGCATATGAATTCACCGCCTCTCTTTCATGGAGATGAAAACTTATGGGAAAATGTGAAACCTTCAATGTTGCTCTTACAGCACTACCTCTTGCTATTGTCCCCAAAGCTGTATCTGATAGTCTAGCCACAATCCATTCAGTTCTATCTGCCTTCACTCTTCCTGCCTTCCTTTGCACAACACAGAATCATTCTGCACAGTATTAGTAACCAGCTCCATGCCATCTCTTTAATGAAGCATGCCTTGCCTGCATATGACTCATCTCCTAAAAACCTACTTTGGGTATGTGCAAGCCTGTTCACATTCACAACATCCCTGAACTTCCTTTATAGATATTGCACTACTAGGAATTCATTTCTCTTATCAGAGGATGGATTTCTCAGAGGCCGAATATGTTTAAATCCCTAAAGTTTAACAGAGTAAAAACAGCACACACGTTCTACTGAATGAATATATATTGAATAAAAAAAATGAATACATGTCATTGTTTAGGGCATCTCTTTACATGGGAAACAGAAAATAGCCTTAAAGAAGCATCAGTCAGATGAAATGTTCCCAGACAACAGCCCTGATGTTCCTCAAAGGATTGCAAGAGCTTTCAGAGATCCTGTCTGTTAAGTACTGCAGGAGGGAGTGAATGTGGGTGCAGCCGTTGACACACAGTCGTATGCTCCATACCCTCTTGATCTCCTGAAGGAAGAGACAAAGCTGCTTTGCCAGCAGCCCCAGCCTCAGCTGCAGACACTGCTAGTTTCAGGTGAGCGACTCTTGAGTTGCCGCATCAGGGTTTCTGCCTATGGCAATTTCACTAATCCTTCTGAAACCTACTTATATATTCATCCTATACCATGTTTCGGGAGTTGATATTATTCAATTTGCTTAAAAGGCAAATGTATGCAGGTTGTTATGGCTAGATTTTTTTTGATCAATACATTTAACAGATTTCCCCCAAATAAAAATAGTTTGTATTTGACTTGAGTTACTAATACAGGCCAATGAATTATTTTGTCATAATAGTGATATGTTAAAACACACCACTATTGTCGTCACTTCAGCAACAAAATGCTGTTTTAGCATTATAGATTAGGATGGATATTATTTCAGAAAGAAGGAAAGACTCTTCTCATCTAACATACTGTCATCTGGCTGTTCATATTAGAATAACTTTATTATTATCAACACCGTATCCCCACAGAGGGGCTCATGGAGACCAAATCTATTACATTATAATGAAGAGGTAAGTCGCAGGTGACACTTTCAGTGATTTCCAAATCCACTGAGTCCCTGTGTTGATATAAGGAGCCATTTGAAGCAGTACTAGAAAAGTTAAAATCTCAAAAGATCAGGATCCTTGCCCTCCTGGAGTTTATCAAGAACATGAGGGAGCTGCCATATGTAAAAAGCGATTTCAAAGTTAGACATTAACTCATTTGAAATACAATGCTCTGTCAGCCAGCTACCTGGAGCAGTGTAAAAGTCCTCCAGAAGTGATGGTGGGGGAAGGAAGTCTTGCTGGGCATAAATTCATATTTTCAAGCTTATGTGAATCATATATTACATACTTTTGTGGCTTTAATTTAGGTGGAAATCTATAAGTCTTGGTGGCACAGTGTATTAGCTCACAGCCAATGAAAAGGATAAGAAAGAAGATGTAATTAAGACTTCTAATGACAACTGTGGAGTCAGCCATAGTGATAGAAATAGAGCCATAGTGATAGCAGTAGAGCATAGTGATAGCAGTAGAGCATAGTGATAGCAATATGATCATGGTTGACCAAGGATGCAAAGATGATCGACAAACACACAAAGTATGGAATGAAAAAGTTCAAAGCTTTTGGTGACTGACAGTATAGATAGACAATTTTCTGCACATTAACAGCCTTTGCAAGCACCACTGAATGAGCATCTAAGATGGTGGCTACTAAAAATGGCCAGCAATCTCATGAGTGGTAATTCCTACGGACAAGCCAAAGTTCCTGTTTGGGCTACTTAAAACAAATATATCCCGTGTGCTTGGTGGTTTTTTTTTTGTTGTTGTTGTTGTTTTGTTTTTTTGTTTTTGTCAATTTGACATAAACAAAGACATATCTGTGAAGAGGGAATCTTAATTGGAAAATGCTTCCCTAAGATTGGCCTACAGGCCAATCTGTAGGGTATAGTCTTGAATAAAGATTGATGTGAGAGAGCCCAGCCCATCGTGGTTATCTGCATTATCTGGGCAAATGATCCTGAGAATCATCTTGTAAGAAGTATGTAAGAAAGCAAACCAGCTAACAATGAAGAACATTCCAGTAAACCACACTTAACTGTGGTAGCTCCTACTTCTGTTACCCCTGCATACACACCCCAAGCTGAGTTCCTGCCCTGAGTTTCCTACATGATATACAGCAATCAAAAGCTGAAATAAACCCTTTCCTTCCCACTTGCTTTGGGCTGTGTGTTTATTACAACAATAGGAACCCTAGCAAAGACAACCTCACTAGTCCTTCACTGTTTTAAGACATTTCCTTTATTGCCATGGTTGATTGATGGTGTGGTCCTGAATTCAGTGTTTCTATTGCAAGGAAAGCAAGCATTTGAGGAAGCCACTACCTTCTCCAAGTTATTCATATTCTTCTCCTGTGAGCATGGAGAGCTTCTGGTCTTATTTAGTGTCCTGTTTGCAGAAGTGTGTCTATGTTTCTGCTCCCCACCTCACTGTACTACCCCACCATAAAAAGCAAAACAACCCGAACAACACATTAAACCTTCTCTTTTATATTTTTATTTTTTTGGTGCTTCTGCTTTTTCTAAGTCTCCCTGCACTATTTTTTATTTCTGCTCTATTTAGATTAATCATATAATCAGACAAAGTAACGTTAATCTGCCCACTGTTATTAGAAACAATTACAGGTATGTCCGCACATGCCTCCTGTACCTGCATCATGGCAATACACCTGCGTTAGTCATTAAACATTGACAGTCTCATTACAGTTTTGTTCATTTTGATGCTTGAGCTTGACAAAGTAGCTTTTGATTCCTCAGGGGTGGGGGCAGTGAGTGGGAAACGGCAGCCTTGGAGATGAAAGCCCTTTCAAGCCAAAGAATGCTGACTGGTGAGGAAGAAATAAAGCAGCCTGTTTGAGTTTTTTTTGTTTTTTGGTTTTTTTCTTTCAAACATATTTTTTAGAGGAGTCAGTGTGATGTAAATGGTATGCAGGAGCAACAAAAAAAATGTGGACACTTTTTTGCAGAGAGAAACAACGTACTTCAAATACTCCACAGATGTTCTCTAATAAAGAACACTCAGCCGAGTCCTGTTGGCGAATACAACTTCCTTTGGAGCAGAAGGGCCCTTTGTAAGGCCAAGCCCAAATCATAACCATCTGAGAAAACCTGCAGCTCCAACTGCCACCTTTGAGATGACCCTCCCAAGTCCCCCATCTCTACTCTTCTAACTGCATGCTTTGCAGTCTTAACAATAGCTGTGCCTTTGAGAGGCTCATCTCCTCCCCAAACCAGCTTCCCTTTCTCTGTGTTCATCATCACTAGACACGTCAACAGAGGTCTGCTCCATATCAGGTTTGCTTTTTTCACAAAGATCTAGCATAGGGCATAAATGGCATTTCCCCTTAAAGGTCCGGGGGAAGGACAATGACTCACGAAGAACATAGGTTAAAACTGGGCTGTTACAAGCATTGTAGCTGGTGGCAGTGAGGCAAGTGTTCCAAGAAGGAAATTTTAGAGAATAAAATTAAAATAGGAGGCTGGGGAAGCAGGTACAGTGAATCCTGGGGAAAGAAGCTTAAGTTAAACTTCTATTGTTGCACAAGAAGTACTGTGACTCTTCTTCCACATCTTGGGAGAACAGTGTAAAAAAAAATGAGGCAAGTTTGACAAATAGAGAGGATCCTGCCTTTATTTAAGCTGTTGATAATGAGGTTTTAACATATATTCTCACTTCCTGAAATGAACTGGAAAATTATTTTTCCTTTGTAATTAAATTTGTTCTTCAATGATTTCGTACGTGTACACAATGCACCCTGATTGCTCTTGCTACCCACCCTCTTCTCTATTTTCCCACCCCACTCTCTTTTCTCTAGGGTTCTCTTTTTCACATTAGTGTCTATTTTGCACTGTTTTATAATCCACTGTGTTTTAATAGGACTGTGTATGTGGCCATGGGTTTACAGCTATCCACTGTATCTTGGTAGACTCGGCAGTTGGTTCACAACTGAAAAAAAAAAAAACAAATAAATGAACAAACAAACAGCAATTCTCCTCCCAAAATGCATCAATAGCCAAAGGCTCAGTAGTATAGGGCAGTGCCCATGAGCCCCTCCCCACTTCCTGCTTGACACTGATATGACTAAACTTTTGCAGGTCTGGTACAGGTACCCACAGCTGTCATGAACTTATGATTGCAATAGTTGTATCATGACTAGACAATAGCATTCTACAGTCTGTCTATCTTGCAACTCTTACATTCTTCCTGCCTCATCTTTTCCAGAGTTCCCTGAGCCTTAGAGGAGGTGATAGACAGTCTTATCTGGGAAAGAACCCACAGTCAACACATACTGTCACCGTCTTGGGCAGCCATGTGTCTGCACTCATTGTCAATACAAAGACAGGCTTCTTTGGTTAAAGCTGAGAGAAGCATTTTGTTTGTGGGTATACTCACAAATAGTTAGTAGGCAAATTAACCCTATGTTAATTAGTTGAACAACAGTAGCTAGTTGGGGATGGATTCTATCAGATCCAGAAGTCAGTTGGTTTAACCCTTAACAATCATACCATTATTTTTCTGAGATAGTGGCAGTATTTGCTGAAGTGGCAATATTTATTCACTATTACATTTAAAGAACACTGAAAATTGTCATCTGAGGATGGAACTGTTGAGAAATTGCCTGTGGACTTTCCAAGAGTAGGCAACTTTTTATGAAGAAGTTGAATGTTAGCCAAAATGACCTGGCAACTGCAAAATAAAATTAGTGTTTACTGGAATATGAAACCACTTGTCTCCTGATCCTACAAATGACAAAGTCCTGAGCACAAATTCAAAGACAAATTAGTAATCTGGAGAAGCATGAGGAGACAGGGAGGGAACCCTGGAGTCACTGGTGCTCAAGGTCTCCTCCTATGTTGCTTACTAATATAGTGAAGCTGAACCAGTCACTTGGTCTCTGATCCTTGATTCCTTAATGTGAATAACTTGGAACTTGGACCTACTATCTAACTGAGCATCAAATGTTACAAATGTACTATATTTCAGCTCATTGACTTCACTGACTCTTCTCAACAACTTCATGAGGCAAGTCCTATCATTATCCACTCTGACAGATGAAGACAGAAAATATAAAGAGGCCATGAGCCAAGCACCCACAAGTGATGGGATATATTTACAGCTGCTCCCAGCATGGCCTCCTGGGTCAAAGTTCAATTACCAGCCCAACCATGGGCTAGCTGTGCCACCCGGGGCAACTTGCTTAATCTCTGTGCTTCAGCAACATGAGGACACTTTAGGTGACTTGAACATGCCTCAAATAGTGCCCAGCTCAAGATAATGACCATGCAAGCATTTGCTAAATAGCTACTCAAGCTACCAAAGCAAAACACAGAATGCTGCTCATCTCAAAGGTCTCTTGTCTGGGTCTCAACAGTCTATGATTTTATTAACAGTCATATTTCCTTATTGGCTTCCCACTGTACAAAGTTGGGAAACAGAGACGAGCTAACTGCAGAGCATTTTAGCAATAATGAAATGCTAAATGACTGCCCAGGCTCCTAAACCATATTCTCCAAGAATACATTGCTGATGATGCTCTCAGAGTATCTGTGTGATTGAGACTCTGTGAATGCACTCCTGGGCATCTTTGAAAACAACAACAAAAAAAATCATCACAATGTTTGTGTGGTGCCTTGACATTAAGTCTGGAGGACCTTGCCAGTCTGTGAATGATCTGGAACCTTTAACATCACTTAAGCTTTAACTTTATTGTAATTATCTGAAGGAAATAAAGAGTTTTAGCTATTCAATCAATCACAATACTTTTAATTTTTACTGTATGTTTTTGATGAATTATTTGGAAGCATTCACTACCATGGTGCCCCTGAAAAGTGCTGTAAAATCATTTCTAGGATATAGTGCTCTCTTAACTTTATAATAACCTGGCAGAAATTCCAAGGTATCTTGTAAAATTGGCTGATATACTAAAACTTCCATATGCTCTGATTCTTGTGTATTATACACTAACAAACTACAGTTTAACCATTCCACTTTTAACTGATTATGGACAAATTTCATAAGTATATTTTCAACTTGCTTTCAAATACTCAAAGCAGTTTCAACACATATAAAAAGTCTCAGATTGTGCCATTCAGAGAAAAACAAAAAAACTAAAAGAAAAGCCACAGGAGTCCAGTTTTTGAGTAAACATTTTTTTTAAAGGGAGCCAGAAAGCTGGAATGAAGATTCAGAAGATACTGGTAAGTTGACTAAACCCACTCTCTTACTATGTTCTTTGGGCTAGGTGTCTTGCCAGCTGCACGGAGGTGTGGGAACAAGGCTGGTTCCTCATTCTGCTTTGGTGACTATTCCACTATTCTTGGTCTCACTTTGAAACATGGTTTGCAAAGTTTTGTGCAAATTTAAGGGACTGTTGCCATTGGAAGGTCTCATTTCTGAGGTAGTCTGACCATATCTTTGGGCAGCTAATAAAGGAAGCAGAGCGAGTGTCCACTTCCTCAGCCCCCTTGCCTAGTCTACTTTCAGTGATAGTAGCTGACAATGTAATACTCATTCAGTGGCTGATTATAATTAAAAATATCAGAATAATTAAAGTCCTCAGCTTGACAAGCAGAGCCATAACTTTGCCTTCAGACATTCCTCTCTAATTAGTTAATTAATCCTAATGCAAATTATAAGCAATAATTAGTCAGCCAAGCTTGACATAAAAGTCTGCTGACTTACAGCTAAAAGGCTTTCTGGTTGCTGGTTTGTAGTTTCTAAAGGTGCCTTTTTGTCCATTCGTGGTTGCTGCATCCATCTGACTTCGAACTTTTTGCTAACACACAGATACTCAAAGCAATCTGCACTGGAGAATCCACAGCGATAAAAACCTGCATTGCTACAGGCACTGTCCAGACTGACATAATAAATTGCAGATTCAGTATCCATATTGAATATCAATATGGGATATATTCTACTCAGAGAAAAGCCAAAGTGAGAAAGGTATAGAGAAGGTGGGGATACTGTGACCTCAAGCATATTTTGTGACACTAGATCAGTGTGATGCTTTTCAGCATGTGCCAAGAAACTGAGTCATAGAAAAGCATACCAGCAATTTATCTGTAGTGGAAATTCCAGCATTTGGTCTAGATTTTTGCTGAGTTTGGATATATCTGAAATCTCTTCAGTTTGCCTATCCCTAGTTGACTATTATTTTTATTTATAACTGACACAAATGTGTAAACTATCCTTCTCTAAAATCCACAAAGGTCTTGGTCTTATAGATGTTGCTCTGTATCTTGACAGCCAGTGGCCAAGAAACCAACCTAAGTAAAGCTTAAGCTGGGGTCCCAACGAGGGAAGGAAGACATTACCCAGAAAACATACTCCTCTTGAACTATCTTTGACTATAGTAGAAGCAATATTTCAGTATTTTGATTTAAACTTGAAATCTTTTTGCTGAATCCTTCCCTCTTGCCATGTGACTGCTTCTCTTTGGACTTGGGGTTTTAGGACTTACATTGGCTAAAGTGTAAAAAGAAGGGGGGGTGAGGATTTAGTTATAAACTTGCCTTGTATATTCCCCCTTGTTCTCTTGAAACTGTCTCTTTGAGGAGATTTGTTGATAGCAGCTTCTGATAGGATAACAGAGAACATGGTAGAGATTAGCCATGATGATCTTCAGGAAGTATGTAACAAAGCACCCAAGGGTCAGCTTTGAAAACATATGTACAAGTAACATTATAGAGAAACAACATGTTAAAAATTGGAATATATGTATATATACATATGTATATGTATATATATGCATATGTGCAAACCATAACTATTATTGAAAAAGAGGCCATGAATTTGAAGGAGAATGGAGGGTATATAGGAGTATTTGGAAGAAAGAAAGGGAAAGGTGCAATACTGTAATTATATTATAATCACAAAAATAAAATAAAAATCTCAATAATCCTTAATATGATTATAAGTGTGCCATTTCTCTCCTGCTCATCAGAAGATAAAGAATATTAGAGTGTATTTTTAATGTGAGCATTTCTTCTTCAACTTCTCTAATTTTTCCCCTTTTACATAAAACATTATTCCAACATTTGTCAGACTAAGATGCTTTCCTTAATATGGCACCAGTGCACTCTCCACACCCGATTTCACCACAGCTTTCCTCATTCTAAATGGCCAAAACACATTCTTCTTCCTCAAATTCCTTTACTTACAAAGCAACCGTAAGTGGGATCTCATCTCCACCACACTAATACAACAATACAGGAGGAATGAAGCAGTTCAGAGGCAGAGATGTGCCAGTAAAATGGAGGTTGGAATGATGTCTTTGAACATTCAAGATTGCTGAGTTTCAGCAATTGTTTCAGAATGGCTTTAAGTGACTCCCTAATTGTCAGATTCCATGATGCCTCCTTCAATCTATCCTTGAACTTTTGAACAAATTTTACTCAAATAGAATATATGTTCACATAAATGTATATTTCTATACAATGACATTTTACAATCTTCAATATTCATATTCATTTCCTTCTGCTGCTGTTAAAAGGATCAATATTGGTGCCTCAAGCAGAGACATTTATGAAGATGCAGTTGTATAGATCAAGAGCCTAGAAATGGCTTTCAGAACAGAAGCCAAGCAAATGGCAAAGCTGAGCTCTTTCTGAAGGTCTAGGGGAAGAAGTCACTTCCACCCTTGACTAGTTTTGAGCAAATGCTCACATCCTTAACTCAGCAATCTTTAATGTTCAAAGACATCATTCCAACCTCCATTTTACTGGCACATCTCTGACTCTGAACTGCTTCATTCCTCCTGTATAGACCCTTATGTTGACATTGGGCATATCTGGATAACTAAGACTATTCTCCTAATCTCAAGATAATTTAAAACAGCTACAAATTCTCCTTTGCTATGCACGGTAACATTCATTGATGCAAGGATTTTAAAAAATTGACATTTCTTGGAGACTACTATACTATTTAACATGCCTGATAACAATTACTCAAAACTTAAATATTATTAGAATCCCAAAACCACTTTATGTTGCCTGGAGTCCATGCCTGCCTCTATGTGTAACCAATATTCTGCTTTGTAAACCCTAAAGATACATTTTTAAATGATTTTATATATTAATAATCATGCACTATATATGACGTTTTTGGTCAATGTTGAGATTACATTTGTTTTTGCTACAATGTGATATTCCAACATATGAACATTCTACAACACACTTTGTCTTTCAATTATTGGTGAATACTTGGATCATTTCTAGTTCTTAACTATTATGAATATGGTTGTTAGGAACATGTAAACATAACTTTGACATCACACAGAAACACAATTTTTTCTTTCATTTGTAACAGATAACCTTTTCCAATATGTGTGCGTCAAAATTCTAGCTGTCTTCCTTCTGATGTCAGATATTGGTCTCCTTCCTGAAGTCTCATTGTTCTGATTACTATGAAATGTTTGACACTTCAGACTTTAACCTTTGCTCCTTGACAATTAAAGCATTATTCTCCTAAATTAATTTTCAGTATTTCTATGCATTTTCTTTCTCAGCTTATACTGGTGCACCTTCCATCTCAACTAGACCCCACATTTGTTTTTGTTTTTTTTTTCACCTCTGTCACATAAATTACCTTTCAATTTTATTGTTTCTATAGCTGTGTAGCACACTTATCTTTACTATTTTGTTTCTGATCATTGTTCCAATGCAACTAGAGGTAAAGATCAACTCCCTACCAAACCTTCTTAATGGTAATGAAGCATACAACAAAATCAGGAAATAGAGAGTGTACAGAAAGAATGCTTATCGTTTTAAATGTAATGTCTTCTCTTGAATTTCCTGCACCCCATCTTATGGTTTTTTTTTCTCTCCTTACTTGAGAATCTTAGAAATTAAATATTGAAAACAGTGCCCAAATATGTAAGAACACTAAGTACATAAATTGGTGATTAGAAGATACACACTTGGTATATATGCTCCTTATATATACAAGAAGCATAGTGTCATAATATTAAGCCTCAAAGATCAGGGGTCAGTGTACTACAGTTGTTAGCCTTTTATGGAAAACCTGTAAACTATTAACTTGAAATGAAATGCTGCAGTAACAAATACCTTAAACATGTGAAATATGTGGCATCAAAACATATTCATATAGCAGTCTGTTAAGTCATGTAAAAACATGGATTAAGATTGTCCCCTAAAATACATGAGGATGAGCCCACGTATTAAGCTGGAAGTTGTAAATGTGGTGGTTGTTCAGTACTAGTGTGTGTTTGCTACTGTTGATTGTATATAGCAAGAAAAATTCAAGAAGAGATTAAGTCATGAGAAACATGCTTCATTATCCAGGATTCAATGAAACAGAGAACAAAATTCAAGATGGCAAAAGACCAGAAGAACACATTTTTTTAATCTTAATTTTTAATTAGGTATTTTCTTCATTTGCATTTCCAATGCTATCCAAAAAGTCCCCCATACCCTTCCCCCCCACTCCCATTTCTTGGCCCTGGTGTTCCCCTGTACTGAGACATATAAAGTTTGCAAGACCAATGGGACTCTCTTTCAATTGATGGCCGACTAGGCCATCTTCTGATACATATGCAGCTAGAGACATGAGCTCTGGGGGGTGGGGGGGTAGGGGGGAGTACTGGTTAGTCCATATTGTTGTTCCACCTATAGGGTTGCAGATCCCTTTAGCTCCTTGGTTACTTTCTCTAGCTCCTCCATTGGAGACCCTGTGATCCATCCAATAGCTGACTGTGAGCATCCACTTCTGTGTTTGCTAGGCCCCAGCATAGCCTCACAAGAGAGAGCTATATCTGGGTCCTTTCAGCAAAATCTTGCTAGTATATGCAATGGTGTCAGCTTTTGGAGGCTGATTATGGGATAGATTCCCGGGTATGGCAGTCTCTAGATGGTCCATCCTTTCGTCTCAGCTCCAAACTTTGTCTCTGTAACTCCTTCCATGGGTGTTTTGTTCCCAATTCTAAGAAGGGGCAAAGTGTCCACACTTTGGTCTTCGTTCTTCTTGAGTTTCATGTGTTTTGCAAATTGTATTTTGTATCTTGGGTATTCTAAGTTTCTTTGCTAATATCCACTTATCAGTGAGTACATATCATGTGAGTTCTTTTGTGATTGGGTTACCTCATTCAGGATGATGCCCTCCTGGTCCACCCATTTGCCTAGGAATTTCATAAATTCATTCTTTTTAATAGCAGACTAGTACTCCATTGTGTAAATGTACCACATTTTATAGACCACAGGAAACAAGAAGGAAAGACTGATATTTTTTTGACAAATAAAAGGCCATTAATATCTAGCTTTGGGCAATGGGTTGGTCTTTCCAGTCAAGCTCAATAACCTTTAAAGCGGATACCTTTAGGTTGATAGGTAATAGATACAGGATATAGAGAAGCAGAAAAATAAGTCATATTTGAGGCTGATGTTCAGGAAAGAAATTTAAGTATTATTGATTCTACCTTGCACTAATCAGGCAAAAATAAATCATAAATCTTCTAAGTTTTTATGGGTGGATTATTTTTTTAAATCTATTAGGCAGATATTAAGAGCCCATAACTACTCAATTTTGAAACAACTTCCTGATTTTAAAGGAGAAGAAGATATCTTCTAAATACATAGATTATCGAGGATGAAGAGTTCCCATTGTGAGTTTTAGAAGTGTAGACATGATGATATACAAGATCAAAGATCTGTGAAGAGGGGAACCATGAATACAAATGGTAGAAAGTTTCTTCCAGAGGTCAAAACTGAAAGATCTCATCAAACCACCTGTCTTAATTAGGGTTTTACTGCTGTGAACAGACACCATAACCAAGGCAACTCTTATTTAAAAAACAAAACAAACAAACAAAAAAAAAACATTTAATTGAGGCTGGCTTACAGGTTCAGTGGTTCAGTCCATTATCATCAAAGTGGGAGTACAGCAGCATCCAGGCAGGCATGGCACAGGCAGAGTTGAGAGTCCTACGTCTTCATCCAAAGGCTGCTAGTGGAAGACTGACTTCCAGGCACCTAGGGTGAGAGTGTTAAACCCACACCCACAGTGACTAACCTACCACCTACTCCAACCAGGTCACACCTCCAAATGGTGCCACTCCCTGGTCCAAGAATATACAACCCATCACACCACCTCTTCAGTTGTAAGAAGGCTCCCATACTTCACCATACGCAAACTCATGGTATTGGACTGGACCAATAGCTATTGCATTGTGCCATATACAATGGCAGTGTACGGTGGTTACTAATTATATGCCATTCTTAAGTCCAACAAAAAGCTACAGTGTTTCATTTCTTTTTTTTAATTAGGTATTTATTTAATTTACATTTCCAATGCAACCCCAAAAGTCCCCCACCCAACTCCCCCACCCACCCACTCCCACTTCTTGGCCCTGGCGTTCCCCTGTACTGAGGCATATAAAGTTTGCAAGACCAATGGGACTCTCTTTCCACTGATGGCTGACTAGGCCATCTTCTGATACATATGCAGCTAGAGACATGAGCTCGGGGAAGGTGGGGTACTGGTTAGTTCATATTGTTGTTCCACCTATAGGGTTGCAGATCCCCGCAGCTCCTTGGGTACTTTCTCTAGCTCCTCCATTGGGGGCCCTGTGATCCATCCAATAGCTGACTGTGAGCATCCACTTCTGTGTTTGCTAGGCCCCAGCATAATCTCACAAGAGACAGCTGTATCAGAGTCCTTTCAGCAAAATCTTGCTGGCGTATGCAATGGTGTCAGCGTTTGGAGGCCGAATATGAGATGGATCTCTGGGTATGGTAGTCTCTAGATGGTCCATCCTCAGTGTTTCATTTCTTAAATGTAGTTAGTGATGACTATTGCCCTATAATGGTACTGTTTGATAATTGTTTCAGCTAAAGACAGTTGCTCAGACTGTATCCAACACTATGCACCTTTCTACATGTTATCCAAATCCGCAAACTGGTCAGCCTACAATAGAAAGATTTAGCATCCTCACCTATATTTTGCCACATATCTGAAAAACTTCCAGATTCATCATGAACTTGAACGTACAATATCTTTAGACTACTTCCTTCCTTCCTATACTTCAGATACTCTCTGCATGGTGATCTCTGCATGGCAGTCTTGTTTCTTAGTAAATGAAACTCTGGCAAGAAGTACATTCTCATCAAGTTGTTCTTGCCCCTATATTTTATATTAAATGAAAGTGGGATAGGGATGCCTTTGTATCCTTGTATAAAGATCACAATGGCCTATTTGACTAACACCTGGAGATTTGGGATGTAAAGAAGTATGCAGGAATTGAAAAGACTTTGGCTATAGTAAATGAATACTTCTTAGAACAAGGCATAATGTGGCAGAGAAAAGTAGTATTCACCAATATCGATTTGTTTGTAGAGTAGTAAGTGTCCACAAACAATTTCAAAATATCTTGAGAGATGGGTTTGATGTTACTAGAACATTATATTCTATTTAAAATTCTATTTAATTTAAAATACTATAACAATTTTTAATAGATATTTTCTTCATGTACATTTCAAATGCTATCCCGAAAGTCCCCAACACCCTCCCTCCACCCTGCTCCAAAACCAGCCCATTCCTGCTTCCTGGGCCTGGCATTCCCCTCTACTGGAGGATATTGTCTTCCCAAGACTAAGCACCTCTCCTCCAAATGATGGCCAATTAGGCCATCTTCTGCTACATATGCAGATAGAGACACAAGCTCTGAGGTACTGGTTAGTTCATACTGTTCTTCCTCCTATAGGGTTGCGGACCCTTTCAGCTCCTTGGGTACTTTCTCTAGCTCCTCCATTGGGGGCCCTGTGTTCCATCCAATAGCTGACTGTGAGCATCCACTTCTGTATTTTCCAGGCACTGGCATAGACTCAGAGACAGCTATATCAGGGTCCTATCAGAAAAATATTGCTGGCATATGCAATAGTGTCTGGTTTTGGTGGCTGTTTATGGGATGGACCTTCCTTCCCTCTCAGCTCCAAATTTTGTCTCTGAAACTCCCTCCATGGGCATTTTGTTCCCCATTTTAAGGAGGAATAAAGAATCCACACTTTGGTCTTCCTTCTTTTTGAGTTTCATGTGTATTACAAATTGTATCTTGAGTATTCTAAGTTTCTGGGCTAATATCCACTTATCAGTAAGTTCTTATCAGTAAGTAATGTGAGTTCTTTTTTTATATTAGATATTTTCTTCATTAACAATTCAAATGCTACTCCAAAAATCCCTTATACCCTCCCCCGCCCCGCTCCCCAACCCACCCTCTCCTGCTTCCTGGCCCTGGCATTACCCTGTATTGGGGCATATAATCTCTGCAAGACTCAGGACCTCTCCTCCCAATGAAGGCCGATTATGCCATTTTCTGCTACATATGCAGATAGAGACATGAGCTCAGAGATTAATGGTTAGTTCATATTGCGGTTCTTCCTATAGGATTACAGACCCCTCAGGTCCTTGGGTACTTTCTCTAGCTTCTCCATTGGCAGCTCTGTGTTTCATCCAATAGATGACTGTGAGCATCCACTTCTGTATCTGCCAGTCATTGACATAGCCTCACAAGAGACAGCTATATCAGAGTCATGTCAACAAAATCTTGCTGGCATGTGCAATAGTGTCTGCATTCAGTGGTTGATTATAATATGGATCCCCGGATGGGGCAGACCCTGCATGGTCTTTTCTTCCATCTCAGCTCCGAAATTTGTCTCTATAACTCTTTCCATGGATATTTTGTTCCCTATTCTAAGGAGGGACAAAGTATCCATACTTTGGTCTTCCTTCTTCTTGAGTTTCATGTGTTTTGCAAATTGAATCTTGGGTAGCCGAAGTTTAATATTCCCTGGGTTACTATCCCCTTATCAGTGAGTGCATATCATGTGTGTTCTTTTGTGATTGGGTTACCTCACTCAAGATGATATTTTCAAGTTCTATCCATTTGCCTAGGAATTTCATGAATTCATTGTTTTTAATAGCTGAGTAGTAAACCATTGTGTAAATGTACCACATTTTTGGTATCCATTTCTCTGTCGAGGAACATCTGGGTTCTTTCAAGCTTCTGGCTATTACAAATAGGGCTGGTATGAACAGAGTAGAGCATGTGCCCTTATTACAAATTGGAACATCTTCTGGGTATATGCCCAAGAGAGGTATTGCTGGATCCTCCTGTAGTACTATGTCCCATTTTCTGAGGAACCAGCAGACTGATTTCCAGAGTGGTTGTATAAGCTTGCAATCCCACCAGCAATGGAGGAGTGTTCCTCTTTCTCCACATCCTCACCAGCATCCGCTGTCACCTGAATGTTTGATCTTAGCCATTCTAACTGATATGAGGTGGAATCTCAGGGTTGTTTTGATTTGAATTTCCCTGGTGGTTAAGGAAGTTAAACATTTTTTCAGGTGCTTCTCAGCCATTCAGTATTCCTCAGTTGAGAATTCTTTGTTTAGCTCTGTACCCCATTTTAATGGGGTTATTCTTGAGTTCTTTTCATATATTGGATATTAGTCCCCTATCTGATTTAGAATTGGTAAATATCCTTTCCTAACTGCCAGTAAAGCCAGCACCATTTGTTGAAAATGCTGTCTTTTTTTTCCACTGGACTGTTTTAGTTCCTTTCTCAAAGATCAAGTGACCATAGGAGTGTGGGTTCATATCTGGGTCTTCAATTCTATTCCATTGGTCTACTTGTCTGTCGCTGTACTGGTACCATGCAGTTTTTATCACAATTGCTCTGTAGTACATCTTGAGGTCAGGCATGGTGATGCAACCAGAGGTTCTTTTATTGTTGAGAATAGTTTTTGCTATCCTAGGCTTTTTGTTATTCCAGATATTCTTTTGCAAATTGCCCTTTCTGACTTGGTGAAGAATTGAGTTGGAATTTTGATGGAAATTGCATTGAATCTATAGATTGCTTTTCGCAAGATAGTCATTTTTACTATATTAATCCTGCCAATACATGAGCATGGGAGATCTTTCCATTTTCTGAGAGCTTCTTTGATATTTTTCTTCAGAGACTTGTAGTTCTTATCATACAGATCTTTCACTTCCTTAGTTAGAGTCACACGAAGGTTTTTTATATTATTTGTGACTATTGTGAAGGGTGTTGTTCCTCTGATTTCTTTCTCAGCCTGTTTATCCTTTGTGTAGAGAAATGCCACTGATTTGTTTGAGTTAATTTTGTATCCAGCTACTTAACTAAAGCTGTTTATCAGGTTTAGGAGTTCCCTGGTGGAATTTTTAGGTCAGTTATATATACTATCATATTATCTGCAAATAGTGATATTTTTACTTTTTCTTTTACAACTTGTATCCCCTCGATCTCCAATTTGTTGTCTAATTGCTCTGGCTAGGACTTCAAGTACTATATTGAATAGATGGGGAGAAAGTGGGTAGTCTTGTCTAGTCCCTGATTTTAGTGGGATAGCTTCAAGATCCTCTTCATTTAGATTAGTGTTGGCTACTGGTTGGCAATATACTGCTTTTATTATTTTTAGGTATGGGCCTTGAATTCCTGATCTTTCCAAGACTTTTATCATGAATGGGTGTTGGATTTTGTCAAATGCTTTCTCAGCATCTAAAGAGATGATCAGTGGTTTTTGTCTTTGTTTGTTTATTTTGTTTATGTAGTAGATTACATTGATGGATTTCTGTATATTAAAGAATCCCTGCATCCCAGGGATGAAGCCTACTTGATCATGATGGCTGATCATTTTGAGGTGTTCTTGGACTTGGTTCGCGAAAATTTTATTGAGTATTTTGCATGGATATTCATAAGGGAAATTGGTCTGAAGTTCTCTTTCATTGTTGGGTCTTTGTGTGGTTTAGGTATCAGAGTAATAGTGGCTTAATAGAATGAATTGGGTGGAGTACCTTCTGTTTCTATTTTGTGAAATAGTTTGAGGAGAAGTGGAATTAGGTCTTCTTTGATGGTCTGATAGAACTCTTCACTAAACCCATCTGGTCCTGGGTTTTTTGGTTTTTGGTTTTTGGTTTTGTTTTTTAGTTTTGTTTTTGTTTTTTGTTTTTTTGTTTTTTTTTTTTTTGTTTGGGAGACTATTAATGACTACTTCTATTTCTTTAGGGGATATGGGGCTGCTTAGATTGTTAATCTGATCCTGATATAACTTTGATATCTGGTATCTGACTAGAAAATTGTCCATTTCATCCAGGGTTTCCAGTTTCATTGAGTATAGCTTTTTGTAGTAGGATCTGATGATGCTTTGGTTTTCCTCAGGTTCTGTTGTTATGCCTCCCTTTTCATTTCTGATTTTGTTAATTAGGATGCTGTCCCTTTGCCCTCTAGTGAGTCTGTCTAAGGGTTTATCTATCCTGTTGATTTTCTCAAAGAATCAGCTCCTGGTTTGGTTGATTCTTTGAATAGTTTTTTGTTTCCACTTGGTTGATTTCAGCCCTGAGTTTGCTTTTTACTCCTTTTGGTTGAATTTGCTTCCTTTTGTTCTAGAGCTTTTAGGTGTGCTGTCAAGCTGCTAGTGTGTCCTCTCTCTAGTTTGTTTTTGACAGCACTCAGAGCTATGAGTTTTCTTTTTAGGACTGCTTTCATTGTGTCCCATAAGTTTGTGTATGTTGTGGCTTCATTTTCACTAAACTCTAAACTGTTTTTAATCTCTTTGTTTATTTCTTCCTTGACCAAGTTATGATTTAGTGGAGTGTTGTCCAGCTTCCACATCAATGTTGGCTTTCTATTATTTATGTTGTTATTGAAGATCAGCCTTAGTCCCTAGTGCTCTGATAAGATGCATGGGATAATATCAATATTTTTGTATCTTGTTGAGGCCTGTTTTGTGACCAGTTATATGGTCAGTTTTGGAGAAGGTACCATGAGGTGCTGAGAAAAGGGTATATCCTTTTGTTTTGGGATAAAATGTTCTGTAGATATCTGTTAAATCCATTTGTTTCATAACTTTTGTTAGTTTTAATGTGTCTCTCTTAAATTTCTGTTTCCAGGATCTGTTCATTGATGGGAGTGGGGTGTTGAAATCTACCACTATTATTGTGTGAGGTACAATGTGTGCTTTGAGCTTTACTAAGGCTTCCTTAATGAATGTGGATGCCTTTGCATTTGGAGCATAGATATTCAGAATTGAGAGTTCATCTTGGAATATTTTACCTTTAGTGCATATGAAGTGCCCTCATTGTCTTTTTTGAAGTCGATTTTATTCAATAGTAGAATGGCTACTCCAGTTTGTTTCTTCAGACCATTTTCTTGGAAAATTGTTTTTTAGCCTTTTACCCTGAGGTAGTGTCTGTCTTTTTCCTGAGGTGGGTTTCCTGTAAACAGCAAAAAGTTGGGTCCTGTTTATGTAGCCAGTCTGTTAGTCTATGTCTTTTTATTATGGAATTGAGTCCATTGATATTAAGAGATATTAAGGAAAAGCCATTGTTGCTTCCTATTATTTTGTTGTTAGAGTTGGGATTCTTTTCTTGTGGCTGTCTTCTTTTAGGTTTGTTGAAGGATTACTTTCTTGCTTTTTCTAGGGTGTAATTTTCATTCTTGTGTTGGTGTTTTCCCTTTATTATTCTTTGAAGGGCTTGATTCATAGAGAAAGATTGTGTATATTTGGCTTTGTCATGGAATTCTTTGGTTTCTCCATCTATGGTAATTGAGAATTTTGCTGGCATTTGTGTTCTCTTAGGGTCTGTATAACATCTGTACAGGATCTTCTGTCTTTCATAGTCTCTGGTGAGAACTCTGGTGTAATTCTAATAGGTCTGCCTTTATGTTACTTGACCTTTTTCCCTTACTGCTTTTAATATTATATCTTTATTTAGTACATTTGTTGTTCTGATTATTATGTGTCAGGAGGAATTTCTTTTCTGGTTTAATCTATTTGGAGTTCTGTAGGCTTCTTGTACGTTCATGGGCAATTCTTTCTCTAGGTATGTGAAGTTTTCTTCTATAATTTTGTCGAAGATATTTACTGGCCTTTTAAGTTGAATATCTTCATTCTCATCTATACCTATTATCTGTAGGTTTGGTCTTCTCATTGTGTCCTGAATTTCCTGGATGTTTTGAGTTAGGATCTTTTTGCTTTTTGCATTTTCTTTGATTGTTGTGTCCATGTTTTCTATGGAATCTTCTGTACCTGAGTTTCTCTCTTCCATCTCTTGTATTTTGTTGCTGATGCTCACATCTTGGTTCCTGATTTCTTTTCTATGGTTTCTATCTCCAGAGTTGTCTATCTTTGTGTTTTCTTAATTGTTTCTCCTTCCATTTTTTGATCTTGGAAGGTTTTGTTCAATTCCATCATCTATTTGGTTGTGTTTTCCTGTAATTCCTTAAGGGATTTTTTTTTTTTTTGGTGTGTATGTGTTTCTCTCATTAATGTCTTCTACCTGTTTAACAGTGTTTTCTTGTAATTCCTTGAGGGATTTTTGTACTTCCTCTTTAATGGTTTCTACCTGTTTAGCAGTGTTCTACTGTATTTCTTTAAGTGTGTTATTAATGCCCTTCTTAAAATCTTCTACCACCATCATAAGATATGATTTTAGATATGCATCTTGCTTTTCAGGTGTGTTGGGGTATCTAGAACTTGCTGTGGTGGGAGTACTGGGTTCTGATGATGCTGAATGGTCTTGGTTTCTGCTAGTAAGATTCTTATGTTTGCCCTTCACCATTGGTAATCTCTGGTGTTAGATGTTCTAGCTGTCTCTGGCTGGACCTTGTTTCTCCTGTGATTCTGGTAGCTTCTGTCAGCTCTCATTGGATTCCAACTCTCTCCTGAGTCCCAGTGGTCAGGGCACTCTAGGCAGGCAAGGTCTCCTCTTACAGGGAATGTGCACAGAGATCTGGAGTTCAGATCCACCTCTTGGCTGAAGATCAAGGCCCCAAGGGTCCCTGTCCAAGAAGCTCTGTTGCTTCTATGGCCATGTGTTCTCCTGTGTATACTGGTCTCTGAGAGTCCTGGGATACAGATTGCCTATCTCACCTGAGTCCCTGGATCAGAGACCTCTCTGGAAGCCAACTCTCCTCAGTGATCCTAAGATCCTGGGAATGCTAAGGTGTCTATGGCATGGAAAGTCCTCTGAGGACCTGGGGATCATCCACTGAGTTAGCACCCAAGGTGTTGTAGGGCTGGCGCTGACCCAAATGAACCCCAGCTGCTGCTTGGGTGGCTTTCCTCTTTCCCTGTTCCTGCTGGCCGAAGCCCCCTCTGGGTTATTTTGGAGCAGGTGTTGTGTTCCACTCACCAGTATTCCTAAGATCCTGGGTGTGCTAGGGCTCCTGTTGCATAGAGTATCCTCTGGGGACCTTGGGACCATCCGCTGAGTTTGTGCCCAAGGTAGTTCAGGGCTGGCCTAAGAATTTCTTAAACAAAATTTTAGAGACTTTTTTCTATTTGTGTTATCAGTCCACTGTGGGTGTCTTTGATTCCATTGAAGAAGAGGTAAGGCCTGAGTAATGGGTAGGAAAAGGAAGTTCTGCCCATTCTATTTCAGAGAGTGTATCTAACTAAAATGAAAATATGCCTGTAGAGCTATACTGGTCAAAAGATCTCATATGTAAAATTGTAAAAAAAAAATTGATCCATTATGAATCTCTGTCAAGCCATATGATATTTCTAGGAGTACAAAGTCTGTATGAAGAGAGAGAGAGAGAGAGAGAGAGAGAGAGAGAGAGAGAGAGAGAGAGAAACACAGATAGTAACTGCCCCTTTAATGATTCTTGGTTCTCCCTTTCCCTCCAGCGGGCACTTATTCTTATCATCCTCTTCATCCAATAGTATTTATTAAATGGCCACATTTGCATGGCACCGTACCTGTGAGTTTTCATTTCTCTCCAAGGAAGATTTCCTGGTTTAGAAGTTTTAATGACTGCTTCTTTGAAAATGTCTTAAGAGGGTTTTGACTGTAATTCCCTTTCTCCTAGCTCTTATTTAATAGGTACCAATGCCTATCTTTTGCCTGGGGTCTTGGGCTAGGGAATGGAAGATTCATTAACCATGGTGAGTTATGGATTTCAATGCCCTGGCTACTTCATTTCTCATATCCAAGTAGATCATTTCCTCCCTAGTCCTTCCAAGCCCATGGAGGCATATTTTGTAAGTAGCCTTAATCTTCTTCATTAGAACAATTTTTTAACATTGTAAGATTGATACCACCAATATTACTATATTACTTCTGGTGACATGCATGGCAGAATAATAATGCTCTCATACTAGCTGGCAATAATAGAATGATTGGAGTTGGAGTACTAAGTGAAACCATATAATTTTTCGAGCTTGGAGATATTAAAATTAATCTAATTTTTCAGATATAGAAACCCATATCTAAGGAGGTGAAATCCTTTGCCTAAGTTTACATACTAAGACTAGTTTCTGACTCCAATGATTAGCATTCATAAGCTGATGTGTTCTGCTACTACAGTATTTCAAATAAGGCAGGATGCTATTGACAGGAAAAGGATCTCAGTTGTGGATCTAGGAAAGGATAGCAGAGCCTTCCAAGTTTATAACATATATAATATATTATAAAAAACAGATATATAGGTAGTCCAACTTGGACATATTTCAGGCATGATATTGTCTTTTTGTTTCCTCTCTGTTTCAGTGAATAGTCTTTCTAGGCCTTAACTCCTGCAATTCTAAGAGGAGATTCCTTCCCTATAACACTAGTTGTGTCTTTCTCCTGGGGAAGAAGTTTCTCATCAATTCCCATAGTATTGTGTGTCATTCAGGGCCAGCTAAACTCTTTAGACAAAATACCCCCCTAAAAATTGTAACTAAGACTCATCTTCAGAATTAGGTATATGGAAGACTGTAAAAGTAATCATTTATTTTATTTTTTCTCCATCCCTAATCATCCCATTTCCAACTGGGATGATTTTCTTCTCTCTGTGGCAAATGTAGTAACACTGTAGTCATTTTCTACCACTTCATCTGAGGAATTACTTCAGTCTCGTGACTAAAGAGCAAGAAGGTTGGGCAATGTCCTACAGTCTACAGGCCAGCCCTGTAAAAGTAGAGCCTGCCTAGGAATTCATATGCAAAGATTGAAGAAGCTGCTTTGTGGTACTCCCTTCTCCTCCCCACCCCAATCATAGCCACTCATATAATCAACCTGCAAGTTAATAATTTCTCATCTTTCTCTGTCTGCAGTGGACTTTGGAAGACTATAGGAAAAAGGGGCTTTTTAGTTTTATAAATCCAAAATGAGAGAATATAAATTAAGAATTGTTATTTTATATTTCATTGGGTTGGTGGAAACTGATAAACTATATCAGTAGTTGTATGGACATCAGTAGAGATTCAAAATGAGATATGGACTTTATGATAAAGGTTATGTATGCAAATGGACCTGAAATACAGAAAGCACACTATGGTTAATATTATACTATAGAATAAAAACTTGTTAAAATCTGTGATTTTATCATAAATTAATGAAAGCATGTATTGAACATATTAATTTGCTTGACTGTAATAAATGTATTATATATTGTGATATATAGTATTTAAAACATGTATAAGTGAACTATATGTAATATAAAACAAAATAAATAAAGCAAAATTTTTCTTATTTGAGTGCCTCTTATATTGTAAAATACAACTCAGATGTGTAGCATTGTTGTGTCAATTAACAGATAAAGGTTTGATTTCTCAAGAGATTTCAGATATAAGGACAACAGATGCTTCTTGTCTGAAATCTTGTCTAGCATGGAAAGTATTTATTAATGTTTAGTGCATGTTCTTTTTTAACTTCTTTAAATTTGTTGGAGTAGAATACATAAAAAAATGTTCTTGGTGCTAATCGCTCCGTAGAAACTTATTGAACAATACATACACTCAAATAATAGAATTGGTTTCTTGAAAAGACAGAAACACTGGGCGTGGTGGCACATGCACTCAGGAGGCAGAGGCTGGTGGATTTCTGAGTTCGAGGTCAGCCTGGTCTACAAAGTGAGTTCCAGGACAGCCAGAGCTATACAGAGAAACCCTGTCTCAAAAAAAAAAAAAAAAAAAAAAAAAAAAAAAAAAACAAAAAAAAAACAAAACAAAAAAAAAACAAAAAAACACAAAAAAAAAGAAAGAAAGAAAAAGAAAAAGAAAAGACAGAGGGATTAGTAAAGCCATAACCAAAACTTATCAGTTATCAGAAGAGCTAAATAAATAAAATTGAAGAGTACAGAGGGATGCTACAACAGATTCCAGTGAATCCAGAGGATCATTAAGGGATTCATTCATAAGTATGTTTTTAAAAACTAGAGTGTCATAAGAACACACTTTACAAACCTCTACTTCAACAGACTGGAAAATCTAAATGAAATCAGTAAACATTTTTGATGCATATTACCTACCAAAGTTAAATCAAGATCAATATAAAATTGAGACATACATATAACCCCTAGCAGTCATTAAAAGTCTCTCATCCAAAAAAGCTGAAAGCCAGATGACTTGGGAACAGAATTCTAAAGAATAGTTAATGCTAGTACTCCTCAAATTATTCCACAAAATAGAAACCAAAGAACAAGTTCCCAATTCATTTTATGAGATCACAATTACCCTCTAGCCCTAACCCCATAAATATACAACACAGATGCAGGATTGTTCAAGATATGTAAATCAATAAAAGTAATCCACCAAAAAAAAAAAAAAAGGAAAAGACAAAAAACACATGATTATCTCATTAAGTACAGAAGGGGCCCTTTACAAACTCCAACCTATCATCATAATTAAAGCCTTGAAGAGATGAGGAATACAAGAGGACATACATCAACATAATAAAGGCAATATACAGCAAGCCCAAAGAGAGTCAACATCAACTTAAATGGAGAGAAACAATTCCACTAAAATCAGAAATAAGACAAGGATGCCCCACTCTCTCCATACCTATTCAATATAGTATTTGAAGTCTTAGCTAGAGCAATGAAGCAACTGAAGGAGATGAGTGGGATACAAATTGGAAAGGAAAAAGTCAATATCTTTATTTGTAGATGATATGATAATATATATAAGGGACTTGATAAATTCTACCAGGAAACCACTACAGTTCATAAACACTATTAACAAAGTAGCTGCATACACTAATTCACAAAAGTCAGTAACGCTCCTATATAGATTCAAATGGCTGAGTTAAACATCCTTAGTCATCAGAGAAATGTAAATCAAAACTGCTTTGAAATCTCATCTTACACTTGTTAGAATGGTCAACACCTCATGCTCATACTGTCAAGGACATGTACGGCCACTATGAAAATCAGTGTATAAATTCCTTAGGAAGACTGGACTAGATGTACTTCAGGATCCAGCTACACTGCTCTTGGGCATGGTGGTGTGTGTTGCGGGAAATATTAAGAAGAACAGCAAGTTCCCGCACTACACCCAGCTGCTCTCTGCCCGAGTCATAGTCTTGCTGCCTCTGTCTCTAAGCTAGCCCCTGCAGCAACCCGGTCTTTCCAGCTCCGGATCGCTTGACTCAGTGCTGCCCATACCTTCTCAGCCATAAACCCCCTGTGGTCGGCTGTCCCACATTCCAGTAACCCAGTAAAACAAAACTCTAGAAGCTTATAACTAATTAGCCAGATTTATATATCAGTATTTTCTCAATACACAAGATGCCTACACAATAAATTCAGGGCCAATTGATAATGGTACAAGCTGCCTAGCTACATTAGACAAGTTACCCCAGTTATTCTAACCCTGTCTGATTATATCTACCTGTGGCTATTTATAACCATGAGAAATCTGAATCATCCTGTTCATCCTCCATCTTGCTTTCCTCTCTTCTGCCTGTCTCCTCCGACTCTGTCTCTGCAACTCCTCACTCTGCTTCCTTTTGTCCTGTCCAATCACAAGCTTCTTGTCTTATTAATATTTAAAGTGATTGGACAAAGAAAATTATAATAAACTGAACCTCTGAAACTGTAAGCTAGCCCTGAATAAATATTGTCCTTTATAAAAGTTGCCTTGGACATGGTATCTCTTCATAGCAATGGAAACCCTAACTAGGACAGTTATATACCCAAGACACTTCATCCTACCACAAAAACACTTGTTCAAACATGGTCATTACTGTTTTTTTTTTTTTAACTCTTTTTCATTTTTAAATTTTTTTTAATTTCATTTTTATTAGGTATTTTCTTCATTTACATTTCAAATGCTATGATGAAAGTCCCCGACTCCCTCCCCCACCCTGCTCCCCAACCCACCCACTTCCACTTCCTGGCCCTGACATTCCCCTGTACTGGGGCATATGATCTTCACAAGACCAAGGGCCTCTCCTCCCATTGATGGCCAACTAGGCTGTCCTCTGCTATATATGCAGTTAGAGACACAGCTCTGGGGGGAGGGGGGGTGTGGGGGTACTGGTTAGTTCATATTGTTGATCCTCCTATAGGGTTGCCGACCCCTTTAGTTCCTTGGGTACTTTCTCTAGCTCTTTCTTTAGGGGCCTTGTGTTCCATCCAATAGATGACTGTGAGCATCCACTTCTGTATTTGCCAGGCACTGGCATAGCCTCACAAGAGATAGCTATATCAGGGTCCTGTCAGCAAAATCTTGCTGGCGTATGAAATAGTGTCTGGGTTTGGTAGTTGTATATGGGATGGATCCCCAGGTGGGGCAGTCTCTGGATGGTCCTTTCTTCCATCTCAGCTCCAAACTTTGTCTCTGTAACTCCTTCCACAGATATTTTGTTCCCCATTCTAAGAAGGAACAAATACTGTTGCATTCATAATAGCCAGAAACTGGAAAAGAACTAGATATTCCCCACCAGAAGTGTAGACAAAGAAAATGTGGTATATTTAGACAACATAGTACTTCTCAGCTGTTTAAAAGAAAATGGCATCATGAAATTTGCAAGCAATTGAATGGAACTTAAAAAAAAAAATCATGTATGTTATCCCAGATCCAGAAAAACTGATATGGTATATTAACTGTTAAGTTAATGATAACCAAGAGAAAAATCCATAGAACAATGGAGGGAAGAAACAGATCTTGCTAAGAAAGGAAAACAGAATGTGCAATTATGGATTAGGGAGCTTGAAGAAAAGGATCAAATCAGGAGAGAGAAAAAGAAGATGAAGTTTAAAGAGGAAATTAGGGGAAAACAGCTTAAATTAAGGGACATTTGAAGGATAGCATTCATTTTATTTTATTTTATTTTGTTACATTTTAATATTATCTCATAGAAGCCTGTTTGTTTCTAATGAAAGACAAAAAGGAGTAGATCTGGAAAGGAGAGGAGGTGGGGAAGAAACTGGGAGTAGAAGGATGGCAAACTCTAATTGAGATGTATTATTTGAGAAAAGACTCTATTTTCCATAAAAGGAAAAATTAACAGGCCAAGTTTTCTTATTTTCACTGGACTTGTTCAAAACCCTGACCTAAGGTAGAGATAGAGCTAAAATAAAAAGAGAAAGAAAGATGAGGATTGAAAATAATTCAAATTATTTTTATTTTCAGATGACATGTTCCTCACGCTTAACACTCTCATGATTCAACCAGAAAACTCATTGATCCAGTGCACATTTGGAGCAGAATACCAACACCATTGCCTTTGAAATCCCAGTTACATTTTTCACAGAATTCCAGCAAACAATCCTACAAGTACTGAAGCTGCACAGAGGACCCTGAATAACCCAAGCAATCCTAAATGAAAGTGCAACTCCAGAGTCATCACAATGCCTGATCTCAAATTGTGTTTGGTGTAACAGAACACCTTAAATTTCACTTTTATTTATTGCTAAACAGAAGTCTCCTGTGTATATGAATTATATTTTGGGTATACATTCATCATGCTATAGACATCTATGATTCTGTTACATAGCTGTTATGAAGAAAACAGTTCATAATGGGAGGAGAGGCCCTTGGTCTTGCGAATATTATATGCCCCAGAACAGGGGAATGCCAGGGCCAGGAATCGTGAGTGGGTGGTTTGGGGAGTAGGGCAGGGGGCGGGTATAGGGGACTTCCAGGGTAGCATTTGAAATGCAAATGAAGAAAATATCTGAAGAAGAAGAAGAAGAAGAAGAAGAAGAAGAAGAAGAAGAAGAAGAAGAAGAAGAAGAAGAAGAAGAAGAAGAAGAAGAAGAAGAAGAAGAAACAGTAATGAGCATATATGTGCAGGTATCTCTGTCATAGACTCTTTCAGAATCCTTTGGATATCTGTGCAGCAACGACATCACTAGTTCATATTGCTCCAGTGACAGCTTAGCCAAATTACAGTTGTCTTGAGATTCTTTCTCACCCCAATCAGAATGGGTATTACTGAGAGAATATGGCATAAATACTGCTGAACTTATGGGGAAATAGGAACCTTTTTATACCTGTAAATGTATACAATCCATAGTAAAGTCAGTGTGTGGGATTGCTCAAAACTCAGTAGGACTATAGTAAATCCCAGTTATACTAGTCTTGAATATGTACCTCAAAGATTCAAAGTCAACATTACACGATGATATTTGCACATTTATGCTATTGCTGCACTGTTCACAATGCTGAACCAGTCAGTATTTCATGAACAAATGGATGAAGAAAATACAGTGTGTGTTCACAATGAGACTTTTTGAGCCAATGAAAAGGAAATAAAGATTTTTGTAAGGAAAAAAAACCCTAAATAAGGAAGATTCAGAAAGGAAAATACCATTTTATATCATGATTGGCTTCTAGATTAAAGTGTGTGTGTGTCTGTGCGTGTGCATGTGCATGTGCATGTGTGTGTGTGTGTGTGTGTGTGTGTGTGTGTGTGTGTGTGTGCCTATGTGCGTGTCTGTGCTTGTGTGCATGTGTGTCTGTCTGCTTGTGTGTCTGCATGTGTATGTGTGTGTGTGTGTGTGTGTGTGTGTGTGTGTGTGTGTGTCTACATTGTGAAAGTAGAAAAGAGCCTGTGAGAGGAAAAATGGAAGTCTTAGTTTACTCCTTAACAGAGGAAAAACTGAGAAAGTGACAGAATACATGCAATATGCAAGCAAATTGGGGAATACTTCAGATGATGTGGCTGGCCAGTTAGAAAGGACAATTGAGATGAATGAGATTAAAGTATAATGACATTCATGTATGAAGTACCATAATAAAACTCATTACATAATAGAAAAACTTAATTTTTTAACTCTTGGAATTATTAAATTAACAAAAATTAAACAAGTAATATTCTACTATGAATTCAGTTGTGAATCAATAGTATAGCTTAAGTTCATTAAATGCCTCTTTATTTGCCACATGTTCAACAGGTTTAAGCCCAAAATATGCAGAGGAATGTACCTTGCAAAAGTCTAACATTCGAAACATATAAAGAACCCACACAAGTCAATGCTTTTATATATATGCAATTTCAAATTGCTAAAGGAAGTGAGTAGACATCTGTCCAAAGGAAACATACAAATCACAAATATGTATATGAGTAAAGTTCAATATTGTCAACCACTCGAGAAATCAAATCAAAACTGTGCGATGGTTTTTTGGTGCCTGTTAAGATTGGTATTATCACAATAACCAAAGATCATGTTTACTTATGAGAATGTGGAGAGACCCCTGGCTTGCCATTTTTAGTAAGAAAAACTGGTATAGACAAAAGGAAATGCTACAGAGGGTCTTCATAAAAAACCAAATGTCACTTCCAAGTAATCAGCAATCCCATTTCTGAAATTTTCCCTAAAGTAACTGAACTCAGTATTTCAACTACTTATGCCCTCTTAGCATCATCAAAGCAGCAAAGTCAAAACAAGCAAACAAAAAACCCTTTGATATCCATCAAGGGTATAGAAGTTGTCAGAGACAGAGAGAGACAGACAGAGAAACGGGGGGGGGGGTGGCAGATTTTAGTTTAAATAAGGTGTAATCCTAACCAAGCACTTGAAAAACTTCAAGTCTCTGAAGGAAAAAATTGAAGAAGAAATGAGAAGTTGGAAAGATTTCCCCCACTCATGGATTGGTAAGATTAACATAATAATGATGGCTATCTTACCAAAAGCAATCTACAGATTCAATGCAATTTCCATCAAAATTCCAACACAGTTTTTATAGCCCTTGAAAAAAACAGCAAAACAAAAATCAAAAAATGAAAAACAAACAAAGAAATAGAGAATCAATTTATTTATAATATCGCCTGATGTAAAGAGTATTATATTCAATTAAGAAAGCATGGTGGGTGAGAGAAAAATATATAATATCACTTACATGAATAATCTAAAACAGCCAAACTTGTGAGAGGAGACAAGAGAACAATAGTATTTACAAAACATGTGTCCACATGGAGAGATTACGGCCAAGGACACAAAGTTTAAACTATGTAAGATGAGGGAATTACCAAAACTTACTATAAAGCATGGTACTTAAACCTAAAAATACTGCAATGAGTGCTTAAAATTTTCCAAGAAGGTAAATCTTATGTGAAGTGTTCTTCAAACACACACACACACACACATGTGTACACACACATATCACATCACATCACATCACATCACATCACATCACATCACATCACATCACATCACATCACATCACACACACAGAGGCAGGGAGTAATTAATAGCAACAATACTAAAGAAGACATGAATCAACATAGGGTGTGATGGATATTTCTATAAGTAAATTTTAACTTCAAACCCATGCAACTGCATGCTTTACATATGTGTAGCATTCTCTTGCATCAGTCATATGGAACAAATAAATATGCACAACCTTTGTGTCAGATATCTGCTCCCTGGCCCATCTATAGTTTCTTTTAATCGGGGCATCATCATACTTATATGTTTTTGTACTTAGCAGAAATAAGGGCAATGCTCCTTGTAAAGGAATTTGAGACGCTTACACTCACTGGCAAATACTCCAACTACCCAATACTGAAAAGAAACATGCAAATAAATATAGCCTCTAAATGTTTAAGAAACATTAAGATCCTGTGTTCACATTACTAAAACACAGAAAGCATCCAACCTCCATTCTTCATGAGCTTGTCTCTTTTATGCTTGTTCACGGACAATTTAGATCTGGAAGTTTTAACCATTTAACTTCCTGAGAAAGGAAATTGAAATGACAAATGCAAATGTGTCCCCAACTCTCACGTATGGAGGTAGTTATTTCTGGTTAATTATTATCAAGAACTGTGCAAGACCAAGAATGAGATTAAACATTAGCCTGTGAGATATTTAACAGTGGGGTTCTACAATAAAAACAGAATAATATCCTTTCTATGTTCTTTCCTAAATGGTCCCAAACTACACATGTGAATGAAGCTAATGTCCAAATAATTAAATGATAATGTCATTATTATTCAATGTAGGAATACACTTGAGAATCAAATTGAATCAGTTTTTTCCCCTTGTGGCACAATAACAATTCATGTTCAACTTTACTTAATATATTCCTTGGTTAAAAGAAAAATTCGTCTGTATATTCCTTGGCTTAAAACTGAAGGACAGATCATTCAAGAGGACAAAACACAAAAGCCCTGGGAAGTTGGTTAAGAATAGCCCCACTGTAGCTTTGTCCTAAGATGTTCTATCATTCTTAACTCTTAGTAAACTGTGTTCCTATCCTTAGAACACTTTATCCTCTGAAGCTTCTCACCTCAGGACCATGGTCAATGTGTTGTCACATTTCCCAGAAACACTTCTATTTTCAATCAGCCTCCATTGGGTATCTTCACACATTCTCCAAAGGGTGGAAAATGTTCATACCCTTTAAGTATTCATCCAGTTTTCACCAACTGTAAGGCTTAGTTCTAGGAGCATTTCTTATGCTGAGTCATTTAATCTTGACAATGCTGTGATAGATGGTTTTATTAGTCTTACTTGAAGAAGTTGAGCCATAGAGTGAATAGATAATTCTCATGGAGTGAACTCAGATAGTCCTGCCTATTTGTATCTTACCAATAGAGCCATGTAAGAGTCTCTCATAACCACAATCATTGAGTTATTGGTTATCAGTCTGATTTTGCAGAATTATTCGGTTGTAAACATTCCTTCTCTTCTATCTTCTCCTCTTATCCTCTCTTCATTCCTTCCTACCTCCCTCCCTTCCTTTCTTTTATTCTTCCTTTTGACAAGCTCTCCTATATATATAGTCCAGACTCACCATCTTACCTCTGCCTACAAAAATGCTAAAATCACAAATGAGCGCCATCATAATTGACTTGTCCACTTTATAAATGTAGTTTTCAACATGGAAACTCAAGATAAAGAATAAATTTTTTTTAAAAATCCATAAAAATTTTACTTTAAAAGGGAGTCTACAACTCTGAGAAGGGATTAAAGGTGAGAGAAAGGGGTCTAGGAAGAGATTCATACCTCTGTCCAAGAGCAGCTATGACTCTCTAGTCTGTAATCCCATTGCTGTACTCTTCCATTCCTTTTACTTAGTTTTGATATAAGATTCTTTAAGGCAAATCCTTGAAGTAATTAACAGCCACCCTCTGGTGTTTATCCTTTATGTTGCTTCCAACAGTGCTAATAGTAGAAATAAGCATAATTCATAGCTTGAAGACATGATGTTAAAATAGAAAGGGGGGCTGAAGAGATAGCTTGGTCATTAAGAGCACCATTTTTTTTCTTCTACAAGACGTGGTTTCAATTCCGAGAACCCATGTACTAACTTACAACCCCGTGACTCAGGTTTTCAAGAGTCTAATAGTCTTTTGTTGATACTGAGGATATTAGGCATACATATGATATACAGTCGCACATATATAAAAACCTCTGCACATAAAATAAAAATAATAACAGCCTAAAATAATCTGCTGAATATTGGACAATGTTTCCTTTAATTTTTTAAAACTAAATATAAGCCCATTAATCAAATAAATAAACTGCTTATCAGTCAAACCCAAATAAATACAACTAACCTGTATTCATTCTGAACAAATCGTCACACATGAACAAAGCATGAATATAAGGTGTTAATCAGAATATAGTAGTTTCTAGAATATGTTGGACAAACTTATAAATACCATTACATTGGTCTGTCTTTTAAAGAAACAACTAGATGTGACCATAAAAGAATAATATATTTCCCAATCTTCTTAAAGGCATCAAAGCTTCTTATTAAATTAGCACTTAAATCTAAGTAAAGCTCTTCACCTAGAGAATTAAGGAACTTGATCTTGGCCTTGAGGCATTGGCTGGATTGGAGAACTCTGGTTTTGAGTCAGCTATGTCTCTACAGGGTGGTTAAAAAGCAGAGTTACCCTAAAGTGAGGAAGCAAACCAGAGAGTTTCACCCATAGTCTGTCACAGGCTCCTTTCTTGGAGTAATTATGAGCCCACCTTCCCACTTACGTTGGTATAATTCTACATGGAGGAAGATGGTCATGACTGATCATAATCTTGACATCAGTGGACACTGGAACATAAAATCTCACCTCAAAAAAAAAAAAACAAAAAAAAACAGCTAAACCATATGCCATGAATAAAATTAGTATACAGTAGATCCAACCCAATCGTAATATTAGGTACTGGATAGAAAATAATGGGAACCAAATAACTAACCTCACATTACATTGCATAAGTAACTTTGTGCATAATATTATAAGTAAATGGTACAGGGAGAGAACATGAGAACATCATCCAGAGAAAATAAACAGGAACACTAAAACACTGGAATTACCATAAAGAAACACTGAATTTTAAGAGAGATTTAAATAAGTTTTAGAAATATGTGGGTTTTTTATATTTAAATATTCAAAATATATGTCTGCTGGGCTTTCACAAGTATTTAAAATATACATGCATTTTCTTACATGCACATTTGTATATACATATATAAAGACATATTTACATATACTTATGTATATATGCATATAAAACATGGAAAATAAAATAAAAAATGAAAATAAAATTTAAAATACAAAATTGAATTTTACTTTTTCTTAGACATAAGAGACAATTAGGAATATAAAAAAATTGTTTAGACCTAGGGTGAGGGGAATTGAAAAATGAAAGAAAAAAATTGTGTAAAAGTGGATTTTTAAAATACTCAACATGAATTTAACCAGAATCCCACAATGCACCACATGAAGCAGAGGCAACCTCTGAAGACATAAAAGTCAGAATTCTGCAGGTTTGACTGGTTAAAATTCACAGATTTAAAACACAGGGTTCCAGAAGCTCCATACACAAAACAAATCATAGACAGTCAAATGATAAACTGCCTGAAAGAGATACACACAATACATTAATAGCATGCTGTAAGAAATAAAAATTAAAATGCATAAAGATTACATTAAAACAAGGGAGAAACCAGTTATTTTCTGGAAAAGAACAAAGTTGCCAGAAATCACTGGAAGGACTTCTTTCCAATATGCTTGAAGAATAATCAACAAATTATAATCACTAAGCACCAAAATACCAGAGGAATGGGACAAAGAGATTACCAGAAGAATGAGACAGAGAAAGCCATTTCATCCCTCTTTTCTCCCCCAAAATGCAGTGTTCAGCACTGGCAGAGATCAGGAAGGGCAGTGAGTATGTGTATTAAAGGAAAAGGGAAGGGGAATTGTAGGTGAAAGGTGATAAGAAAACAACAGAAGAGGTGGAACCAGTGAGGACAATTAAAAATAAATACTAAGTAAATAATAACAACAGTGGTTTGTAGCTTTACCATTCAAACACAAAACTAAAAGATACGAAACTAACAATCTGAGCCCTGGGAGGCAGAATGAGCAGTTAAATGACCTTGTGTTGTTAGCATAGAAGGTTAAAGCAATGATTAACTTTTAGCTTTAACAAGTTAAATATTCATGCCATAATTTCCAGAATGGGCACAGAAAGAGAAGTACAACCTTTAATCCAAGAGGTATTTAAATTCAATGAACAACTTTTAAAAAACAAAAACAAAGAAAAACAAAAGAACAGAAGAAAACCTGAGTATCCCACATGAAGGCAAGAATAGAAAAAAACATGTAAGAAATTAGTAAAATAAAACATATAAATTATAGATATGATCCTAAGTATATTAGTAACAAATAGCATTAAATATAAGGAAGCTGAATGTTCCTTTAAAGGCAAATATTATAGGACCAGTGTGATCCAGATGCACATAAAATGCGATGAATAAAACTTGAGAAAACATGTTCTCTTATCTATATACTTTTATAAACTAGAAATATTGAACATTCCTGTGACAGTTAAGAAAAACAAAAATTATTTCACACACATTGACATCAAACAGCATATAAGCTCCAGCTATTGCCCAATAAAGTCATAAATTAATTATACACACAAGTAAGAACTTCTGTAGGTTTGGAAAGTAATAAGGACATACCCAATAAGACATAGATCAAAGTAGGGTTCACAATGTAAATTAGATATATTTTAATAAAATAATGATATTATTACATATCCAACCAAGAGAGTTGCAGCTTAGGCGCTATGAAAGGGAAAATTATAGCAGCCCATGTGGATGCTATAAAGGAATGTTTGGCAACCAGTGAATTAAAAATATTCTCAAGATACTGTATAAGAAGAGAAAGAGAAGAGAAAAAAAAAACTGAAGATGTAAAAATAGAAAGCACCCAACAGATTTCAACACACATTAAGAAATTGGTTCTTATTGCATACACTAGCAAGAATTTGCTGAAAGAACCCAGATATAGCTGTCTCTTGTGAGACTATGCCGGGGCCTAGCAAACACAGAAGTGGATGCTCACAGTCAGCTAGTGGATGGATCACAGGGCTCTGAGCTAGAGAAAGTACCCAAGGAGCTGAAGGGATCTGCAACCCTATAGGTGGAACAACAATATGAACTAACCAGTACCCCGGAGCTCTTGACTCTAGCTGCATATGTATCAAAAGATGGCCTAGTCGGCCATCACTGGAAAGAGAGGCCCATTGGACACGCAAAGTTTATATGCCCCAGTACAGGGGAACGCCAGTGCCATAAAAATGGGAATGGGTGGGTAGGGAAGTGGGGGGGGGGGTTATGGGGGACTTTTGGGATAGCATTGGAAATGTTATTGAGGAAAATACGTAATAAAAACAAAAAGAATACATGATCGCATGTTAAAAAGTTTATCAAACATTCACACAGAAAATCAAATCATAAATTGAAATAGAAGTTTACAACAGAGAATGTTTACATGCATAGCCATTAGGAGTCATTATCTGGCTAAACATCCATCATCTGTCTCAGCTCCATTAGTTCACAGAAGGTTTAAAACCATAACTAAGTTATAAGTGAAGTTTTGTATAGATATACCCAGTCAATATAAATAAATAAATAAATAAATAAATAAATAAATAAATAAATAAAATTGGTTCTTTCAAAGGTCTAACAAAAACCTAAGTATTTGACAAGACTGAGAAGAAAAAGAAGTAATTGATAACCAATATAAAGTCCTAGCAGTGAGGTACCATAAAAACTGGCACACTTTAGAATGTTATAAAAACTTTAATAAATCTTTAATGCCAAGGACTAAGAAAATGTAGACTCAGTAGACAAATTCCTTACATATTCATTAGTTTACATATATATTTAACATCAATGGTTAAAGAAGAGACCATGAAATTAGGAAGAACTAGTTCTAGGAGCAGACATGAGAGGGATTGGAAGGAAGAGAAAAATAACTTATTATATTTTAATTAAATAAAATGATTTTTAATAAAAAACACTTAATAATAGGACTGAGGATGTAGCTCACTGAAAGATTTCTTAGCATTTACATGGCCCTGGGTTCAATCTTCAGCATAATCAAAAGAGGAAAATAGTATTAATTAAAAGATTTAAAAATACTGCATGTTTAATTTTATTATACTATTTCAACCGCATTTTAAACAAACCTAATAAAAAAGTGACAATATTCTATCTAGGCCACACTGTTAAACACTCAGTGACATCTCATAGCCTCTATTTTGGCATTACAGGACAGTCACAGACTGTAATACTTGGAAATTGCTTCCTGTTGAAGCAATATTAATTTTCAGTATAAAACATGACTCCCTGTATTATTTACTAAGATTGACCTCTTGACTCTGATTTATATTCTGGGAGATAACTTTGGCAAAACTCTGCCCAGGAGTATATCT
This sequence comes from Mus musculus, assembly GCF_000001635.26. Taxonomy (NCBI): domain Eukaryota; kingdom Metazoa; phylum Chordata; class Mammalia; order Rodentia; family Muridae; genus Mus; species Mus musculus. The sequence continues at coordinate 19,529,244 of NC_000067.6, read as the reverse complement.
TATCACCTAGAGTTGCATAATAGAAATCAGTCCATCACGATTAATGCACCTCCTTCTCTCATCTTCCAGATCTTGCAGTAAGAAATTATCTGCCATCTTTGAACTATTACATAGTACTTTTTCTGTTATTATTTATAATAGGGCTTGGCAACCTGTTTCTATAAAGTGCCAGACCTTTGAACTTTTACATAGCACTTTTCCCAACTCTTATTATGATTTATAATAGGTCTTGGCAACTTGTTTCTATAAAGTGCCAGATAGCAAATATTTTAAGCCTCTCAGGTCATGTGTTCTCTGTTTCAACTACTCAACTATGTCACTTTAGTGCAAATAGCAGCCATCCATAATATGCATACAAATGTGTGGCTGTGTTCCAACAAACTTTATTTTTAAAGAATGCAGGCAGAGAGGATTTGGCCCATAGCCTTGCCAATTCTGATTTATAGTAATGCTTTGAGCTGTAATTAATCGTCTAATATTAGATTATGTTCTCATTGAAAGTAAGATATATATTTTATTAATTTTAAAATCATATCATATCTTTTAACACTTATGTTTTCAGGACAAATATGAAATATTTTAGATAAATCAGTTCACTTAATTCTTACATAAAATAAGTGTTCTTTTTACCATAATTTGTAAGATAAGAGGAAATGGTGCAAAAACAGAAGGAGGATCAGCCAATACCTAATTAAGTGATCAAGTCAGGACTGTATCTCATAGTGCCTAACCATAGAATTCAATTCCTCTTGACTATCCTATTTCCTAGTATGTACACATATTCCAAAGGAGTCAATGGATCAATGATACCATTTCTATCTAAATCATCTCTTTTAAAACTACCTGTAAGTGGTGATGTACACCTTTAATCCCAGTATGCTGAAGTTACAAACAGGCAGATGTCTATGAATTCAAGGCAAACCCTCTGGTTTATATAGCAAGTTCCAGGAAAGCTAGGGCTACATAAAGGGACCCTGTCTCAAATGAAACAACAACATTTGATTACTGGGTTGGAATATAGATCAGCAGTGCAGAACACTTGTTGCTCTTGCAGAGAGCTTAGGTTTGATGTCTAGATTCCATGTGCTATCACACAACTGCTTGTAACTCCAGTTCCCAGGAATCCAATTCCCTCTTCTGATTGCCATAGGCATTATTCATGTACCTGATGTATATGTGTATGTATCTATGTGTGTGTATAGACAAATACATAAAGTAAAATACATACATCTAAAAAGACTTTTAAATCTTATACTACTCAAATATAATTCTGATACAGTAATCTGAAACCCACTTATAAACTGTTCTATAACTGGTAAAATATTTCCCAAAATGAAGTCAATCAAATGTCAACTGCACTAGTGAATTCAAAAGAGGAGCAGTTCTAGATATGAATTGGAATAATAATTTTGAAGAGGATGAGGAGGAAAATTTTTGTCAAATGAGTTGGCCTGTTGCAGAAATGACAATAACAGTGGTTGACAGGAAGCACAAACCTCCAATTCATTCAACCTTTAGAAACAGCTTTAAGAGGAGAAGGTTAGCCAAGGAAGTGAAACAAACAGTAAGCAAGCAGGGTTCTCCCAGTCATAAAGAACAACCGATTCTGGAACAGGGTTCTAATTACCCAACTACAAAGGGGAACTTAGACTCTTTTATCAATAAATTGGGATATTCTTTATATGAGTGGTTTAACATGCTGGCAAGGATGTGGAGAAAGAGGAACACTCCTCCATTGTTGGTGGGATTGAAAGCTTGTACAACCACTCTGGAAATCAGTCTGGCGGTTCCTCAGAAAATTGGACATAGTACTACCAGAGGATCCAGCAATACCTCTCCTGGGCATATATCCAGAAGATGTTCCAATCGGTAAGAAGGACACATGCTCCACTATGTTCATAGCAGCCTTCTTTATAATAGCCAGAAGCTGGAAAGAACCCAGATGCCCCTCAACAGAGGAATGGATACAGAAAATGTGGTACATTTACACAATAGAGTACTACTCAGCTATTAAAAAGAATGAATTTATGAAATTCCTAGGCAAATGGATGGACCTGGAGGGCATCATTCTGAATGAGGTAACCCAGTCACAAAAGAACTCAAATGATACGTACTCCCAACCAAAATAAGCCCAAGACCAGATGGGTTTAGCATAGAGTTCTATCAGACCTTCAAAGAAGACCTAGAAATGAACCCATACACCTGTGTTCACTTGATCTTTGACAAAGGAGCTAAAACCATCCAGTGGACAAAAGACAGCATTTTCGACAAATGGTGCTCACACAACTGGCGGTTATTATGTAGAAAAATGGCAATTGATCCATTATTATCTCCTTGTAGAAAGCTCAAGTCCAAGTGGATCAAAGACCTCTACATAAAACCAGAGAAACTGAAATTTATAGAGGAGAAAGTGGGGAAAAGCCTGGAAAACATGGCACAGGGGAAAAATTCTTAAATAGAACAGCAATGGTTTATGCTATAAGATCAAGAATTGACAAATGGAACCTCATAAAATTGCAAAGCTTCTGTAAGGCAAAAAACACTGTCAGTAAGACAGAAAGGCCTAATATTCAATATATACAACCCAGATGTCCCTCAACAGAGGGATGGATGCAGAAAATATGGTACATTTACACAATGGATTTCTACTCAACTATTAAAACAATGAATTTATGGAATTCTTTGGCAAATCTGGAGGATATCATCCTTAGTGAGGTAACTCAATCACAAAAGAAGTCTCTAGATATGCACTCACTGATAAGTGGATATTAGCCCAGAAACTAACAATACCCAACATAGAATTTGCAAAACACAAGAAAATCAAGAAGAAGGAAGACCAACTTGTGGATACTTCATTCCTCCTTAGAACATGGAACAAAATCCCCATCGAAGGAGTTACAGAGACAAAGTTTAGAGCTAAGACGAAAGAATGGACCATCCAGAGACTACCCCACTCGGGGTTCCATCCCATAATCAGCCACCAAGCGCAGATACTATTGCATATGCTAGCAAGATTTTGCTGAAAGGACCCTGATATAGCTGTCTCTTGTGAGGCAATGCAGGGGCCTAGCAAACACAGAAGTGGATGCTCACAGTCATCTATTGAATGGATCACAGGGCCCCCAATGGAGGAGTTAGAGAAAGTACCCAAGGAGCTAAAGGGGTCTGCAACCCTATACGTGGAACAACAATATGAACTAACCAGTACCTCCAGAGCTTGAGTCTCTAGCTGCATATATAGCAGAAGATGGCCTAGTCGGCCATCATTGGGAAGAGAGGCCCCTAGATCTTCCAAACTTTATATGCCCCAGTATAGGGGAATGCTAAGGCCAAGAAATGGCAGTGGGTGTGTAGGGGAGCAGGGTGGGGAGAGGTCATAGGGAACTTTTGGGATAGCATTTGAATGTAAATAAAGAAAATAATAAAATAAATGACACACACACACAACAAGAACAACAAAGGAAAAATGAGAAAATGAAGCTTGATGAGTTACTACTTTTTTACTTACTTACAAGAGCACGAGCAACTTAAAAGTTATTATAGCATTGCAAAAGAGAAGTGTTCTCCTGAATTATTGTTAATTGCTTGATTATATTTAGTGAGAAATGGAGTCTTGAGCTTGGCCTTTCAAGAAGCCTCATGACCCAACTAATGAATCATCTCCTGAGCCAATTTTCCTGAAGAAATGTTAAATGTACCCAATTTTCCAAGGGACTTATACAGCTAAGTACAGATACTCTAATTTTAAGATGGTAATAACCATGCCATGCCCAGAGGACAGGGTATTACAACACATGTCCATAATACTATGCAAATGTAGCTATTTTCAATACATGAACAATGACTACCTATATCTATAAATCATTCATCACTTTCTGAATATCTTTAGTGTTGATGTTAATACTTTTCTACATATGCAAATAGCCATTGTTTGGCATCCAGTGCATTTTTTTTCCAAGCGCGTTCTTCTTAGCAAAATAATAGAAGAAGAGAACATTCGAGCTACTTATTTTGATTCTGCCTACAGAAGCAAATGATCCAGCATGAGCTAATGGCATCACCTTAGGAGCCACAGAAATTATTCTGCGAATATCTGTGAGATGGTGAGAAAATTAGCTACTACTTGTGATTTATTGTATGGATAAGAAATATGAGTAGTCACTTAGAGAACAGCACATGTTTTGACCTGGGGTCCGGGTTGTGTCTCTAAAATCATTTTTGTCTATAAAGCCAAAGAAACTGTAAGTGGTAAAGAAAGAGCTTCAAGGTGGGCCTCGGAACCCCAAAGGATGATATGATTCTAAATTTTAGGTTAGTCAAGGACTCAGACACCTGACCATGAGTCTACAGGAGACTAAAATTTTGTCAATGCATGTGTTTGAAGAGGGTAAAATAAATCTCAGGAAAAGGAATTGTATACACTATCAAAAATCTTCATAGAATACTAGTTGATGGACTACATCTTCATTTAGGAAGCAAAATAGTATCTAAAAGGAATTGGAATTTCAAATCCCATAAGTAATCTACTGCTTGGAGGTATGTTCTTGTCCTCCTATACTTATATTCTGAGGGAGTCCCATGATGCCAATTAACTCATCATACACAGAAAGCTTATTAATATGACATTCTGGAAAATCAATAAGAACAACAGTTCCAGAGCTCTATAGCCCAGAAGAAGATTATTGACAGTATTGAGGTGCAGCTAGGGAGTGAGAAAGCCATGGGCTCAGTAAGTAACTCGTGAATAAGAAAATCATAGAAGATTCGAGCTCCCACACTGTCTTAGAAGATTAGTTGCAAGAGCATTGTAAGAAAGGAAGACTGGAAGCAAATGTAGAAGGAAGAAGAAAAGAAAAAAGATGACCAGGGGGAGAGAGTAAAAATATTTCCATTAACTTCCAGCCATAACATCGATGCCATTGCCCTTGTCTACATAATTCCTAATTCACATGTGTCAGAGCACAGTTTCATCTTATTTCCTAGTACTAACATAATGCCCTGTGCCAGCCCTCAACTGCAGTATATTTTCTGACATATGCATTAGGTTAAAGAATGGACCATGTGCTTATACCTTGTCTGTCTCTAAAAACATACTTTTTAAGACACCTGAGGTGAAAGTTGAAAGCAAGTAGGGCAGAGCTAAAGTCTCTTGTGGAAAATAGAGATCTCCTCAGCTTGCAACCCCAACCTCCAGGTAGGAAGGTAGATACACTGGATGGTCAAGCTACTTCCATAACTTTGACTTTTTGTGAGCTGTTTGTAGTGAGGTGGCCAAGAACATTGTACAAACATGGATGATATCACCTCCTGTCTATTTAAATAGAATTGATATTTCCAAACATAATTGAAAATAATCCAAAGTATATGTTACTCACAAAATTCCTAATCCATCCCTAACTTTTGGGCCATTTTCAGAAAGAACAGGCATTCTTGTTTTTTTATTAAATTATTTTATTTATTTACATCCCAAAAGTTGCCTCCTTCCTGCCCCCCCTCCCATAGTTCTTCACCACTCCCTCCTCCCTCCATGCCTCTGAAAGAGCTCTCCCCTACCCTCCCACCAACATCTACCACATTCACCCCCACTAGCATCCTTCTTCCCTGGGGCATCAAGTTTCCACAGGATTAAGTGCATCCTGTCCCACTGAGGCCATACAAAGCAGTTCTCTGCTACACATGTGCCCAGGGACATGAACCAGCCCATGTAGAAGGGAAACAAAATAATCATGAGATGCAGAAGAAACTGGATGGAAAAATGAACATACTTAAAACCTGATTTGTAAAGGTTCCAGTAAACTGGTTTGATGTTGATGGTTAGAAAGAGAGGCAGGGGTTCTGGTTTGCACCAGCCATGTGCCACCTTTGGCGTGAACTTGGTGGACAGTCCACAGAAGAATTTCCATGCTGCATGCACCCTAGCACACACAGGATCTTGGTATCACTTGTGAGTGGAATGCACAACATCTGTTCCAAAACAGCTGGGAGTGGCCTGTGCGAGCAAAAACAGGGACACAGGAAACCCACACACACACAAACAAGTTTTGGGGTTCACTCCTGTAGGCTCAAGCCCCGTACCACCTTGGGTTCAAACTCGGCAGACGGTTCCATGTCCCCAGAGGACTTTTCATGCCACAGGTGCCTTAGCACACCCAGGATCTTGGGATCACTGGTGAGTGGAAAAAAAAAAAATATCTTACCAAAACAGATTGGAGTGGCCTGTGTGAGCAGGAATGGGGACATAGGAAACTGGTCTGAAAAACAGCTGAGATTCCTTCTGGTTGGTACCAGCCCCACACCACCATGGGTGCAAACTTGATAGACAGTCCAAAGGTCCCCAGAGGCCTCTTCACACCACAGGCACCCTTGCACACCCAGGATCTAAGGATAACTGAAAAGAGTCAGCCTCCAGAGAGGGCTCTGACACTGCGTCTCAGGAGAGCTTGCATGCAGAGAGATCACTGACCACTGGGACTCAGAAGAGAGTTGGAATCTCAGAAGTGCTGACAGGCTCACAGAATCACATGAGGAACAAGCTCCAGCCAGAGTCAGCTAGAATATCTAATGCCAGAGATTTCCTGATGGGAAAAGGCAAACAGGAAACTTACTAACAGAAACCAAGACCACTCGGCAGCATGAGAACCCAGTATGCCCACCACAGTGAGTCCTGGATACCCCAACACACCCAAAAGCAAGATTCACATTTAAAATCAAATCTCATGATGCTAGCAGAGGATTTGAAGTAGGGCATTAATAACTCGTTTAAAGAAATAAAGGAGAACTAGTGTTCTCCTGGTAGAAGCCCTTAAGAAGGAAGCACAAAAATTCATCAAGAATCACAGGAAACCACTGCTAAACAGGTAGAAGACCTTAAAGAGGAAACACAAAAAAAAATCCCTTAAAGAATTAAAGGAAAACACAACCAATCAGGTGATGGAATTGAACAAAACCATCCAATATCCAAAAAAAAAAAAAAAAGAAGAAGTAGAAACAATGAAGAAAACCCAAAGGAAGCCAAATATGGAGATAGAAACCATAGGAAAGAAATCAGGAACCATAGATGTGAGCATAAGCAACAGAATTCAAGAGATGGAAGAGAGAATCTCAGGTGCAGAAGATTCCATAGAAAACATGGACACAACAATCAAAGAAAATGCAAAAAGCAAAAAGATCCTATCATAAAACATCCAGGAAATCCAGGACAAAATGAGAGGACAAAACATAAGGATAATAGGAATAGATGAGGATGAAGATATTCAACTTAAAGGGCCAGTAAATATCTTCAAAAAAATAGAAGAAAACTTCCCTAACCTAAAGAAAGAGATGGCCATTAAAATACAAGAAGCCTACAGAACTCCAAATAGACTGGACCAGAAAAAAAATTCCTCCCAACACATGATAATTAGAACAACAAATGCACTAAATAAAGATAGAATATTGAAAGCAGTAAGGGAAAAAGGTCAAGTAACATACAAAGGCAGGACTATTAGAATTACACCAGACTTCTCACCAGAGACTATGAAAGCCAGAAGATCCTGGACAGATGTTATACAGACACTAAGAGAACACAAATGCCAGCCCAGTCTACTATACCCAGCAAAATTCTCAATTACCATAGATGGAGAAACCAAGAAATCCATGACAAAACAAAATTCACACAATATCTTTCCACAAATCCAGCCCTTCAAAGGATAATAACAGGAAAACTCCAATACAAGGAGTGAACAGATGCCCTAGAAAAAGCAAGAAAGTAATCTTTTAACAAACCTAAAATAAGATAGCCACAAGAACAGAATCCCAACACTAACAACAAAAATAAGAGGAAGAAACAATGACTTTTCCTTTAGTATCTCTTAATATCAATGGACTCAACTCCCCCTAAAAAGACAGACTAATACACTACCTACATAAACAGGACTAACCATTTTGCTGGGTGGACAAAGACAGACACTGCCTCAGAGTAAAAGGCTGGAAAACAAATTTCCAAGCAGATGATCTGAAGAAACAAGCTGGAGTAGCCATTCTACTATCAAATAAAATTGATTTCCAACCCAAAGTTATCAAAAAAGAAAGGAGGGGCACTTCATACTCATCAAAGGTAAAATCTTCCAAGACGAATTCTCAATTTTGAATATCTGTGATACAAAAGGAAAGGCATCCACATTCATTAAAGAAACTCTGTTAAAGCTCAAAGCACACATTGCTCCTCACTAATAGTGGGAGACTTCAACACCCCACTCTCACTAATGAACAGTTCCTGCAAACAGAAACTAAAGAGAGACACAGTGAAACTAACAGAACGTATGAAACAAATGGATTTAATAGATAGCTACAGAACATTTTATCCTAAAACAAAACACTTGTAATAAGAACACATGTTCTACTATGTTCATAGCAGCCTTACTTATAATTGCCAGAAGCTGGGAAGAACCCAGATGTCTCTCAACAAAGCAATGGATAAAGAAATAGTGGTACATTTACACTATGGAGTACTATAAACAATAAATTTATGAAATTCTTAGGCAAATGGATGGATCTGGAGGATATCATCCTGAGTGAGGTAACCCAATCACAAAGTTACTCACATGACATGCACTCATTGATAAGTGGATATTAGCCCAGAAACTTAGCATACCCAAGATACAATTTGCAAAACACATGAAACTCAAGAAGAAGGAAGACCAGTTTGTATACTTTGTTTCTCCTTAGAACATGGAACAAAACACCCATGGAAGGAGTTACAGAGACAAAGTTTGGAGCTGAGACAGAAGGAAGGAAAATCCAGAGACTGTTCCACCCTGGGATCCATCCCATAAACAGCCACCACACCCAGACACTATTGCATAGGCCAGCAAGATTTTGCTGATATATCTGTCTTTTGTGAGGCTATGCCAGTGCCTGCCTAATACAGAAATGGATGCTCACTGTCATATATTGATTGGAACACAGGGCTCCCAATGGAGGAGCTAGAGAAAGTACCCAAGGAGCTAAAGGGGTCTGCCACCCTATAGGAGGAAGAACAGCAATATGAACTAACCACTACTCCCAGAGCTCGTGTCTCTAGATGCATATGTAGCGGAAGATGGCATAGTCAGCCATCATTGGGAGGACAGGTCCTTGGTCTTGCAAAGATTAGATATCCCAGTACAGGGGAATGCCAGGGCATGGATGCAGGAGTGGGTGGGTTGGGGAGCAGGGCAGGGGGAGGGTATTAGGGACATTCAGGATAGTGTTTGAAATGTTAATGAAGAAAATATCTAATAATAAAAAAGGAAATAAGAAAAAGAGAGAGAGAGAGAGAAAGAAAGAAAGAAAGAAAGAAAAAAAGAAAGAAAGGAAGGAAGGAAGGAAGGAAGGAAGGAAGGAAGGAAGGAAGGAAGGAAGGTACAAGATAAAAAAAAAAAAGCTTGATGATCATAAAGCCTCACTTCAAAAATGTTGAAAAAGAATCAAACTTCACAAATCCACTCTCTACAAGGTGCTCAGAATCCCCTAAGAGTCATAAAGCTCTATTTGGATATTACATAGTCAGCCCTCAGAAAACAAACAAAAACTCACTAAAGTGAGAAGCTTTATAATATTGTAAACCCAATTAAACTATTTCCTTGCTAAATGTAACTAGGTATCTTAACTCTTACAAATTCTTCTTTATATTCATTTTTACATCCCTCCACAGTATGTTTGCCCTCTGCCTGTGGAGCACTATTGCTAAATCCCAAAACTCAATGAAATGAAGGTATCTGAGTATTTGAATATATTTTACTTATTGTTATCTTTATCTCACAGAACTTCTTCTTAGCCGTGTTCTAAGAATAAGTCTTTAAAACTAATTCATATGTTTGCAAAGAGCCCAATGATTCAGATTAAAAGAACCATTCATCATATATAATCTACAAAATACCATGTTTCCCTTGAAATAAAATGGATTTTAACCAAGAATAAGAATAACGTTCTTCACAAAAGAAGTCACTTGATATGCACTCACTGATAAGTGGATATTAGCCCAGAAACTTAGAATACCCAACATAGAATTTGCAAAACACAAGAAAATCAAGAAGGAAGACCAACATGTGGATATTTCATTCCTCCTTAAACTACAGAACAAAATACCCATGGAAGGAGTTACAGAGACAGTTTGGAGCTAATACAAAAGGATGGACCATCCAGAGACTACCCCACCCGGGGTTCCATCCCATAATCAGCCACCAAACGCAGACACTATTGCATATGCCAGCAAGATTTTGCTGAAAGGACCCTGATATAGCTGTCTCTTGTGAGGCTATGTCAGTGCCTGGCAAATACAGAAGTGGATTCTCACAGTCATCTATTGGATGGAACACAGAGAGGAGCTAGAGAAAGTACCCAAAGATCTGAAGGGGTCTGCAACCCTATAGATGGAACAACAATATGAACTAAGTAGTACCCCCCAGAGCTCGTGTCTCTAGCTGCATATGTAGCAGAAGATGGCCTAGTTGTCCATCATTGGGAAAAGAGGCCCCTTGGTCTTGCAAACTTTATATGCCCCAGTACAGGGGAATGCCAGGGCCAAAAAGTGTATGAGAGCAGGGCAAGGGGAGGGTATTCGGGACTTTTGGGATAGCATTTGGAATGTAAATGAAGAAAATATCTAATAAAATATTGAAAACAAAACAAAATAAACAAACAAAAAATAATGTTTCTTTAATTTGTCTTCAATGGGGTACCTCTTCATATGTCTTGGCAAAGAGTTTGCAGAGTGTGGTTCGTAGGAAGATAAAGGCAGCCTATTTACTATAGGATAATATAGGATGGCTGATTCTTCCCTCTAGCAAGGCTATTGTATGAGACATATCGCCAACGAATAGTAGTGTATGCTTCCTTTCCCAGGTAACAAGAATCTTCAGTGTAAAAAACACCAGTGCACTATAAGGACTGAATTTTACTAAATATTTAACTCTTGGAACAAGGAAGCCATTGATAATATTTCGGTTAATTAGGACATTCCAAATAATAGTCTTATATAGCTGTACAGCCTATAAAAAACTTAAACAGCATGGTAAAATATACCCAAGAGTGTAATTGTGAGATTTGTATATTAGAAGTAACCAAGAAACATCTAATTGGACTTAAAGCTCACTAAACAACAGGAAATTACCCTAGTCAATGATGTATATCTAGTGACATCATAGACACTAGAACAGAACCAACTACAATCCCTTTTCTAAGCCAGTGTCATTCCAAACTATATTCTAAATGCCTGTACTTATATTCACATGTGCATGGAGTGCTTGCCTTTCAACAAAGAACTATTTTTACAGCAGATAGACCTGTCACAGAAATACACAACAGCTCAGAATGCAGAGATGGTTTATGAGTGGAGTATTCATTCCCAACTAATACAGCTACAGTGCAAACCCTGCACTTATGGCTCTGGAAAAAAAATCATAGAAAAGGGGACAGAGAGAGTGTACAGTTCCAGAGGACCATGATATCTGCAGTAAGATGTTGTCCTCTATATAGGAAAAGGAGATTCACCTGTGGAATTTCAACAATATGGCTGCTTAAATAAGACCTGTACAATGACAATACCAGTTGACATCCCAGTGTGAATGGGGTAAATCTTACACTCCTCCACTCATAGATGGAGAGCTATAGGCAATGAATTGCTACTAAGAGTGACAAGTCAATCTTCTCTAGGGACAGGTCCCCAGATAAGTTACCCAATGCCAAGTGGTTAGCCCTAAGCACCACACACACACACACACACACACACACACACACACACACACACAAACTCTAAATAGAGTTAGCAGGTTTTATATGTGTGTATATTAGTGAGTAAGTAAGTGCTCATAAATTTATGAAGGTGGTGAGGCAGGAGTGGGTGCATAGGTGAGGGAACACTTCATAGAAGCAGGGAGAAGGGAGAATGGGATAGGGGCTTTGCAGAGGGGAAACTGAAAAGGGGGATAACATTTGAAATGTCAATAAATAAAATAACCAATTAAAAAGGGGAAAAATAAAGGAGCCTTCTCACTGGACACATAAGACTATGCACTAATCCTGAACCAAAAGAGCTTTGTTTCCTAAGCATAAGCAATGGATTGTAGTCTTATATTGCAGAGAGAGAGAGAGTAAGTCAGTTTACATCATAATTAAGTGAAAGTTCAAAGTCAGAAAGTTTATAAAAATAGCATTAGAGGCATCATCACAGGTAATAGAAATTTAAATTTAAATTCAACCATACAAAGGACAAAACTTCACTACAACACAAATGTCAAGAAACAAGAAAGATATTAACATCATATGAAGCCCTTTCTAAAGTTAAAATAGTGGACCACTGAAGGAAGGCTCTTTGTTTCTGAAACTCACAAACAATAGATTAACAAAGTAAAATCTGCACAATAAAATTGCGATTATAAAGATGATAAATAATTTGTAATTGTCTGTAAATATCTTGTAAAAGTAAAATTTTAAAAGAAAATTTATACCAAAATATGGCCTTAGCAAAGTAAAACACTATCTAAATATTACATATACATTTGACATTCTAACATAGTAATTTCTGAGTTTTTTTAAAAAATATTTTTATTACGTATTTTCCTCAATTACATTTCCAATGCTATCCAAAAGTCCACTATACCCTCCCCCCAATTTCCTACCCACCCATTCCCAATTTTTGGCCCTGGCGTTCCCCTGTACTGGGGCATATAAAGTTTGCAAGTCCAATGGGCCTCTCTTTCCAGTGATGGCCAACTAGGCCATCTTTTGATACATATGCAGCTAGAGTCAAGAGCTCTGGGGTACTGGTTATTTCATAATGTTGTTGCACCTACAGGGTTGCAGTTCCCTTTAGCTCCTTGGGTAATTTCTCTAGCTCCTCCATTGGGGGCCACGCCTGATAGATATTTAAGTTCTGTCTTGCATGGGATTTCTGGAACACCTATTAAAATCTGATCCCATAGACCTAAAGTAGACATAGACATTACATAAGGCCAAAAGGCTAGCTGAGTTCCCATTATACAGTAGTCACAGTAATAGACCATTGACCAGGTCTGCCCCATGGTCTAGGATTTTCTACCCTTTATTCTAATATATTTTGATGCAATAAGTCAGCATTATTATTCTTATTTTGTGAAAATAATTGGTATGAGTTGAAATACATTATTGTCCAAGACAACTTGGTTTGCTGACTTCAAAATGCATCAGAGGAAATAACTTTGAAAAGAATTTTCCAATCTTACCATGTTAATGCTACTTATACCCTTATGCAATTTAATGTCACACTTTACATGTTTCATTGGTGTATAAAAAACCACCAAGTGGAAAAAATCCATTAAATGATTCAAAGTGGAAAACTCAACCATTATAGTTTATCTCCAGAAAGATAATACTAAACCTTATCTATTTACATTTAGCCAGGGACATATAGTTTTATTGCTTACAGAATAAAAACATAGAGTCAAACTAATGATGAAGCTGTTTAAGTTTCCCTTTGGATGGGTTTATAGTCCGCCAATGTGAGGTTCACAGCAATAGGATATAATACCCACAGGAGAGGAGAAGCAATGCAAAGACAGGTGTCAAGTGTCTCTATAAATAAGCCATCAATTGTAATAGGAAGATGAGATTTCACAGGCGACTCTGTAAGTGCATAGCATATATACACACTTTCTGGTAAGATAATACCTAGAAGGTTATCCTTTTGAACAGTTTCCAGATAACCCTGGTTTCCTCTTCTCTTGGTGTTCAAAAAACCAAATACATTTGTATTAGTCATGTTTGTTGCTGGTATATCAAACTATCAGAAGCAACTTCGGAAAGATGTTTACTCTGGCACACAGTTTCAGAGGAACAAACAGACCATCATGTTGGGGAAGGCTTGGAGACTGGATGAGCTGTGTCTGTAGGAAGCATCAATGTCTTGTTATCATGGGGCATAACAGAAGGCAAAAAGATATACCAGAACTAAGGATGAGTGTAACCTTTAAAGGCCTACCTCTAGTGACTTCCACCAGCCAGGCCTTCCCAAAGCTTCACAGCCTTCAAAATAACACTGGAAAACAAGCCTTCGAAGTAAGTAGGGATATATGATAGGAAAACCATTACTTTTGTATTTGCCCATGTTTCTGTACAATGGAATCTTATGTAGGTCCATCTCCAAATTGCTGTAACTCTCATATCTAACACTGGTTTGGTTGTGTGTGTATATACTTTGAGTGAGAATTTCCCAAACTGTTTGAATAAAAATACTTGAATAGGTATATCATGAATTTTCATCATAAAAATTTTCTATATATAAGGTTTAGATAGTCCATTCATTGTTTAACTAACTGCCATCTGTATCCTAATGCAGACTGGCTACTGTGAACTACAATTTTTCTGGAGCATATATTTGGAACACTTTTCTAAGAACTGGGTAGATTCATATTTAGGGATATGTGGGGCATCTCTAGCATCACTATTGTGTCTATTTGGAAAATTCACAATATCCAGTATACTATTTAGCTCCTATTTTACGGCACACTTGCATTTTGATCCTAAATTTGTTGATTGCATGAGCAAACCCTTTCAACTGTGGACTTTTAGCTCTATCCTTGGTGGTCTTTATATTATTACTATTTGAAGCAGAATTACCTTAGTTTTCTAATTGCTTGGGTACCTTCTCTCACTGGTAAGTTACTAAACCAGCTACTATAACTTAAAGTATAAATTTCTTTATCTTTTATTGGGCTTTTTAAATCTGCTTTCTCCTGTGTCGGTACTTGAGCCCTGATTGCTGAGGACTTGACTACCCTATATACTCTTCTGTTTAAGTATTTCCTATAATCTAGTTTGAGGTCCTTCATGCATATCTTTCTGTCTGAACTCCATCCATGAGTGACTTTTCTATTAACTTTTCTTCTTGCTTCCACAACAAATTATCCCTGACTTAAGTGCCTTTAAAACAGTCTAAGTTTATCCAGTTATTAGCCTAAAAGCTGGAAGTCTAAAATCATTTTCACTGAACTCAAATCACAATGTCCACAAAGCGAGTTTCTCTGGAATAAATTCTGGTTTGAAAATCCATATTCGTGACTTTTCTAACTTCTTATGCTTTTGGTATTCTTTGTGACAGATCCCCTACTTCCATCTTCCCAAAAACATCTCATCCCAACCCCTGAGAGAGAATTGGAAGACTATAGAAAGACTCCCCAATGTCCAATTTAAAAATCTATATGCACAGCTTGTTCTCTGTGAGAACTAGGAATATGATAAAGGATGAAGCACAGGGGCTGTGGCAGACACATTCATGGTGAGTTCGGAGCTCTCATGGCACCTTGAAGATATAATATCAGTGAACCCTTGTTTTCTGAGATGAACGAAACCAGCTCACTAGGACTTCCCATGTGAACACATGAACATCCAAGAAACTACAGGATAGATGACAGGGGACACGCATGTACCCAGCCATTTGCTTGGCATTTTACTCTTTAACCAGGTCTTGTTAGCAGTAAAATACTTGTTTCCAAGATTTAGTGCCATGGTTCGAGCCAAGGGACCAGAGCAGGAAAATCAAGCCATCTCTTCACTCAAATCCAGGATAAAGGGAGATTTGAGGAAATAATGAGGTGTGTGTTAATGGCATTCAAGTCTTCAAAGACATAAGGATATTTCTGATCCTTCTATAATTTAGTGACTCAAGATTGTGGGTCGCCTTCATTTTCCTAATAAAGCTGTCCTTTAATCTCTAAAACAGTAATAAGTACTTGGCTATGTTGTTTTAGTGCTCCAAATGGAGATCTGAGATAAAGAATCTGATATGTAACTGCTCATCATCAGAATGTAGGCAAAGTCATTAGTCTAAATGGGCTAGGCTGAGGTCAAATGTAAAGTGGGAAAAGACAACCAGAAGTAAAGAATACCTATCCCATATGTAGGAAGGATGAGCTCACAGGGTTGACTGGAAGAACTCCAAGCATCACAATGGTACAACAGAAGGAAAATCTCATGGGGAAAGTTAAGAATATCCAGTCAATTACACAGGCCAATTCCCTGTCTCTATGTGGCAGGCTGGCTCACAATCCATCAGTCTTCATAGTACTGATTAGTCAAAAGATCAACTATAAGGGATTAAAGAGACTATAGGTGATGAAGCAAACACAGCATGTGGTCGGGAGAAAACATCAACAAAGCGTCAAGATTAAAATGAGGGAAGAAATGAGCAGTGAAAGTGCACACCTTTAATCCCAGCACTTGGGAGACAGAAGAAGGTGGATTTCTGAGTTGGAGGCCAGCCTGATCTACTGAGTGTGTTCCAGGACAGTCAGGGCTATACAGAGAAACCCTGCCTCTAAATAAATAAATAAATAAATAAATAAATAAATAAATAAATAAAACAAAATAAAATAAAAATAGATAGATAAAATAAGGAAAGATATTCAAGATTTAGTCTAACTATGTAAATAAAACACTTTTTTTCTACTGGCAGAAATGACTGGAATTGGATGGCATTTTGAAGTGAGGTGGAAACAGAGTACAATAGAAGCTCCATGGAATCTGTAAAAGTAACCCTAGCAAAGACTCCTAGTAATGGGGGACACAGAACCTGACCTGGCCAACCTCTGTAACCACCAGGCAAGGCCTCCAGTGGAGCGATTGAGACACCTACCCAGCTGTAAAACCTTCCACCTCCAATTTGTCTTCCCTCCAGACTGTTTGGAGACCAGAGCCTAGCAGAATTGTCATCAAAGGGACCAGAGATACTTCATTGAGTAACTGATGCGAGCAGATTCAGAGTACCATAGCCGAGCAATAGGTGGGGCTCAGGGAGTTCTGCAGCTGAGGGCAAGGAAGGATTCAAAAATCTAGAGGGGTCAGGAACACACCATGAAAACATGGTCCACAGAATTATCTGGCTTAGACTCATGGGAACTTGTGGAGATCAGGGAGTCTTAGGGGTCTGCCCTAGGTCCTTTGCGTCTGTGTTATGGCTGAGTAGATTGGTGTTCTAAGTGGAAGTAGGGCCTGTGAATGACTTTTTCCCTACTTGTGGGACACCTTTCCTCCTGCTGGGTTGCCGTGTCCAGCCTTGATGTGATTCTATGTGCCTGGTCTTATTGTAGCTTGTAATGCCATGTTTGGTTGATATCCCTGGGAGGCCTGCTCCTTTCTAAGTGAAAAGAAGGGGTGGTAGTGGGGAGGATGGATTTGAGGAAGAAGGGAGGTGGGGAGGTAGGGGAGGAGAGACATGGAGGAAGGAACAGAGGTGAAACTGCATTTGAGATGTGAAAGGATATGAGAGAATAATAGAAAGCAAACAACCCCTCCCCCCCAAAAAAAATCCACATATTTTCCCTAAGGATAGGAGAAATAGCATTTACGTACTAGAAAGAACTCAAAATTGAAGAAAAGAAACGCTGTTTTTGATTGAGAAAGGAAATAAAGGGAAAGGGAAGTACACAGCTTAAGAGGATCTGTAACGTGAGCAAAGCCGACTGTGAACACAAGTGCGAAAATGGCCTTTCCTTTAGGATGGGTAGGTGATATCTTAATATTAGTTTGAATCTCAAAGAACAGACAAAATCCTGTCTAAAAATCTTACTGTCTCTATGAAGTTAAAAAAAGGTCATTAAATATTGAAAAAAAAAAAGTAAAAATGTAAGTATCTAGTCTTCAGAATGATTTCAGAGACTGAATCTCTGAGCGGAACTAGAACATTTGCTTCCAAAAGGAGCAAATTTCACCGTTGCATCAGGAAAATCAGTCATGGGTTTTACTCTATCTTATTCTATAAAGAAGAATTGAAAGGTTTTCTGGAAATATGGTGAGGGCAAACTTCACAAGGAGAAGAGTATTTTGAGTACAGAAATATTCTTATAGTTTGTTACTTACTGTGATTAATTCCTTCATATATCATCTCCCTTATGGGATATCCCAATTATTCCCTATTTTAGAATAAGAAATATCTGTTAAAATGCATTTCACTGGTCTGTTAAATGCTAAAGATCAAAATCAAAGTCTAGAGAACCCATTTTCTTAGAAGTAGCTGTTGAGAAAATGACCAAGTACAAAACAGATAGAGATTCTCTTTAAGTGAAAGGTGCATGAAGTTTTATCTCAAACATATCGTGGGCACAGGACAACTGTAACACTAAGTCTATGGGGCATTGTAAACGCAATCTCATCTTCCTGGTATGAATTCCTTCATCTGCCACACAGGACTCCAAAAAAATGTACCCTGGTCAGTTTGCATAGATGATAGAAAGATGCGGAGGGGAGGAGTAGAAAGGGAGGGAGGCAGGGAAGGAGGGAGGGAGAGAAAGAGACAGAGAGACAGTGAGAAATTCAACCAATAGTACACTTTAGTTGGGACTATTATAGTTTGTCATAGAGAAAAGCTTAAAGAGCCAAGAGACACATCCAGCATGTGAGGTTACCACCAGAAAAGGAAGAGATACAAGTTAAAGATAGACATCACTCAAACCACTGGTTTAGCCTAGGGCCAAACCAGTTTGCTGTCGTTGAAGATGAAAGAAAACTATTCAGGGCAATTTTTATCTGAATCGCAACTATGAGAACTCAAGACACTCACCTTGCTAAGCTATATGAGACACAGCAACATTGGTTCGCCAGGTTAATGCATAGTTCGTTTTCAGTTGCTTACTCAACTTCATTGAAAACACCACCACATTCTCTCTTCTGCATTGATGACTTATAAAACAAGCAAAGTAAAAACTACTATTTTCATGGCCTGGAGGGGGTAGTGCATGTTTAATCCCAGCACTTTCCAGGCAGAAGCAGGTAGATCTCAGATTTTCAGTCCAGCCTGGTCTACAGAGTGAGTTCCAGGACAGCCAGGGCTACACAGAGAAGCTCTGTCTCCAAAAACAAACACCCACTAATGTCATGCTATTTCAGTGTTAGATAAGATACTTTAATCATGGCTAATACTGAGAAAACAGATATGCCTCCCATATTTACAAAAGGCCCTTTCTTCCCTAAATGTCCTTGAAAAGCCTTGAAATCTACAACTCACTGAAAAATGTTTCCATGGAAGGAACAAGCTGGGTTTTTTCCCTAAGGGAACCAGAGCATAGCCTTGAGACCACCCTCCCAAGTGTAAGATGGAAAACATCAGGAACTGCCGAGCATCAAGCAAGTCTCCATGGTGGAGCAGTGAGAAGTTATTTAGCACAGGTGTTTAATTATGATGCATTCAGGAAATGGGTGAAGCTCAATGGCCCTCAAACACAAACCTCCACCTGTGCCGTGGTCGACCATTGGCTTGTGCAGTGATCATATTGAGAAATGTGATTCTGCTCCAGCCCTGCTCAAGGGCCATTCTTGTCTTGGTGGAACCAAGTTCACTGCCAGGAAACCACAGGTTTTCTCCACATGAGCAGGTCCATTTTGCAAGTTTATAATCTGCATCTGGGTTATCTTCCCTGGAATTAGACGCTTCTGAAAGCAAGTGAAAAATTAGAATAATTCAAGATGTCCTGCAGGGAAAATCTCTCCAGGTTACCTTTCACGACTGAATTTGCGAAAAGCAAGGGAAATAAAAAATACTGATCAAATGACCAGGAAAGATCATGGTGATTCATCCTGAAATAATAGTCTGTCCTCTACTGCTAGCTTGGTAGTTAGGACTGCTATTTATTGAGCTGAAACTAGCCCAAGAACTTTTAAAGTATTATCTCAAATTAAATCTTATTGGAAAGATATTATTGCAATTACTATCATTGATACTAGAGATGAGCAAGTTTACCAAGGAATTCTACATTTTTTCATACCAAAGTCAATGTTTAGCTTTTCCTTAGGCTATGCGACATTCTCGGAAGCTATATATAAAATACTAGAGTGAAGACAAAAGAGTATAAGTAAGCAGTAAAGTGGGCAAGATTTGTTTTCTGAATTCCCAAGCCTACCACCCAGCCATTCCACCTCAGCATGTTTCTTTTAATAAGAGATCATTGTACTGTACTTCATTTGTGCATGTGCATACGTGCTTGCATGTGTGCATGCATAGGTCAGAGAACATTGGGGAACTAGTTCTCTTTACATACTATATAAACCTAGGGGTTGGAATTTAAAAACTAGTTCAATAAGAAGAATATAGGAAATTGTAGGATGCCCATCCAATAAAATCAACAGAATATTTGTGTATGAAATACTTCATTTGAGGATCATGAGCTGTTAGACACAATGTAAAAATTCATCACTGACCACTCAAGACAGTTCAGCAGTGTCTGATCCTATACCATGCCTGAGAATGGATTCCCAGGTAGCAGTCATACAGGGGCAATGCCAGAAGGAAGGAGTCCTTGAGGCAAAGGCTACCACTAGCCCTGTGGTAGCTACCAATCTCATTCTTTGAGGAGTAGAATTTTTGATTTTGGAAATTCTGAAAACAATAAAACATAGTATAATATTAAGCAGTTAATTTTCCCAAATATAATGATGTTCAATTTCTTTGTAATGGTCAAGACTCCCTAGTTTCAAGATTTTCAAAGTAGGTAAATTCAAAATATTTATTATCAATTAGTTTTATTCTACCCCTGAGAATATACTGGCCCAAAGGAGATTTACCAGCACATGCCATTCTAGATAATCACTCAAAATGTCTGATGTTCATTTCATAGCACTGTTCATATCAAGATACCTAAAAACATCTAGTGTTTTGTGATTCTACAAATCAAACTCAAGTCCCCACACATACTAGGTAAGCACATTACCAATGGTCTACATTCTCAGACCCAATTAAAAATGCTGACCCAACTTAAGTCTATCATACATATGTATGAACAATAGTTAAAGACCTAAGCTTGACCAAATATCTATGGATTCTATTACAAATTAATTATACTTCAGTTTTTTTAAAGTCTTATTAGTGTACAGAAATGGCTGCACACCAATAGTTCTTGAAGCTCAATATTGTTACATGTGATAAATGTACATTGTATTGGCCGTGGGAGGCATGAATGTTTTCTCATAGGTCCTAAAAGTGGCATCTCGCCAGCCTCTTAATCTTCAGGGGTTTGGAGAAGGTGAGATTCACTACCAGGGTCAGGGACATGCCGAGACATTTGAATTCTCCCATTTGATGAAGTACCAGTTTTTCCCCCAACACTCCTGCATCTTAAATTCTTTTCTGTGACTGATAGTTTCATCCATTCCTTCCTGAGGCTACTCTTGAAATTCCTTTGTACTTGTAGAAGCAAGTTTGCTGGTTCAAAAATTTTGTTTTAACTCTGCCTTTAAGACTTGTCAGCAGCAAATTAGGATAAGGAATCCTAATTTATGTTTCAAAGGCCTCGATGGGAGTGAGAAGTATTTTTATTTACATTCTCCCACAAAGAGTGTCAAGTCAGGGTGATGAACCACAGCATTCTACTGTACAATTATTGGAAAATTCCAGAGAGAACTGTGAAATATGAGAAACAAGGGTAAATGGGGATAGGTAATGCACTCCTAAGTTGTGTGCAGCAGCTGGGAGCCACGTGAAGGGAATCAGAAGGAACACATGACTTTCTCTTGTTGACAGTCATGTGCATATCTTGTGTATACAATGTATTATGTAAAATAATACCACTCTTTTGAATATTTCTATTGTTATATAATTAACCCAAATACCAAAGTATGATTATCACAAAGAGTGATTTAATACTTTGTTTTGTTGACACAAGTATTATGCATATAAAAAGTAAGGGCTGCAGGTAAATGCTAAAGTACCATATAGAATCTGTAATACTTTACTATATTTCCCTTTTCTCATATATGTTCATCTGTATAGGTTGCTATGCATCTATCCATCTTATTTCCAGAAACATTCAAAAGTAAGCTGGAGACTTCTAAGTCTTCATTTCCATCTATCTCTATGCTATTTTATTCACTAAATACTAACTCTTTTGACTATAGCTTTATTCCAAGGATACAGTTTTTCCAAGTTTTTAGTCTGAATGAATGAAGGTATTTCATTTATTAGATCATTTCACTGTTGACCTTGGAGCATAAAAAGGAAGATGTAGTAGATAATTTTACATTAATTTGACAAAAGCTAACGTCATCAGAGAGAGGGAACCCCAATTAAGAAAATGCCCCCATAAGATAAGACTGTAGCCAAGCCTGTAAAGCATTTTCTTAAATAATGATTGACAGAGGAGGGCCCAGCCCATTAAAGGTGATACCATCCCTGGGCTGATGGTCCTGGGTTTTGTAAGAAAGGAGGCTAACTAAGGAAGCCATTTTGACATGTCAGCAAGCAGCACTCTTCCATGACCTCTGCATCAGCTCCTGCCTCCAGGTTCCTGCCCTGTTGAATTCCTGCCCCAACTTCCTTCAGTGCTAGACAGTGATATGGAAATGTAAGCCAAATAAATCCTTTCCTCCCCAACTTGCTTTTCAGTTGTGGTGTTACCGCATAGCCATAGAAAACTCTAATTAAGACAGTGGTTATAAAAAGGGAAAGGTTTCCATCTAAGCTCTATTTTGCATAGTGAAGGAAGTATAAGTTAAAAACATTGAGGTGGATTCAGTTGCTTCCGTGTTTCTCATTTTATCTTTATCCCTCTCCTCAAAGGGTGTTATTAAGTCTCCAGCAGTTTCTCTCCTATGATGAAATTATGCCCTCTCCATGTATTGTCTGATCCTTGGGCAAATCCCCCTTCTATGCCAGGTCAGGCTGAGAAGTAACTGGGAAGCTCCTCTGAACACAGGGGGGCTCTTCACTTAAAGAAAATTTTGTCTTGCTCCCTCACCTTACACATAGGATTCTTACACCTCCACTAATACCCCTGCTTCCTTTTCAAAATCTCAGTCATAACTCCTCCAGCCCGGAGGGTTTGGGGTTTGCTAGCAGTCTTCCAAGTTCATTGTTTAACCAAGGATCTGGTCATTGAGAGATCGGAAACTGGGCATCATTTCATCCTGTTTCTCTTTGCACTTCAGACGTGACCTTCATTTCCCTCCAGGCTAAAGCTTAATTTAAACAGAGGAAAGGTAGTGGGATTTTTCAGACTTTAAAATAAGTCAAATAAAATAAAGCTTCATACTCAACAGCCTATCCCTTCCTAGTTTTTCTGTGTGTGTCAGTCTGTTTTCAACACTAGGGATACTCAACTGGGGATGGGTTTGCTTCATAAGAGCATACCAAACTGTAAACATTCATTTTCTCACAATTCCAACTAGTGAGTGTTGCTGACATCTATTACATAGATAAATCAGATACTGATCAGCCTACAATGCACAAAACAACCCTTGCCACAAAGTGTGTTTCATCATAAGACATCACAAGTGTGAAGGTTTAAATTGAATTAAACTGGTGCCTCTAAAACTGTGCTTCTCGAAGTCTGAGCATCCCTATAAAGTCACTTCAGGGGTCTGCAACCCTATAGGTGGAACAACAATACGAACTAACCAGTACCCTCAGAGCTCTTGTCTCTCGCTGCATATGTAGCAGAAGATGGCCTAGTCGGTCATCAATGGGAAGAGAGGCCCCTTAGTCTTGCAAACTTTATATGCCCCAGTACAGAGGAATGCCAGGACCAAGAAGTGGGAGTGGGTGGGTAGGGGAGCAGGGTGGGGGGAGGGTATAGGAGACTTTCAAGATAGCATTTGAAATGTAAATGAAGAAAATATCTAAAAAATAATTGAAGAAAAAAAAAGCGTCACTTCAAGACTGATGAGATGAGCCTTCCCTCTTCACCTGGGCAAAACCCATGTTGCAGATTTCACAGGGTAAGACACAGAGAATGGATATGCAATTATACATTTTAAAATTCACCAGATGATCTTTTCTGGGCTATTTCCATAAATTTCCACAAACTACAATATTTTTAGATAT
This sequence comes from Mus musculus, assembly GCF_000001635.26. Taxonomy (NCBI): domain Eukaryota; kingdom Metazoa; phylum Chordata; class Mammalia; order Rodentia; family Muridae; genus Mus; species Mus musculus. Next base: position 19,505,444 of record NC_000067.6, on the reverse strand, counting down.
GTCAAAATTAAGATTTTGTTTGCGCATTCAATGACAGTTAAGACTTTGGTTTTTACAAGTATATGTGATTATTTCCCAAAAGAAACAATCTTTCCCAATTAAAACAAAGAAAAAAATCATAATTTTAGAACAAAGAAATGATTTAAGTATTTTAGTCACTAGTCTCCTTTTGATGTTCTATGTACTTTTCTTCCCCGACAAACCACTAAAAACCTAATTACAGATGACCCAGTACTGGCAGGCTGATGAGTATCAACACTCCAGAACCATGCATCTCCTAGCGGTCAGGAAAACTAGTGCTACCTTTGTGGTGGTCCTTCTCGCGCACACACGCGCGCGCGCGCACACACACACACACACACACACACACACACACACACGCACACAAAATACTTTCTTCTCAGTCCAATGACCCTTCAAAGATTCCCCACAAAAACCATAACAGAAGAGGCCAACATTGGCTAAGACTTCTTTCATAAGGGCAATTAGTCTTGACTGTGCGTCGTTGTTCAATTACACATTAATTTCACACCCAGATTCTATTTACAGGGTAGCAAAATCCTATGAAATCAAAGTAATCACCTCAATCATAATAATTAGATGCTGGATTTCTGGGCGGGGGGGGGTGTTACTTAAAACTCTATCTAAGTGTGTTAATGACTATAACAAGAAGGATTCAATTGCTGTGTCTTCATGTGAACCTATTTTCCTGAATGCTGACTCAGTGGCCAGCATTAGTTTTCCATGATGAGAGCTGGCTCCTTAATCGGGGGTGGTGGTAGTGCTGCTGCTGCTGCTGCTGCTTTCACTGCAGATGCTGCAATGAGGAGCAGTTTCCACACCTACCTTGATGAGTATTAACTGCCACCACCAGAGAGCTTCTCACAGGAAAAGCACTAGGAGGTTCAGAGAGATAGTCTTAGTTATTGGAAAGGAATACTGAGACTGAACTATAGCTGGATAATAGAAATTCATGAGGAAAGGAAGGATAGTCAACGAACTTGAATTGGAGGCAGATTGGATTACAAGGGACAATAATTCTTCTCCTCACCCCCAGTGCCAAGGACCACCATAATCCAGTGCAGTATTCTTTCTTTTTTTTAAAATTTTTTATTAGGTATTTTCCTCGTTTACATTTTCAATGCTATCACAAAGGTCCCCCATACCCACCCCCCAATCCCCTACCCACCCACTCCCCCTTTTTGGCCCTGGCGTTCCCCTGTACTGGGGCATCTAAAGTTGGCCAGTGCACTATTCTAATCAGGACTCAGAAACTCAGATGGACAGACATTGTTGTGAGCTGACCTTCCATATGACTTCAGAGCCCACATCCCAGGTAATCATGCCTATGAAAAGTTGGATCATTATTCAATAGAGGCAAGAGTGTAACTTGCTAGGACAGAGGAGAGACTCTGGTCAGGAAATTCTGTAATAAAGTTGTCTCTACTCAAAAATCATTATCTGAAAGGACTCAGTGGTTTAATTTGTTTCAATTACTGAGACTAGCACTTCTACTACCATCTACATAGACCAAACCAAACAACATTCTACAGAAAAAAATCTTAGAACCTCAATGATAAGAATATACTGACATAATATCTGAATATTGCAATGTTCCTGGTACAGTGTTATTGTTTTTATTCAATCTTTTAGTCTTTATATTTAAATTATTCATAATTTATATTTTAATTGTTAAGCTACTGTTATATTTTCTATCTCACTTATTCTTGTTCATCCCCTTTCAACACCTATGAAGATCATCTTCTTTTCTACATTTCTAAATATGCAATAATTTCTATTACCTCTCTCCTAACTCCAAGCTTGTACTTAATTGTCACTCATTTCTTTCCTTCTTTTATTTTCATTCCAGTATTTCCCTATGTAATATTTCTTCTCTTGCCCTAAGGTAAACCAACAAATTACATTTTTTCTATCTATACCCTAACAACTCTGTTTCTGAACCCCATTATAGACAAAAGTGATGTGCACAGCTTGTCCTATCACAAGTCAATGTTGGAACTGCTGGTCAACACTTAGTGATAACTACATCCATCTCCCTTCTATAAAATGCAGCAGGAAATATAATTCTGAGTGAAGACAGCCCTCCAGAAAGAGTTACATGAGAAAATAAATCAAAGTAGTAGGGAGAAGGGGAAATTAAAACTGGAAGATATATCCATCTCCAAATGTGGCAAAACAGATCAAAATAACTCAAAGCATTTTTTATAAAAACTCATCACATTATATCCACAGCATCACAATTGCTCAATAATGAAAATGAAAGGAACTAGTTAAAATGCTTGAGAAATAATTCATAGTTCTTTTAATGAAGATCAGTGATCATAGAGAGAACAATAAGAAGACAAAAATATCTTGGGGGTCAGTTCAGGTCTTATGCAAGAAAGTTATCAAACTGAATGAAGGAATAACATGGTAAAGAAATTTCTGAAAAAATATTGAAATACAGTGTAGATAGATAGATAGATAGATAGATAGATAGGAGAGAGAGACAAGCCAAAACAAAACCAACCAAACAAATGAAAACACCAGAAAGCATCCTCATCACTTAAGACCAAGGAGGCAGAGAAAACTATAACCAAAGATAGAAAAAGAAAAAAACTAACACAAACAAAAGTTCCCAGATACCTGGGATACCTTTTTTTTTTTTTTTTTTTTTGCATGCTAAATTTTTTCCTTTTTTTTTTTATTATTTTCTTCATTTACATTTCAAATGCTATTCCTATAGTCTTTGATACCCCATTCCTGCACTGCTCCCAACTCACCTACTCCTAGTTCCTGACTCTGGCATTTCCCTACACTGGGACATATAATCTTTGCACAGCCCATTGTGGGTGGTATCACCCCTGGGAAAGTGGTCCTGAGTTTTACAAAAACAAACAAACAAACAAACAAACAAACAAAATCCAGGCTGAGCAAGCCATGGGAATAAACCTATAAGAAGTAGTACTCCACTATATTTGCTTTGGTTCCTGCCTCCAGATTCCTGCCTCGAGAGCCTGCTCTCACTGCCCTTCATGATGGACTACAACTGTAAGCAAACATAAACCCTTCACGCCCACCCCAGGATGCTTTAGGTGTTTCAGTACAGCAAATGATACGCATGGTGAAGCAGATGTCAAAATAATGGGTAAAAACACAATGCTAATATCTACCAGGGGGAAATATCAACTCAAATACAATGGGAAAAACATTGAAGTATTATCAGGTCTTTCCTCAGCTATATTAAAAAGCAAGAAAAGTATAGGCTGTATATATTTCAGACCCTGAGAGTTTATAACTGTCAGGCTATATCAAAAGCAGTTTTAAAAAGAGAGTTTAGAGTAGCAAGGGCTCACATTTAAAAATCAGAAAGAATTCAGATAAAAAAGCTAATGATATATTTAAAGACAAAAAATATTGAAGAAATTACATCCAAATGCAGGAGACAACATGAACTAATAGAGATTAGGATAGACAAGCAATACATGCAATCAAACAACAAATAGTGAGCTCTTTGAAAAGATTAATGAGATTGAACCATCTCTAGCAAAACTAACACAAAGAAGACACAAAATAATGAAAATTGAGATAAAAGAGGAGTTGTTACAACAGACTCTAGTACAATCCAGAGGATCATTAGAAAAGGCTTTGAAAAATTCCAAAAACCCTGAAAAATAAATGACATGGATACATTTCTAAACTCATATTAGCTAAGAAAATCAAATCCAGATGACAGAAGCAATTTAAATAGATACATAAAAATCAAGGCAATTGAAACAGTCACCAAAAGGCTCCCTACAAAGAAAAGCTGAAGATTAGATGAATTCACTACAGAGTCTCATGAACCTTTGAGGAAGATCAAGCATCAATACTCCTCAAACTCCAACACAAACCCAAAAAGGTAGAATACTACAAAACACATTCCAGAAGATTAAATGATCTCAGACAAAAACTACATAAAACATAACAAAGAAGGAAACAGCAGAAAAATTTTTTTCTGATAAACATTAGGTGTAAAACTTCATAATAAAATGCTGCAAATTGAAATCAGGCACACACTGGAAAGATCACACAGTATGACTAAATTGATTTCATTCCAAACATGGAAGGTTTAAAAACAGAGACAAATTAATATAATATGCCATATAAGTAGATGTAAGGGTGACTCTTTGAGAAGCTGACACACATGATTTCAGGTTTGCCTTAAACTCTCTAAACACTACTCTTTCTCTTATTTTCAATCTATTTTCTACTGAAAAATAGACTTGTTTTTTATATACTGGTTATGGTTTTCCTTCTCTCAACACTTTCCAGGTCCTCCCTACTTCCCCAACCACACAAATCTACTCCTCTCTCTCTCTCTCTCTCTCTCTCTCTCTCTCTCTCTCTCTCTCTGACACACACACACACATTAGAATACAACAAGGCATCTAAAAATACTAATAACATAAGATAAATTAAAATGTGGCAAAAAAAACATAATACAAAGATCCAAAAAAAAAGCACAAGAAACACATAGACATACAGAGACACAACGTTGCACAGACAGAAATCTCATAAAAACCACAAAACCAGAAACCATACTTTATACTCAAAACACCACCACCACCACCAACAACAACAACAACAAAACAAACCAAAGGGTGAAAACAGTATGAGATAAAGACTGTACAAAAGTGCCATTGAGTTTGTTTTGTATTGGTCATCTAATACTGAGCACAGGACCTGGCCTTAAGGACACACTTTCTCTTAACTCACATGCTTATCTCTATATTATCTTACTAGGTAATATATAGGTAGATGATAGATAGATCAAAAGATAGATGATAGATAGATGGATCGATGGATAGATACAGGTGATGGATAGATGGATAGAAGGATAGAGAGGCAGGCACCATAAGATCATTTTGTGAGCTTCAGCAAAATTCTCAACAATTTCTTCTATTCCTCCATGACAAGTACTAAAGAAATTAGTGATAGATACAAATGGTGTAAAATATTGAAAGCTAAATAAAGCAAACTTTGGAAATCATTATACCAAAGTGGAGTAAAAACAAAAACACTTCCTTAATGATAAGGAATGAGACAAGGTTGTTTCACTCTACTTTTATTCAGTGTAGTACTTAAAGTCTTAGTTGAAGCAATGGCACCAAAGATAGATATAATAAAAGAGATTCAAATAGGAAAAGAAGAAATCAAATTATCCATACTTGTAGACAACAAGAAAGGTCCATGGACACTATCAGAAAACTTTTAGATGTGATAAATTCTTTACATAAAATTACAGATATAAATCAAAACACAAGTATCAGTTATCATTACTAAGTATGAATGACAGACTTCTTGAGGAAAACAATATAAAGACTATCCCATTCACTACAATTTTGAACCATTGAAATGAAAAACTTGAAATGCTGAGAAATAAATCAGCAAAACAACTAAATGATAGAACAAAGTTCCATGCTTCTGTACTGGCAGAAATAATATCTGAAATACATTACACCACAAAACTAATTCAGTGAAAATCCCATTACAATTTCAAGTGTCATTCTCCAGAGATCCAGGGGAAACATCATAAGACTCATATAGAAACACAAAGGATCACATAGATAGCCAAAGCAATTCTACGCATAAAGAGCTTTACTGGACATTATCATACTTGACCTCAAATTATATAATACTAAGACAACAGAATACTGGCATTCATGCATGCACACACAACAACAAAAACAAAAACAAAACAAGCAAGGAAAACATGTAGACAAGTACAACAAAAGAGAGGATCAGGACTTAAATTTATACATCTACAGCAACATAGAATTTGAAAAAGATATCAGAGACATACACTAGAACAAAAAATAATACAGTCTATTACAAGTGATGGCAGCCAAGCTGTATATCCACTTATAGAAGAATAAAACTAGATCCATATCTCTTGACCTTCACAAAACCCAATTTGAAAAGGGAAAAAGACCAAATTTAAAACCTAAAATGCTAAAATTGCTAGAGAAAAACATGAACAAAATATTTCAAGACATAGGCATAGGCAAGAATTTTCTGAATAGTACTCTCATAGCAGAGAAAATAGACCCATGACTTGGTAAATGAGATTACATTTAATTGAGAAATTATTTCTTTTTATCAGCAGAGTGAACAGACAGGCTACATTTTAGGGGAAATGTTTTACCGGCTATATTTTAACAGAGGATTAAATATCTAGACTATATTAAGAACTACTAAAGTTAAACAATAAAAACCAAAATCACCAAGTAACAATTTGACTAATGAACAGAACACTTTCGCAAAGAAGAAACACAAGTGCTCAAAAACATTTTCATGGGTGTTCAGTATCCTTATGTATCAAGGAAATGTTAATTTGAGATTCTATCTTAATCAGAGTAACCATCATAAAACAAAACTGAGTGACAATAATTGCTGATGAAGATTTGAGGAAAGGGGAACCATCTTTACAATCGGTTTAAATGTTATCGAAATCTGTGTGGTGATTTAATTTTAATATATGTGTATATGGTGGATGTGGGTCTAGATATAGGTCATGAGACTAGAAAGGGGTACATAGAAGGAGAAGGATATGCTGAAGATGGAGATTCAATGGAATGAAAAGGACCTGAATGCAGAAAGGGAGAAGCATGTAAGTGAGAAAAAGAGGAGACAGGGAAGACAAATTGGGGAGAAAGATCAACAAAAATTAGCATAAAATTTCACAGTAAAACTCATTACTTTATGTGTTACCCAATTCAAGACTGGAAAGTATGGGGAAATGTTTTCTTTAATGGTATGACACCAGGTATATCAACCACATTCCAGAGCAAGCACCATTCCCAGAAACTTACAGGAATAGGTCAATACAAAATGGAGTTAACGAGATTTTTAAATAACAGGGAGAGTGTACAGGGAGAGGGAGAGAGAAAGAAAAAAAACTCATAAAGTTGGATGGAAAGGACGATTGAGCAAGGTCTCTGTAAGGAGCTGGGGAAGGAAGAGGAATAAGATAAAATATATTGCATGAAACTCTCAAAAGATCACTGAAAATATTACTTTTGGCCCTTCCAGTCTGCGACAACACCAGGTCACCTGGGCACAGAGTCAGCAGACACCCTGAAGATCCTTAGAGGACTCTCCATGTGATCTTAGGATCTCTGGTGAGTGGAACAAAACTTCTGTTCCAATCCAATCCCACTGGACCTGAGACAGCATTAGGGAAGCAGAAAAGCCTGCCTGACCAGGGTCACAAATCCCTTCTGATTGGTGCCAGCACTGGGGCACCTTGGGCACAAAGTTGGCAGACACCCCCAAGGTCCCTAGAGGACAGCTTCTGAGGCAGACTCTGTTTTAGGCTCCAGACATCCCCTGCCAGAGGAGAGGTGCCCCCCACCCCCCGGGAGGGCTTTGTCGGAGCACTGAGAGAGCCACCTTGGTTCCCAGATCCCTCCAAGACTAGTCTGAACAGGTGAGAGTGTGGACTACAGAAGCTAACAGCTTCTGGGACAGGCCCTGTTTCGGGCCTTCATCTTCTGCCAGGAGGCAGGTCTGAACTCCACATATCTGTGAACCTTCCTGCAAGAGGAGAGCTTGCCTGCAGAGAGTGCTCTGACCACTGAAACTTAGTAGAGATTTAGTCTCCCAGGTCTGCTGATAGAGGCTAACAGAATCACAAGAGGAATAAGCTCTAAGCAGAGACAACTATAACAACTAACTCCAGAGATTACCAGATGGCAAAAGACAAACGTAAGAATCTTACTAACAGAAACCAAGACCACTCACCATCATTAGAACACAGCACTCCCACCTCTCCCAGTCCTGGGCACCCCAACATACCCGAAAACCTAGACGTGGATTTAAAAGCATATCTCATGGTGATAGTAGAGGACATCAAGAAGGACTTTAATTAAAAAACAAACAAACAAAAAAACAACAAAAGACCTCACTTAAAGAAATACAGGAGAAAACTGCTAAAGAGTTACAAGTCCTTAAAGAAAAACAGGAAAACACATTCAAACAGGTGATGGAAATGAACAAAATCATACTAGACCTAAAAATATGGAAGTAGACACAATAAAGAAAACCCAAAGTGAGGCAATGCTGGAGATCGAAACCCTAGGAAAGAAGTCTGGAAGCATAGATGAGAGCATCAGCAACAGAATACAAGAGATAGAAGAGAGAATCTCAGGTACAGAAGATTACATAGAGAACATCAGCACCACAATCAAAGAAAATGCAAAATGCAAAAACATCCTAACTCAAAACATCCAGGAAATCCAGGACAGAATGAGTAGACCAAACCTACAGATAATGGCAGTAGATGAGAATGAAGATTTTCAACTTAAAGGGCCAGCAAATATCTTCAACAAAATTATAGAAGAAAACTTCCCAAACCTAAAGAAAGGGATACCCATAAACATACAAGAAGCCTACACAACTCCAAATAGACTGGACCAGAAAAGAAATTCCTCCCGACACATAATAATCAGAACAACAAATGCACTAAATAAGGATAGAATATTAAAAGCAGTAAGGGAGAAAGGTCAACTAACATATAAAGGCAGGCCTACCAGAATTACACCAGACTTTTCACCAGAGACTATGAAAGCCAGAAGATTCTAGACAAATGTCATACAAACAGTAAGAGAACACAAATACCAGCCTAGGCTACTATACCCAACCAATTACCATACGTAGATGGAGAAACCAAAGTATTCTATGACAAAAAAAAAAAAAAAAAAAAATCACACATTATCTTTCCACGAATCCAGCCCTTCAAAGAAAAATAACAGAAAAAAAAAAAAATACAAAGACGGAAACCATGCTCTAGAAAAAGCAAGAAAGTAGTCCTTCAACAAACCTAAGAGAAGACATCCACAAGAACAGAATGCCAACTGTAACAACAAAAATAATAGGAAGCAAAAAATACTTTTCCTTAATATCTCTTAATATCAATGGACTCAATTCCCCATTAAAAAGACATAGACTAACAGACAGGCTACACAAACAGGACCCAACATTCTGCTGCTTACAGGAAACCCATCTCAGGGGAAAAGACAGACACTACCTCATTGAAAGGCTGGAAAACAAATTTCCAAGCAAATGGTCGGAAGAAACAAGCTGGAGTAGCCATTCTAATATCTAATAAAATCGATTCCCAACCCAAAGTTATCAAAAAAAGACAAGGAGGGACACTTCATACTTATCAAAGGTAAAATCTTCCAAGAGGAACTCTCAATTCTGAATACCTATGCTCCAAATACAAGGGCAGCCACAGTCATTAAAGACACTTAGGTAAAGCTCAAAATACACATTGCACCTCACACAATAATAGTGGGAGACTTCAACACACCACTATCATCAATGAACAAATCATGGAAAGAGAAAATAAACAGGGACACAGTAAAACTAACAGAAGGTATGAAACAAATGGATTTAACAGATATCTACAGAATATTTTATCCTAAAACAAAAGGATATACCTCCTTCTCAGCACCTCATGGTACCTTCAAAAAAATTGACCATATAACTGGTCACAAAACAGGCCTGAACAGATACAAAAAAAAATTGAAATTGTCCCATGCATCCTATCAGATCACCATGGACTAAGGCTGATCTTCAATAACAACATAAATAGTAGAAAGCCAACATTCACCTGGAAACTGAAAAACACTCTTCTCAATGATACCTTGGCCAATGAAGGAATAATGAAAGAAAGTAAAGACTTTTTAGAGTTTAATGAAAATGAAGCCACAACATACCCAAACTTATGGGACACAATGAAAGCATTTCTAAGGAGGAAAACTCATAGCTCTGTGTGCCTCCAAAAAGAAACTAGAGAGAGCACACACTAGTAGCTTGACAACATACCTAAACGCTCTAGAAAAAGAGAAAGCAAATTCACCCAAGAGGAGTAGACAGCAGGAAATAATCAAACTCAGGGGCTAAATCAACCAAGTGGAAACAAGAAGAACTATTCAAAGAATCAACCAAATGAGGAGCTGGTTCTTTGAGAAAACCAACAAATAGATAAACCCTTAGCCAGACTCACTAGAGGGCACAGGGAAAGCATCCTAATTAAAAAAAATCAGAAATGAAAAGGGATACATAACAACAGATCCTGAAGAAATCCAAAACACCATCAGATCCTTCTACAAAAGGCTATACTCAACAAAACTGGAGAACCTGGATGAAATGGACAAATTTCTACACAGATACCAGGTACCAAAGTTAAATCAGGATCAGGTTAATGATCTAAACGGTCCTATATCTCCTAAAGAAATAGAAGCAGTCATTAATAGTCTCCCAAACAAACAAACAAACAAAAAGCCCAGGACCAGATAGGTTTAGTACAGAGATCAATCAGACTTTCACAGAAGATCTAATTCCAGTTCTTCACAAACTATTTCACAAAATGGAAGCAGAGGGTATTCTGCCCAACTCATTCTATGAAGCCCGAAATACTCTGATACCTAAACCACAGAAAGACCCAAAAAGATAGAGAACTTCAGACCAATATCTCTTATGAATATCAATGTAAAAATACTCAATAAATTTCTCGCTAACCGAATCCAAGAACACATCAAAACAATCATCCATCCTGACCAAGTAGGTTTCATTCCAGGGATGCAGGGATGGTTCAATATATGGAAATCCATCAACATAATCCATTATATAAACAAACTCAAAGACAAAAACCACACGATCATCTCCTTAGATGCTGAGAAAGCATTTGACAAAATCCAACACCCATTCATGATAAAAGTCTTGGAAAGATCAGTAATTCAAGGCCCATACCTAAACATGATAAAAGCAATCTACAGCAAACCAGTAGCCAACATCAAAGTAAATGGTGAGAAGCTGGAAGCAATCCCACTAAAACCAGGGACTAGACAAGGTTGCATACTTTCTCCCTACATATTCAACATTGTACTTGAAGTTCTAGCCAGAGCAATTCGAAAACAAAAGGAGATGAAGGGGATAGAAATTGGAAAAGAAGAAGTCAAAATATCACTTTTTGTAGATGATATGATAGTATATATAAGTGACCCAAAAATTCCACCAGAGAACTCCTAAACCTGATAAACAGGTTCAATTAAGTAGCTGGATATAAAATTAACTCAAACAAGTCAATGGCCTTTCTCTACACAAAGGATAAACAGGCTGAGAAAGAAATTGGCAAAACAACACCCTTCTCAATACTCACAAATAATATAAAATACCTGGTTGTGACTCTAACTAAGGAAGTGAAAGATATGTATGATAAGAACTTCAAATCTTTGAAGAAAGAAATTAAAGAAGATCTCAGAAGATGGAAAGATCTTCCATGCTCATCTGAGTGGCAGGATCAATATAGTAAGATTGGCTGGCTACCTTGCCAAAAGCAATCTACACATTATATGCAATCCCCATCAAAATTCCAACTCAATTCTTCAACGAATCAAAAAAGGCTATCTCCAAATTTATCTGGAAAAACAAAAAAAAAAAGAGCAAAAACTCTTCTCAAGGATAAAAGAACTTCTGGTGGAATCACCATGCCTGATCTAAAGCTGTACTACAGAGTAACTGTGATAAAAACTGCATGGTACTGGTAGACAGACAAGTAGACCAATGGAATGGAATTGAAGACCCAGAAATGAACCCACACACCTATGGTCACTTGATCTTTGACAAGGGATCCTAAACCATACAATGTAAAAAAGCATTTTCAACAAATTGTGCTGGACAACTGGCGATTATCATGTAGAAGAATGCAGGTTTATCCATTTCGATCTCCTTGTTCTAAGATCAAATCTATGTGGATTAAGGAACTCCACATAAAACCAGAGACACTGAAAGTTATAGAGAAAAAAGTGGGGAAAAGCCTCGAAGATATGGGTACAGGGGAACAATTCCTGAATAGAACAGCAATGGCTTATGCTGTAAGATCGAGAATCAACCAATGGGACCTAATAAAATTGCAAAGCTTCTGTAAGGCAAAAGACACCATCAATAAGACAAAAAGGCCACCAACAGATTGGGAAAGGATCTTTACCTATCCTAAATCAGATAGGGGACTAATATCCAATATATATAATGAACTCAAGAAGGTGGGCTCCATAAAATCAAATAACCCCATTAAAAATGGGGTTTGGAGCTAAACAAAGAATTCTCACCTGAGGAATACCAAATGGCTGAGAAGCAACTGAAAAAATGTTCAGCATCCTTAATCATCAGGGAAATGCAAATCAAAACAACACTGAGATTCCACCTCACACCAGTCAGAATGGCTAAGATCAAAAATTCAAGTGACAGCAGATGCTGGCAAGGATGTGAGAAAGAGGAACACTCCTCCATTGTTGGTGGGATGCTTGTACAACCACTCTGGAAATCAGTCTGGCAATTCCTCAGAAAATTGGATATAGTACTACCAGAGGATCCTGCAATACCTCTCCTGGGCATATATCCAGAAGATATTCCAACCGGTAAGAAGGACACATGCTCCACTATGTTCGTAGCAGCCTTCTTTATAATAGCCAGAAGCTGGAAAGAACCCAGATGCCCCTCAACAGAGGAATGGATACAGAAAATGTGGTACATTTACACAATGGAGTACTACTCAGCTATTAAAAAGAATGAATTTATGAAATTCCTAAGCAAATGGATGGACCTTGAGGGCATCATCCTGAGTGAGGTAACCCAGTCACAAAAAAAAATCACATGATATGTACTCACTGATAAGTGGATATTAGACCAGAAAATTAGAATATCCAAGATATAAGATACAATTTGCAAAACACATGAAACTCAACAAGAACAAAGAACAAAGTGTGAATACTTTGCCCCTTCTTAGATTTGGGAACAAAACACCCATGGAAGGAGTTACAGAGACAAAGTTTGGAGCTGAAACAAAAGGATGGACCATCTAGAGACTGCCATACCCGGGGATCCATCCCATAATCAGCCTCCAAATGCTGACACCATTGCATACACTAGCAAGATATTGCTGAAAGGACCCTGATATAGCTGTCCCTTGTGGAACTATGCTGGGGCCTAGCAAACACAGAAGTGGATGCTCACAGTCAGCTATTGGATGGATCACAGGGCCCTCATTGGAGGAGCTGGAAGAAGTACCCAAGGAGCTGGGGGTATCTGCAACCCTATAGGTGGAACTACAATATGAACTAACCAGGAATCCCTGCCCCACCCCCTGGAGCTCATGTCTCAAGCTCCATATGTATCAAAAGATGCCCTAGTTGGCCATCAGTGGAAAGAGAGGCCCATTGGTCATGCAAACTTTATATGCCTCTGTACAGGTGAATGCCAGGGCCAAGAAGTGGGAGTGGGAGGGGGTTTGTGGGGGAGGGGGGCATTGGGATAGCATTGGAAATGTAAATGAAATAAGTACCTAATTAAAAAATGGGATATAGAGCTAAACAATGAATTCTCAACTAAGGAATAACAAATGGCTGAGAAGCACCTAAAAATTTTTCTACACCTCCTCACACCAGTCAGAATGGCTAAAATCTAAAAATCAGGTGACAGCAGATGCTGCCCAGGATGTGGAGAACGAGGAACATTCCTCCATTGCTGGTGGGGTTCCAGGCTGGTACAAGCACTCTTGAAAACTGTCTGGCAGTTCCTCAGAAAATTGAACATAGTACTACCGGAATATTCAGCAATACCTCTCCTGGGCATATTTTCAGAAGATATTCCAACTTGTAATAAGGATACATACTTTACTATGTTCATAGCAGCCTTGTTTGTAATAGCCAGAATCTGGAAAGAACCCAGATGTTCCTCAACAGAAAATGTGGTACATTTACACAGTGGAGTACTACTCAGCTATTAAAAACAATGAATTTATGAAATTCTTAGGCAAACAGATGGGTCTGGAGGATATCATCCTGAGTGAGATAACCCAATAATAACAAAAAAACACACATGATATGCAGTCACTGATAAGTTGATATTAGCCCAGAAATTTAGACTACCCACTATACAATTTGCAAAACACATGAAACTCAAGAAGAACGAAGACCAAAGTGGGATATTTGGTTCCTTGTTAGAATGGGGAACGAAATACCCATGGAAAGAGTTATAGAAACAAAGTTCGGAGCTGAGGCCAAAGGAAGTACCATCCAGAGACTGCCCCACCTGTGGATATATCCCATAAAGAACCCCCAAACCCAGATACTATTGCATATACCAGCAAGATTTAGTTGACAGGACCCTCATATAGCTGTCTCTTGTGAGGCTATGACAGTGTCTGGCAAATACAGAAGTGGTTGCTCACAGTCATCTATTGGATGGAATACAGGGCCCCCAATGAAGGAGCTAGAGAAAGTACCCAAGGATCTAAAGGGGTCTGCAACCCTATAAGAGGAACAACAATATGAACTAACCATTAACCCCCAGAGCTTATGTCTCTAGTTGCATATGCAGCAGAGGATGGCCTATTTGGCCATCAATGGGAGGAGAGGCCCTTGGTCTTGTGAAGATGATATGCCCCAGTACAGGGGAATGCCAGGGCCAGGAAGCAGGAGTGGCTAGGTTGGGGAGCAGGGCGGGGATGGGGTATAGCGGACTTTCAGGATAGCACTTAAAATGTAAATGCTGAAAAAGCTAATAAAATAAGAAAAATAAAAAAGAAATCTCATTTCTGGATACTTACCTGATTTCACTCCTTTAAGATTCTCAACCCCTTTCTCAGCTTCTCACTCTGTAATACACATCAGGAAAAGGATTGGATCAATGAACATCTCTGCAGAGAGACAAATTAAATCATAAAACAAACACAATGTTTCTACATGGGTTTCAGTGATGTCATGATATTCTATAATGCTAAAATAACTTACATCACCAATAGCTAGTATTAATAAATCATCTTCAAACAGATGACAAAGTAGGCTACAAGATTAGCACAAACTAAAGACAGGCTTTTAATTTTTAAAATTTAGAGCCTAAGAAAAATTCAATGTACTCACATATAACACATCCAGATGTTATCAGGTAATAGAACTCACGGATGATTCACACATCTGTAGGCTTCCAATTATACTTTAGGCTTTGATGTTCTCAGTATTACTTCATTTCATCTTACTTTGCTTTGCAGATATAGAATAATAGAGAAAAGGTGGCCAGGATTAGAAAGGAAGCAAAGAGGAACAAGACCACAATTAAAACCATTGAATTTATATTCTGGGTCAGGGATTGTGCTTAATTATAGTTATTTACACACAAGTGATTCTAATACGCATCCCCTGTGGTCAGAGCATAATGCAAGGAGAAACTAGAGGCCCATAGAAGCTCCAAAACATGTCCCTTTACAATCACTACCCCTTACTACATCTACACTGAGAGTCCCCTACTTAACCACGCTGCTATCCTAAAGAGAGAATGCATTGGGCTTTCTTCAGCAAGATCGCTGTATATTCCACCTGTTTCGTCCTGAAACAAGAACTAGGAACACAAGGAAAGATTTTATTTTTAAAAATATTTTTCCAAAATATTTACTATTTACTTGCCTTGTACCAAATAAAGGAGAGTCTCCTCCTCTTTGGAAATGCTCATGTGTGATAAATTGGTTTCTGAAACTAGAAAACAATCCTGTTGGTCAATTTCCAAGAATGACTTCAGCACTGCAACTGATGATGCCACATCCTGGGGACCTGTAATTCCCAAGCTTCTATCTCTTTGCTCTGAGGACCTTGTTTTCCAGGCACATTCTGAGTTCCCAAACTTTTTTATCTGTCAGAGTTTACATATAACTTACATATTATAATAAATTTATTTTAATTCACATAATGCAGGAATATGTCTTGAAAGGCTGTGGTAACCTTGGGAGCATCTTCTACAGCTGGTGGTAGTCTGCTTTTGAAGTTTTAGCTAAACACTGATGTCCTGCATTATTTGTGTAGAAAGAAACTTAAAAAACATTAGTCCAACCCACTCATTTTACTCATAAGACTATTAAGACACAAAAAGAGAGTTTGAATTTTTAGTCTTGTAATGAACTAGGAGAACTGAGGCAAAATTCCAAGTGTCCTAAACTCTAGACGCATGCTATTTCCTTTACTATGACCCCCACATAGTTGGAATAAAAACAGTTACTGAGGTAGAAAGGTCTTTCCAACTAACAGTTCTAATTATAGGTAGGGGTGTCACAAAATTTTCTACTTATTCCCATGCCTATTCTTTAATTAAACAAGTGATAAAAGATGTTTCTGATGTAATGGACATCAAAAAGGGAAAAATAATGAAATAAACATGATGAGGTTATATGTTGGCTTGAAATCAATTCACTGGTCTTCATTATAGTTATTCACTCCAACTTGGAGATTTTCCAAATGGGCTTGACTCCACGTTATAATTCAAAAAGTAGTAGCTTCACAGGTTTTGTGCATTAGAAATTGTGAACATAAAATTCCATCAAGAGTAGTTACTTCTTTATTTGTATAGCCAATATGGTCTTTCCAAAACATCGTCTCTGGTGTCAAAATTCATAGGATTTATTGTAGAAAGATCAGGTGCTTTCTGAGAAAAGGAATCATGCCATTCCTGCATCATTTATTCATTCATTACAGTAATTTTTGAACTCCTATAAGATGTAATCACTGTATTATGACTAACATCAGAAAAGAGAAGCAGGAAAAGCAAAGCAGCGCAGGTAGAGGTGTATTCATGATATAGTTTACATTTTAAAAATAGCTTCCCAAAACATAGTGGTTCAACACAACAAAATAGTATTTGGTAAGTTATTTCACTGCTGGTAAAATGAGCCAATTCAAGTCAGATTATATATGCAGATTTACTGGGGAGCTGGTGTCAGACTAGCGAGTTCACTGGCCCCAAGGAAGGAAGACAGGAGATGAGGCAAAGAAAGAGAGAAAGACTGTGCCCAGAGAGAAGGAAAAGGCTTTAGCAGGAGAAGAAGAGAAGAAACAAACATGTCTGGATTATATTGCAAAGAGCCTCTGGGGAGAAGGGCAGCCCAGACACCCAGGGCTAGAAAGTTCAGGGTTAGGAAAGGGTATACTAGGTAGGGACTGAGGAATGCTGGGAGAAATTGGAGGGTAGGTCTGCTTTGGTGTGTAAAATATGTACCTCAGCTGTTTGTTCCAGGTCTGAATTCCAACAGTATTATCTCTGCTTCTGTTACTTGGAAACTGAGGCATGACGCACTGGGGCACTTGTAGCTCATAGGTGTCTTATGTACTGAATATGTACTATCAGCCAGAGTTTTTATTTTATCTGAAAGTTCAACATCAAAGTCAGTGGAATGTTCTGCAACTGAGCATATTCACAGGGTTATCTGCAACAGCAAACCCTCCTTCAAACAGAGTAGGAACCTCAAGCTTAGCCTACATTGGGACAAAACAACTGACAGAACACCCAATATAGATACCATGGTCCTTTTGTAACCTCCTCTGAGAAATCCCACCTTAACTGTCTCACTGTCTTCATGAAAAACAGCTCAGTAAGTGTGAGTGACATTCAGAAGGAGTCTTTTGTATTGTCTCACCAACTGTCTACACTTTTTAATGTCAGTTTCTTTGTTATGCATTGAAAGCTACTGACTAATCGCATATTCTGAAAAGATATTTGTAGGATTATCAAGATAAATTTTAAGAAGTACACCAGCTAAACCAAGAAGGGAATAGGATATTTATCTACTCTGTATTTAATTCAAACAAAGGAGAACCACTCATGGTTACAGCCCTAAAGGTCATAATACTGGCAGATCACAGATTTTCCCATAATACCTACAAATCTCCTATTCTCCCAAAGCGCCTACAGATCACCCATTTTCCCATAATGCGTACACATCATTGACTCCCCTTCTGTCTCACAGATGCTGAGAAGGATCTTCATTTCTTTTCAGCTGACCAATCTAGACTGAAGGAGATTCTAGGGCATAGGACTCAAAACACAAACACAAGGAAGATCCTAAACAACCTACAACAAATTGTCATTCTAATCCACTCCAATAATGCACTACTGATTTCAAGAAAGAGAAATGACTATTCTGGTTGATTTACATTTCCAATGAGAATCCTCAAATAGGCTCTATTTAACTATTCCAAGATACTTTTGATTGCTCTAGGGAGTTCATACTTCCATGGAAAATCAGAAAAGAATCTCAGATCTTTCTTTTTCAGACTATTCACCTGGGTATCTTAGTTAGGGTATTATTCCTATGAAGAGACACCATGACCAAGGCAACTCTTTTAAAGAAAAACATTTAATTGGGGCTGGCTTACAGTTTCAGAGATTCAGTCCACTATTATTATGGCAGGAAGCATGGCAGCATGCAGGCAGACATGATGCTGAAGGAGCCAACAGTTATACATTTTGATGGAAAGGCAACCAAGAGAGACTGTCTTCTCAGGCAGCCAGGAGAAAGGTCTATTCCATAAAGGGAAGATCTTGAGTGCTAGAATTCCTCAAAGCCTGCATACAAAAGGACACACATCTTCTGACAAAGCCAAGTCTCCTAATAGCACCACTTCCCATAGGCCAAACCACAACATTCATCTGGGCCTGGATTAACTTCAAACAGGAGGAGTGGGGCTCAGATAAGATTTTTTTGGTTTGAAGCAATACCACTAAAATCAGGGATTAGACAAGGCTGCCCACTTTTCCCACACCTATTCAATATAGTACTTGAAGTCCTAACCAGAGCAATTAGATAACAAAAGGAGATCAAGAAAATACAAATTGGAAAGGCAGAAGTCAAAATATCACTATTTGCAGATAATATGGTAGTATATATAAGTGACCCTAAGAATTCCACCAGAGAACTCCTAAACCTGATAAACAGCTTCAGGGCAGTAGCTAGATATAGAATTAACTGAAACAAATCAGTGGCCTTTCTCTACACAAAGGATAAACAGGCTGAGAAAGAAATTAGGGAAACAACACCTTCACAATAGTCACAAATAATATAAAATATCTTCATGTGACTCTAACTAAGGAAGTGAAAGATCTGTATGATAAGAACTTCAAGTCTCTGAAGAAAGAAATTGAAGAAGATCTCAGAAGATGGAAAGATCTCCCATGCTCATGGATTGGCAGGATTAATATAGTAAAAATTACTATCTTGCCAAAAGCAATCTACAGATTCAATGCAATCCCCATCAAAATTCCAACTCAATTCCTCACAAAGGGCAATTTGCAAATTCATCTGGAATAACAAAAAACCTAGGATAGCAAAAAGTCTTCTCAAGGATAAAAGAACCTCTGGTGGAATCACCATGCCTGACCTAAAGCTTTACTACAGAGCAATTGTGATAAAAACTGCATGGTACCATTATGTTGGCAGACAGATAGATCAATGGAATAAAATTGAAGACCAAGAAATGAACCCACACCTATGGTCACTTGATCTTTTAGAAGGGAGCTAAAACCATCCAGTGGAAAAAAAGACAGCATTTTCAACAAATGGTGCTGGCTCAACTGGCAGTTATCATGCAGAAGAATGCAAATTAATCAATTCTTATCTCCTTGTACAAAGCACAAGTCTAATTGGATCAAGAAACTGAAGAAAAAAAAACACAGAGAAACTTATCGAAGAGAAATTGAGGAAAAGCCTCGAAGATATGGGAACAGGGGGAAAATTCCTAACACAGCAGCAATGGCTTGTGCTATAGGATCAACAATTGAGGAGTGGGACCATATAAAATTGCAAAGCTTTTGTAAGGCAAAGGGCACTGTCAATAGACAAAAAGACCACCAACAGATTGGGAAAAGATCTTTACCAATCCTAAATCCGATAGGGGATTAATATCCAATATATATGAAGAAATCAAGAACTTAGACTCCAGAAAACCAAATACTCTTTTAATAAATGGTGTACAGAGCTAAACAAAGAATTCTCAACTGAGGAATACTGAATGGCTGAGAAGCACCTGAAAAACTGTTCAACATCCTTAAACATCATGGAAATGCAAAGCAAAACAAACTTGAGATTACACCTCACACCTGTCAGAATGGCTAAGATAAAAAATTCAGGTGACAGAAGATGCTGGCAAGGATGTGGAGAAAGAGGGATGCTCCTCCATTGTTGATGGGATTGGAAGCTGGTACAACCACTCTGGAAATCAATCTTGTGGTTCCTCGAAAATTGGACATAGTATTACTGGATGATCTAGCAATACCTCTCCTGGGCATATACCCAGATGATGTTCCAAATTTCAATAAGGACACATGCTCCATTATGTTCATATCAGCCTTATTTATAATAGCCAGAAGCTGGAAAGAACACAGATGTCCCTCAACAGAGGAATGGTTACAGAAAACGTGGTACATTTACACAATTGAGTACTACTCAGCAATTAAAAACAATGAATTCATGAAATTCTTAGGCAATTTCTGGAGGATATCATCCTGAATGAGGAAACCCAATCACAAAAGAACACACATGATATACACTCACTGATAAGCAGATATTAACCCAGAAACTTAGACAACCCAAGATACAATTTGCAAAACACATGAAACTCAAGAAGAAGGAAGACCAAAGTGTGGATACTTCTTTCCTTGTTAGAATGGTGAACAAAATACCCATGGAGGGAGTTACTGAGACAAAGTTTGGGGATGAAACGGAAGAAAGGACCATCCACAGACTTCCCCACCTAGGAATCCATTCCACATGCAACCTCCAAACCCAGACACTATTGCATATGCCAGCAAGATTTAGATGACAGGACCCTAATACAGCTATCTCTTGTGAGGCTATGCCGGTGCCTGGCAAATACAGAAATGGATGCTCACTGTCATCTATTGGATGGAATACAGGGCTCCCAATGAAGGAACTAGAGAAAGCACCCAAGGAGCTAAAGGGGTCTGCAACCCTACAGTAGGAATAACAATATGAACTAACCAGTAACCCCCAGAGCTTATGTCTCTAGTTGCATTTGTAACAGAGGATGGCCTATTCGGCCTTCAATTGGAGGAGAGGCCCTTGGTCTTGTGAAGATCATATGCCCCAGTACAGGGAAATGCCAGGGCCAGGAAGCGGGAGTGGGTGGGTTGGGGAGGGGGGAGGGTATAGGGGACTTTCGGGATAGTATTTGAAATGTAAATGAAGAAAATATCTAAGCAAAACTATTTTTTTCAACATGACTTCTTTAACAGTGGAGCAGAGAATGTACTCTGTTATGTATGAACTTCAATGAGATAGAACTTTAGGGAAAGAAATAGGATTCTCCATGCAACCAATCATGATTGAACCTAGGGTTTCACCAGATTCTTCAGGAACAGTTTGCCAAGTGACAACCCTGAATCACATAAACCATGATACATGCTAGGACATCGCTGGATAGGAAGCTAGAAATATAAAGAAGAACCTGATTACGTACCATGTATTATGATCATTTATTGGATTATATTATTAGATTATATAATTAACATGATTGCTTCTCATTGGATAAGGTTAATGGGAGATGTCTTATTTGAATTTGAAGAAACAGGGCACTTAATTTAAAGTTTTTAATTAGTACAAATTTGTGAGTTAAATGTTAAAATTTTATTTTAATCAAAATTAGCAGTGTGTGTAAGGATATGTAACTCTAGAAAAAAAAAATGGAAGTAATAGGCTTTAGGAATCCTACCACTAAAAAATGGAGAGTGGCCCAGCAAGGTAACTCTGGGGTTAAATTGCTTACTTCCAGGCTTGTTTACCTGAGTTCCAGAAACCACAGGTGAAAGGTGATGACTGACTTTCGTGAGTTGGCTTCTGTCCTCTACAAATGCAATAATTCATGTGAGCAGACACACACACACACACACACACACACACACACACACACACACACAATAGGAGACAGATTGAATAGGAAATAGGTGTGAGAGAAAATTACAGAAGTTCCCTTCTGTAGTGAAGAATGGATGTAAGCACAAGAAGTGACAAGAAGGCAGAAAAAGAAAAGTATACATAATAGAGTTGGGAAAGTAAGAAATAAAACAGTCTTAAGTATGACTCTGCTAAAGAAAGCATTCATTTAGAAACTAGTAAGATATTCAGCTAGGGGCATTGAACAAGCACTTTAACAACTGTCAACCTGGATTCAAGAATGAGATAACATGGGCAGCAGATACCAGGGTGACTAGAAATGATAGATCAACCATGCAAGTTGAATTCAAACAACAGAGAAAAGAAACTCAGCAAATGAGGCCAGAGCTGAAAATTTAGAAATGTTACTATTTGTGAGAAATAGAGGAGTCTATCAGAGAAGGTAAGTACTATGATTTCAAAGACAGTGCAGGCTTTGTAGTTGGGTTCAGAGTGACTGAAGAGTTACAGTAGTCACGAGAGTATCATAATTCATGAATGGTGACTTTCCCAAAGAAGTCAAAAAAGCAACATAAGTCTTGTGTGTGAAGACAATTTGACTTAGCTTCAGGGTAGATAAAACCACAAGTACCTTTTTTTTTTTTTTTTTGACTTACCAAGATCATGAAGTAATCTCTTTAAATTTATTATCTACAGCAAATGTAGCTTATGAACACGATCAAATGTTATATCTAGATTCCTTATTCATGCACTCAATTATCAGTACTCTTTCTCAGCCATCTATCCATCCATGCTAAAAACATATTACCAGAGTAGAAGGTATTTACTATTTATCTTGAGAAAAAATTTAAACTGTTAACCTGAGTCACAAAACCACAAAAAAAGGATGCCACAAATGCTGTATTTACTAAACCAAAATCATAGTGGACCAAAAAAAAAATGTTGGAAGGACAAGTTGGAATGTTCTCCATTGCTTAGGGTTGGCCAAGAGTGCCAACAAAGGCAAGAAGCATTGATTCTTCCATCTGACTCTTCTACAGTATTATGGTGAGCAGAAAAGTTCTCATCCCCATCAGGTGACAAAGAATCATTGACAAACTCTGATAAGGAATGCAAACAAAATCACTATTTTAAAATGTTATGTCAAAACTAAATAAAAACGAAACCTCAGAAACCTGAGAGATCAAATAAACAATCTTTTGTTCTTTTATTTATCAAAATGCCACTTAATTTTTACCCATATACTCTCTACATGCAAAATATATAAGAACATGTAGTATACTATATCATGTTACAGTTTATTATTAATTAGTAAATATATAATTGTATTGTAAATTATTATGATAAAATATAATAAAGATATACTATATATGTATATTTATATATAGAATTTTAGTTACAGGCTTTGACTTATTGGAGTTAAAAGTAACAGGGTCTTTCTACTCTGAATTCTTCACAAAAATCACAGTCAAATACATTAGGACCAAGTAACTGAAACAGCCAAACCATGTAATTTAGTCACTTTCCTGAAGCACAAGCTATAGATAGAGTCTATGTTTAGTTCTTCTGCAGAGCAGAAGCATAAGATTGCTAATATCATTCTGTCTCACCAAGTGAAGTCAAGACTCTTCTATCTACAAAACTGAATTTATTGAGACTGGGTGATCTTCATACAAAGGACCTTTTATCACATGGCAGAATACGTGGAGCAAAGTAGATGTTTTATGTTAAAGAGCCACATCCAACATGAGCAGGTGCCAGAAATGTAAGTAGAAGAGAGTGTCAGCCATTCGGGAGCCACTTGTAAACAAAGGAGTTGGAAGACAATCTTAATAACCACAACTCAATTGGATATAATGTTGATAAATGTAGGAAACAGAAAAAAAAAAAACATTATCTACTATAATGCCCCTTCTTAGAATTGGGAACAAAACACACATGGAAGAAGTTACAGAGACAAAGTTTGGAGCTGAGACGAAAAGATGGACCATCTAGAGACAGCCATACCCGGGGATCCATCCCATAATCAGCCTCCAAACGCTGACACCATTGCATACACTAGCAAGATTTTGCTGAAAAGACCCAGATATAGCTGTCTCTTGTGAGACTATGCCGGGGCCTAGCAAACACAGAAGTGGATGCTCACAGTCAGCTATTGGATAGATCACAGGGCCCCCAATGGAGAAGCTAGAAAGAGTGCCCAAGGAGCTGGGGGGGGGGGCATCTGCAACCCTATGGGTGGAACAGCAATGTGAACTAACCAGTACAACCACCCCCCAGAGATCATGTTTCTAGCTGCATATGTAGCAGAAGATGGCCTAGTCAGCCATCATTGGAAAGAGAGGCCCATCGGTCTTACAAACTCTATATGCCTCAGTACAGGGGAACGCCAGGGCCAAGAAGTGGGAGTGGGGGGATGGAGGGGAGTGGGGGGATATAGGGGGACTTTTGGGATGGCATTGGAAATGTAAAGGAAGAAAATACCTAAAAAGGAAAGAAAGAAAGAAAGAAAGAAAGAAAGAAAGAAAGAAAGAAAGAAAGAAAGAAAGAAAGAAAGAAAGAAAGAAAGAAAGAAAGAAAGGAAGGAAGGAAGAATTCACTCTGAGCATCTACTGAGTATCAAGCAATTGGCAACTATCACCATCATGGCTACTGATAAAACAAATGAAAAGTTGTGATATATCAGCATTACACTTTCCAACAAATCAACTGTTACCTGACCTCTACTAGGCAGTAACTACTGTAGTTAGAGTTAGCCAGAGTAAAGTTGTTCCCTCTCCACTTCTCTAAAAGGTGACTCTGGGGAAAAGCAGATAAAAACAAAAATGCATTGCACCTAGGAGAGTCTTCTGCAATGATGAGTCTTCTTACTCTCTGCTAAAGAGGGATGCTGGCAACAACAACAACAACAACAACAACAACAACAACAACAACAACAACAAACAACAAAAGTCTCCACCCCAGTCAAATAGAAATACAGATGATCCATAGATAGAGATAAATTTAACTTTGTGGGGCTCAGATCAAAATCAAGGGTCTACATCTGTCCAAAGTGAGGTCTACTTCAGACTATTACATACTTCCATAGGCATTATGCCCTGTAATTCATAATTTGATACAAAAAACAGGATAAGGTTTATTTACTTCAACTGCTTGATTACAGAAACCAAAACAGTGAGACCCAGAAATATAACATAATTAACATGGCAAAATAGTGATGTGTATAGATTTATTGCATTTATTTTGAACAACAAAACAAATGTCAATCTTACTAAATAGAAGATATTCTAACATCAAAAAAAGAAATGTAAATGAAGAAAATATCTAATAAAAATAACTATAAAAAAGAAAGAAAATCCAATACTAATGCTTGGTAAATTATTATATAAACTACCAAAGGAAAGAGCATTATGTTAATGTCTAAGGGTTTCTATTGTTATGACGAAAACCAATAACTAAATATAAGTTGAGAAGAAAGGGGTTTACTTGGCTTAAGCTTTCACAGTGCTGTTCATTATTGAAGGAAGTCAGGACAGGAACTCAAACAGGGTTGGGTCCTGGAGACAGGAGCTGATACAGAGGCCATGGCGGGTATGCTGCTGATTACTGGCTCACTGCACATTGATTACTTAGCCTGCTTTCTTTTAGAACCCAAGTCAGCCAGCCCAGAGATGGCACCACCCACAATGAGCCCTATCCCATTGATCACTGAGGAAATGCTTTGCAGCTGGATTTTATGGAGGCATTTTCTCAACTGAGGCTCCTTTCTCTCTGATGGCTCTAGCTTGTGTCAAGATGATACAAAAAGCTGGCCAGAAAAATTATCACACTCTTTATGAACCTATCTGACAAATATGTAACAACAACAACAACAACAAAACCAATGAAAATTAGAAACCAATCACCCTGATGAACATTGGTTATCATAGTATCAATCAAATAATTGCTAGATGTTCTATGTTGCTATAATAAGACACTAACCAAAAACACATGGAGAAAGGGTATAGGATTTTTGATATTTTTGGTTTTTTTGTTTGTTTGTTTGGCTTACAGAGTAAGTATAGTCCATCACTGAAGAAAACCAAGGCAGAAACCCAAGACTGGAGCTTAACAAAGGAGCCATGGAAGAACACTGCCTACTAGCTTGCTCTCCCTTCTTAAAGAACCCAAGCCAACCCCGCCCCAGATATGGTATTGACCACAGTCAGCTGAGACTTCCCACATGGATCACTACTTTAAAACAATGACCCATAGACCCAGAATAGACTGATCAAGTTTAATTTCTCAGTTGTAGCTCCCTCTTCCCAAGAAACTCTGTCAAGTTGACAAAGACCAACCAGAATTTCAACCAAAATCAAGAGCACATCAAAAAAGATCATTCATTATGACAATTAGGTTTTACTCCAGAATGCAGGAGTGGTTCAGTATATATAAATCAATAAATATTATAAATTATATAAATGGTTTCAAAGATAGTAGTCACATGATTATCCTTAACAAATCTATCATCATTTCACTTAAAAGTGCTGAAGAAACTAAGAATAAAAGGAACATATGTGAACATAACAGAAGCTATGTTACAAGCCTATATTTATCATACTGAATGGAGAAAATAGCCAAACTATTTCCACTAAAATTAGGAGCAAGACAGGAGTAGTCATTCTTCTCCATTCTTCAATGTAGTTATAGAAGACTTACCTAGACTACTAAGATAAGAGAAGCAAATAAAAGGACTATAAAGAGGAAAGGGAGAAAGTATCTCTACTTCCAGATGGCTTAATTTGATACAGAAGAGACCTCAAGGACTCCAACAGAAAAGCTTTAAAACTGGTAAATACTTCCAGCAAAATAATAAGATACAAAATTAATAAAAAAAATCCATAGCCTTTGTATGTACCCATGGTAAGCTACTGAGAAAGAAATTGGGGAAACAACCCCATTGATAATAACCTCAAGATAATACCTTGAAATAGCCATATCCAAGGATATAAAAATCTGCTATATTGAAAACTCATACTCATGAGTCAACAGGATTAATATTATGAAAATGGGCCCCTACCAAAAGCAACCTAGATTATTACAATCCTGATCACAATTCCAGTAACAATCTTCACAGAAATAGGAAAAAAAAACTTAAAATGCATGTAGAAATACATAAGTCCCTTAGATAGACAAAGCAATTCTGAATAAGAATATTACTAGATTTGAAGTATAAACTATTTAAGTTATTCTATAGAGTCATACTAGTAAAAATATCATGGAAGTCATAGAAACAGACACATAAATCAGTAGGATAGAATGTTAGAATGAATCTTCAACAAATAGTTCTGGGGAACTGGATACCTACAAGGAAACGAATGAAATTAGATCCTCATTCCTTATCCTGAACAAAATTCAATTCAAAATGGATGGATAAATTCAATAAAAGACCTGAAACTCTCAAACTGCTGAAGAAAAAAGTAGGGAATATACTTTTCAACATATAGGCATAAGTAAGAGCTTTCTGAATAGGAAAAACAGTTACAGTTACAGAGTAGTTTTGCAGAATAGTTAAATAGGTTGTGTTCACAATATGAGAAAGAGTCATCACTAGAGTCTTAGAGAATTTTGTTCTCATTGCTGTATCTAAGAATAATCCTTGCTATATTCTGTTGATTCTCTTCTGATATTTGGCCAACATTTTCTTGCCAATTAAAGACTTCTTGGCATAGGCTTCCTCATCTGAAGAAAATATTCTAAGAATTATAAATGGACTTTGAGTAAGTTTAGAAAAACATTTTTGAGTTCAGGAGTGAAAGGGACACTAGATCAGCAACCACAGATCATGAAGCATCCAGATAGCTTAGATACAGTAATCTCACAATTAATGGAAACCCTGTGTTTTCTCCCCACTCCCTTCATTCACATTTTCTATCTTTTCTTTGTATAAAATTAAGGGTACTAATCCATAATTAATCAGTACTACTTTATTTTGAGCTATATTAAAATGTATCCTAGCTGCATTCTTTAATGTTCAACCAACCTGCC
Organism: Mus musculus; assembly: GCF_000001635.26. Classification (NCBI taxonomy): domain Eukaryota; kingdom Metazoa; phylum Chordata; class Mammalia; order Rodentia; family Muridae; genus Mus; species Mus musculus. Next base: position 19,477,639 of record NC_000067.6, on the reverse strand, counting down.
ATTGTCAGAGAACAATCAGAAAAGGAGGGGAAAGGATCTATGTAATGAACAAGGCACACAACATATGCATTTTCCTTTTCCCAGCTTTCCTTCACTTTTCTCTGTCAATTTTGTATTTAATTATAAATAGCATGAAATGTGGCATCTTAAGCCAGGTTAAGGATGTGATTCAGTGGCATTCAATCCAATCCCATTGCTGTCTACCCATGCCCAGAACTGTTTCATCTTACAAAATTCCATCTCTGTATATATTAAACAATAACCCAAATTCATTTACATTTTCTTAATGGCCAACATGTGTCAGGTAGTCAATACTTGTAGCACATGCTGTCTGCTTATCAGGTAAAATATCTGAAGGGAAGTTGAAATGTGTGTATGCCCTTAGGGAGTTAGCATGTTAAGACAGAAAAGTGGACAAAGACAGGTTAGCACAAGGCCTCTAAGAGAGTACACACCTGACACTTAGGCAGGTGTTACATTTACATAAGTTTCAAAGGAGAATAGCTGATATTTTTATTTCAAATTACTCACTGGACATAAAAAAAGGCACAGCTCAAATTCATGAGAATGTATTATTTTTCAAGCAATAAGTTCTTTCTAATACAAGGAATGATGCCATTTTAATTGTACTTCTTAGAATAGTATCCCTGATGTTAACTGTGATTTGTTTTATGAATTGTCTATGATAATTTATATCAAATGAGTCAGATATTCCAAGTTTCAGAAAATTTTAAAACATGCAGCCTGTTGTAATTTGGATCTTGATACACACAAAGGTGAATGTGTTTGATGATCATCCTGTGGGTTGGTGCTTTGGGGAAATGGTTGAAATCTTAGAAGGTGGCATCTGATGGGAGGCACCCAGCTCATTTAAAGGCTCACCCTCAAAGAATATTAGGGAGCTCTCTTTCTCCCTTCTACCCTTTGCTTCTGGCTACTGAGGTCAATGCTTTTTTTTTTTTTTTCCCACCACAGGCTCCTCCTGTGAAATGCCTTTAAAAACAATGGGTTTAGTTGGTCCTGAATGAGAAACTCCAAAAACAGTCAGCCAAAATGAAACTCTCTTTCTAGAAGCTACTTAGCTTAGATATATTTGCTACATACTAAAACAACACTGGCTAACACATCTTCTATCTCTGTTGGCTACTATGGTCACAGAGAATTCCTGTGGTCCTAGTACTATACACGTGTCACAAACTATCCCATTTTCTATTTCTTTCCCATCATCACATGGCAAACAACATTTCAATTAGTTGAAATCCAGCCAAAGAATGGATTGCAATGCAGTTTGCCCTTGTCAATAAGCTGTGGACATCTCTGAAAGTGCCCTACCACTCCAATTACTTTCTATTCATGTTTCCAACTCAAGTTTCCTTGCAAATCCAAAGTTTAACATTTGTTTGTTTGTTTGTTTAGTAAATAGGAGCCTGATTTGTGTGTTTGTTTGTTTGTTTGTTTGTTTGCTTGCTTGAAGGCCATCTTCTTGTTCCATGGCAACACACCAAAATAGGGAGATAGATTCCATGTCAGGTCTCTGGGTTCTCATTTGGTTATGATCATTTATTTCATCTTCATGGTTCTTCCTGTAAGCAAGTTGCAACGATGATGACTGAGAAGTGCATTTTGAACTGCTAGGCTTTAAAATGGTAATATGTGAAATGAGAGATAATTCTCTTACAAAATACATTCTTCAAACTTTATGTTTGCTTTCCAGTGATATGAACCATAAAATCATGCTAGCTAGCCCAAACTGCTTTTATGGGAATCTTGGTTTGGGATAACAGAAATTGAATCTTTCATAACCTCCTTTGGAGTCCAAACATTTGGGCTGTAGCTATCATGCATGTATAAAGCTATCTAGAATTTAGGAAGCTATCACCAATGGAAAAGCATACTTCTTCAGTTCAGTTTTGTCATGGAAAATGACATACTAGTTGATTTAAATGACGGTTCAGGCCTCATGAAATTCTTCACAGCATGATCCTATTAAAAGAATTTTGTTCAACACACTGTTTCTACAGAAGTTCTGAGTCTGTGAGTGAAGTTATATGGATATAGAAAAATGGAGTCCACATTGCAAACCTAGTGATTTACAAATTTGCTTTTGCTTGGCTTCGTCAAGAGCTATGCAATCGACCACTTTAGACCTTTTAATAACTTGTTTATTTCTAGTCTTCACTCTCTGGCCTAAAACAGCATTATAGTTGCACAAGTCAGAGGCCCCAACACTATATTAACAAGAGCATGTGTCATTAAAACAAGATTAATTTGAAACTCTTAACTTGAAGAAACAACAGCACTACCAAAGAGCAAAGAGAGAGATTATCTTCTGATAATCTTTGCTTCCCTTGGTCCAGCTTAAAGGAACTCTGTTCATTGCACTTAATCCAGGCTTTGTCCAAGAAAGGCAAACACAAGTATATAGGTGAATATGCAGGACAGAAGATGGGAGGAGTCAAGGATATAGCTCAGGAAAATTGTTCTTGTCTGGCATACAAGAGGGCCCTGGCTTGAATCCTGCCACCAAAAATAAATAAATGAGTAAATAATATTTTAAAATAGAGATAGCATATAATAATATTCAGTACAGCCAGACAGTGGTGGCAAACACCTTTAATCCAGGTACTTGGGAGGCAGAGGCAGGCAGATTTCTGAGTTCAAGACCAGCCTGGTCTACAGAGTGAGTTCCAGGACAGCCAGGGTTACACAGAAAAACCCTGTCTCAAAAAAAGAAAAAAAAAAAACCATTAAAAAAAATCAGTACAACATCTTGTATTACAGATGAAAATTGACAACTAAAATGTTTAGTTAGAGATGGGAGCTATCAAAACCAAACCTAGCTTGTTAATTATCTTTCTATTGTCTTTTCCTAGAAGTGGTTTACATGAGTAAGCCATTTTGGTACATCTACAGAGCTGAGGATTCTTCTAAATTACAATGGTAACTAGATAATCTTCTGTGCCAAAACCGCATGGCAGGGAACAAACTGGATTCTCAAAATTATATTCTCTCTCTTTAAAAATATCTTGAGCTGTTTTTTGCTTTTCTATCATCTGTAAAACATTAATGCTCCCTCAACAGGCAGATATATCAAAGGAATGTATGTGTATCTCATTCTGTTAAATTCAATAATACATTAATTGAAAGCTTAAAGAATTTTTGTAATAACTCACTATTTTTTTTAAGGATCTTTCAAATCAGAGATGAAGCCAAATTCTTTTCTATATACAAAAAAAAAAAAAATCGAGCAATTAAGAGAAGTGATGGATCTTTGGTAAGATTTGCAGATAAAATGAATGGATTTTTTTAATGCATGTAGTGAGGGAAGCTCTCACAGGGATACTTAAAGACATCACACTTAAAGGAAAGCTTGAAGCAGTATAGTCATAAAAATTAAGAGCTCTTTTACCTCAGAACAGACCAGAATCCATGTTTCAAAATGCTTTGTTCATGGCCAATGATGTCAGAATGGTTTAAATGTTACAATAAATTTTTCTAATGGCAGAATCATAATATTTGAGGAGTCATCAAAAGACTCAATTTCTATTTCTTTACATAAATGTCTACACAGCAAAGAGGATTACTCAGTTAAAGAACAGCACTGCCTATGAAAGAAAGTAAGACAGTGAGCAGTAACAAAAAGAAAAGAATGAAGTCTTTATTGTAATTATAGCGTTTTGTATTCCCAGAGCTAACCTGAAGTCTTCAGAATTTGCTTAGGTGACTGACAAATCATTTCTCTGGGTCTCACATAAACTTCCAATTGCAGTCCCACTTCATTTTAGTGTTTGTGCATTCCACTCATTGTACAAAGCACTTAACACACATCAACTCTAATGCTAACAAGCCCACAGGATGGTTAATCATTATTCATTAATGGGGTGCAGTTAAGGGATTTTAGGATTGAAGGACAGCCTAACCAAGTGCCAAAGGACTCATGACTGTCCCTCCCCTTGCAGAATTAGAATCTGAACTTCCTCACATCTGAACCAAGCATTGTTTCATTGTTCCCTTCTCGAATCCTTTGGCAGACACAGCCTCAAGGAACTGACCCACACATGCATAGATGTATTTCAATGATAATGTCAGTCCCCAAGGAGGCCACAGCCGGAGTGTGTAACCCCCTCAGGGATACAGTGATTTTTGACACATTCTGCCTCTAGCAATCTTTTGTCAGTGGCTGATTTTTTTTTTTTCAGGAACTTCCATTTTCTGTGACATCTAAACCCACCAATGAATACGCATGTAGCAAATGTGTACTATGTGAAAGGTATTACTTGCAGGTAATACTGCCAGTTGAAACATAGTATGCATATGACCCACATTCATTTTTCATTCATCTGAAATTCAAATCAAATTGATCATCCTGGTTCCTTGTTTCCTTTCTTTTTGATAAATCTGGCAGCTCTTCAAGCTAATTCATTTTGTTTTGAGTTATCTTCATTTTTTGTTGGAATGACCTATAAAGGCAGGGAAAGGAAGTTAGTCACTCAACATGTAAGTGTAAAACTGTACTATGCCTTTCTATAGAGACATCCAAATTCCCCTCAGAAATAACCTCAAGTATAATCCTGTCTGCCCAGAAGCCCAAAAACTCTAAATGAGCTCTGAGAGGTAAGTTGCTTTGGTGTGGTGATTTATTCTTCTCTTTATTCGCTCATTGTAGAGTCAAAGACCCAGCAGGAAGGAGATGACATGCTCAGAAGAAGTAACTAAGGAGAATGTATTGAGAAAGCTATTTACAACAACAGAGTAAGAAAAGCAGACAGAATGTGCAAGTTCTCCAAGGCAAATCACTTTTGGAACCTGGCTATTCCCATCATCTTGGCTGTGATAATGGAAGACATACTTGACTCCAAAGAAGGTTTCATTTTAGCAAAGGCCAAAAGACTGAAAAGATGGTGTCTCCGTTAGGGTTTCCATTACTGTGAAGAGATACCATGACCAAGGCAACTCTTATAAAGGACAATATTTAATTGGGGCTGGCTTACAGGTTCAGAGGTTCAGTCCACTATCGACAAGATGGGAGTATAACAGCATCCAGGTAGGCATGGCATTGGAGAAAATGAGAGTTCTACATCTCCATCCAAAGGAAACCAGAAGTAGACTGTCTTCCTGTCAGCTAGGAGGAGAGTATCAAGCCCAACCATACTGTGACACATTTCCTCCAACAAGGCCACACCTCCTAATAGTGTTACTCCCTGAGCCAAGAATATTTAAACCACCACAGATGGTAAAGAATGTATCCAAGAGCACAATTCTGTAACATAATAGAAACAAGGGAAATCGAACCTTGCTTCCTCCTGGTACCTGAGCAAACTTCAGTAAGATGCACACACACAAAAAAACAAAAAACAAACAAACAAACAAACAAACAAACAAAAATCTTTGGCTTTGCTATAGAATTCTGCTTCCACTTCCAAATACACAGCACAAAAAATGAACAGAGGACTGAACATGAAGGAAACAAAGAAACAGAAACATACTTGTGTATTCTCTCACATGGTACTTTTGTGTGTTCTGTTAGCATTATGTATGTGTGAACGTAACATTCACTCCATTCTAACATATTTCTTTTTTTTTACAGCTCTCAATCATACATATTTTCAAATCATCCATTAAAGCAAATAAGACAGAAATACATCCTAACAAATCCTAATGATCAGTATCAAAATAAAGCAATATGAAAGGAGGTACAATGGCTTTCTTCCTCTCCTTGGACAAGGGATATTTTCTTGATAGAACCTCCATATGCAAAAACAATGGAATAAATAGAAACAGTAGATCATATGCAGAAGCAAGCTTAGTCCTCACAGCATGATAGAAAAGTTTGTACTCCATGGCCCCTTCCTTGGAAATCCACTTTTTTAGTATAGTATAGTAAAGTATAGTATAGTATAGTATAGTATAGTATAGTATAGTATAGTATAGTATAGTACAGAATAGAATATTTCCAATTCTAAGGGGCAAAGTGTCCACACTTTGGTCTTCGTTCTTCAGTTTCATGTGTTTTGCAAATTTTATCTTATATCTCGGGTATACTAAGTTTCTGGGCTAATATCCACTTATCAGTGAGTACATATCATTTGAGTTCTTTTGTGATTGTATTACCTCACTCAGGAAAATGCCATCCAGGTCCATCCATTTGCCTAGGAATTTCATAAATTCATTCTTTTTAATAGCTGAGTAGTACTCCATTGTGTAAATGTACCACATTTTTTGTATCCATTCCTCTGTTGAGGGGCATCTGGGTTCTTTCCAGCTTCTGGCTATTATAAATAAGGCTGCTATGAACATAGTGGAGCAGGAGTTACAGAGACAAAGTTTGGAGCTGAGACAAAAGGATGGACCATCTAGACTGCCATATCCAGAGATCCATCCCATAATTAGCCTCCAAACGCTGACACCATTGCATACACTAGCAAGATTTTGCTGAAAGGATCCTGATATAGCTGTCTCTTGTGAGACTAGGCCGGGGCCTAGCAAACACATAAGTAGATGCTCACAGTCAGCTATTGGATGGAGCACAGGGCCCCCAATGGAGGAGCTAGAGAAAGTATCCAAGGAGCTAAAGAGATCTGCAACCCTGTAGGTGCAACAACATTATGAACTAACCAGTACCCCGGAGCTCTTGACTCCAGCTGCATATGTATCAAAAGATGGCCTAGTCGGCCATCACTGGAAAGAGAGGCCCATTGGACAGGCAAACTTTATATGCCCCAGTACAGGGGAATGCCAGGGCCTAAAAATGGGAATGGGTGGGTAGGGAAGTGGGGGGAGGGTATGGGGGACTTTTGGGATAGCATTCTAAATGTAATTGAGGAAAATACGTAATAATAAAAATATTAAAAAAAAAAAACAAAAAGAGAATAGAATAGAATGTGTGTGTGTGTGTGTGTGTGTGTGTGTATGTGTGTGTGTGTGTGTGTGTGTGTGTGTGTGTGTACATGTATATGTAATATGTTAAGGTCTGTAAGCACCTACATGTCATGGCTTACATATGGAGGGCAGAGGACAACTTGGTTTTTTCCTTAGACCATAGAATCTAGGCATAGAACTTGGGTTTTCAGTCTTGACCTGGTGAGCCATTTCCCCAGTGCCCTACTCTTACTTTTCTTATCTTGTGACCTTTTGTAACATAGACCACTTTTTCCTTAAACTTATTCTACACAGTTTTCTGATCTATCTACAGAGTTGGTGTTCACAGATGAGGAAGAAAACATTGACAAAATGAATGAGTGTGAATACTGAAATGATGAAACTGTTTTAAACCATGTGAGGCTCCTTAAATGCTAAGTACATGCAAAGATCTGTTACACATCAGACAAATTACAGATATGTAGCTCAACTTCCCCTGGAAAGAGCATCATTTGACTTGTACGGCAGAACTCCAGGGACTCTGTGATGTGGTACTTGTTAATTAGCATTTGTCCAAGTCCTCCTTAACTAAATTGCATCAAATGAGCTTCTCAACATAAAAGCTGACCAAGTCTTCTGCAGGCATATAATCAGACTGCTGATGTGGTAACAGTAAGCATTGTTTTCTAAAGGAATTAAATAAATTTAATTTTGACTATATGCCATCTGTTATCACAAGATATGTCTGTAATTGAAAATAAAAGGCAAGCCTTTGGATACAATAATTTTCACTTTTTCTCATGTATCTCATGCAAATTGCCCAACTCATTTTAACAGTTAGAATTCAGTTAAGATTCCATACTGATATCTGTTGTGAATGGTTAGTTGATTGGTGGCTGTTTTGCTCACATCCTTTCTGAGATAATTTTGTGAAACTGTATATTTTCTCTCTTTGTGCTTAGAATTTTAATCATGAGTAGGAATATTAGTTTAACATATTTTAGTTCTTATATCTTGTTTGGTTTTTTTTTTAACAGGGATGTCACAGCTCTCCTGGAGTTTAATATCTGAAAATAAATGTTAACTGAAATAAACAACAAACTATTCTCAAAATTCTCTACAATTACATTTAACATAAAGAAGTCCCCCTATTGCTAAAAAAAAAAAATCACATTGTGAGGTCATGGAACCTAGAGATGTAAAGTTGATACTGCTGGAGACTTAGGGCCTGCTGGTTAGCTTTCATAGTGCTATAAGATAATATGCACACTACTAGGGAAGAAAAATAATCATCAATTTTATCTAACTGCAGATGCTAGTTGCTAAAACAGGAGTCACGTGGGAAAACATCCCCACTTGTCTCAAACATCATGGGTATAATTAACCACTTTCTAATTAGATTTAAGGTCCACTCTACAAGAGGAAACCCTTATCTGTCACCATGTGACAAGACTCATAACTAGACAGGCCATAGGCCCTATGGGAGAATCTACCACTATTTTTGTGCTAAATAACATGGCTCTAATGGGATCCCGTTGGAATATTTGTATACCCATAAGTTAACACATCTCTTGGTCTTCATCAGAGAAGCTCCTATTTGAAGTAGATGGTGATAACACAGAGAGTCACAACAAGCTAAGGTTCAAAGAACAAGAGATTATGGAATGTTTATTTCTAAGTGAAACATCTCTACTGCATCCTTCCTCCAAAGGTTCATGGATTATTGTAAATGAGGGGGTAGAAAAAAAAAAGTAAGAACCTTAAGAGAACACAAGAAACCAATATCTGAACACAACAGGACATGTGAACTCACATTAGTTGTAGCAGCATGCACAACAAGTCCAATGTAACATCAAGACAGACCAAATCCCAGCATGAAGAGGGGTGGTAGACATAAAGTCCAACCCCTATCTAGCTGAGTTGTTGGTAATTAATAGTTACTGGGAAAGAGAGGCAGTTTTAAGACTCTTGACACTAGTAGTCCAACCATGTTCCAATAGAAGGTCACACATTCATCAGTGTGGGAGCAGCATGAATCAGACCAGATGCATAAAAATAATAAATGATGTAAAGAAAAAGATGGACAAAAAAGGGAGATAAATGTGGGAAAGACTGGAACAAAGGTCAAAACTTAGTATAAAAAATTCTCAAAGGTGTATTAATTTTTAATATCCACAAAAGAAGTCTTCAAAGGAAGCTATGATTAACATCCTTGTAATTTTTCCAATGAAGAAGTCGCTGACCCTGTGATAATCATATAGCATGGGTTGTCATCACCAGAAGCTGAGACTCTGGAATCAGACCCACCCTTAATATTTCTTAGCCACAGATGCTCCCTGCCAGCTCCAGATTTCTTACTACAATGCTCATTACAACAATCCTCAAGGCTACTATCCTGTTGCTCTTCATGCTTCTATGGAGCTCTGGCTCTTCTGTGCTGTGTTTGAAGCAGAGGGGTGTCACCAGTGAGGATAGGCTACAGCTTCCTTTTGAAGGCTGTTATGTTCTTTTGCCATCAGAATCCTCATTTGGAGAAAAAGCCAACTATCCATATTGTGAGGAACTGCCAGAAATGACTGTGGCAAAGGACTAACTGGTCTACTACAGGCAACCAGAACAGTCAACTGAATGAGTTTGGAAGTGGTTCCCCCTATGGAGCTTGAGATCGCTTCTTTCCTGGCCAATAGTTTGACTGCAGTCTGCTGACTGTTCACTCAGCAAAGCTTCATATCTGCTAATCACAAACATCTATGTGTTACTTTATTGTAGTTGTAAGGTTTCTTTGTGTAACACTGGCTGTCCTGAAACTATCTCTGTAAATTAAGTTGGCCTTGAATTCTCAGAGATCCACCTGCCCTGCATTCTGAGTGCTAGTAGTGTGTACCACCACTGCCTAGCTTAAAATTTTCGAGAACTAAGATATATTTTGGTAATGAATGTGTGGTTTTGTTTTAGCATGAATGTAAGTAGTAAATGTGATTTCACAAGGAGGAAATTAATAGAGATAAGGTTATGGTTAACACTTAAAGGTGTGCTATAGACACTATATAATTTTTGAGTGGATAACAACTACTTAGTAAGTAAATTTTTAAAATCCCAATTAATTGACTGATGCTGGTAGTAAAAACCAGATTATTAAAAAAAATTCATAAAACTAGGTATAATTTTTAAAAGTAAAAGAAAATACCTAAGCAAATTTTATTAAATGAAAACATCTCAGTATCCATGGATAAAATAATTCTGCTGCCGACCTATATAATACTAGCTTTTTATAATTAATTGTTTTTCTGGTATATCTGAAAAAGAGTTCTGTCAAGTTTTTATTAAACTGGGGAAATTCTCATTCATGTTTTTGTTGATATATCTCAAAAGTTGTAGTTCAGCCACACAGAAACTGTAGTCTCCTCATTCCCTAACTCCTAACCTAATGATTCATCTCTACTCTCCTTGTCTGTTTAACACTGAAGCCCCTTTGTCTAAGCTCTATTTCCATCACTTCTAGACAATATCAATACCTGTACAACTCCCCCCAGTGGATGACTGAAGTCTCCGTTTGTGACAGTCAACAATGGTACCCATATTCTCAGACAGCAGGCTTGAAATGCAAGGATCCTTCTTGACTTCAGTTCCGACATTTAACTGATAATGTAGCTCATGCCCAAGAGAAAACGCTTGAGTGAGAAAAAAGTAGGTTCAAATGTATAGTTTATGTTTATGAGAACACCAACACTTAAAAAACCAGCAGCTAATGGAAGTATTATGGAAGTTCTAGCAGTTGAGAAAACAGTTCTCAGAAGGTAATATTAAGCAATGAGGAATGCAAATAAGACAGCTTAGGAGGAAGAACCCTAGCATAAGGTAGGTACTTTCTGTATGTCAGATGCTGTGATGGTCATTCTTTCATGCATGTAGCCAAGACTCAGTGACACCTCTGTTACTGATGCTCTCTGTCTCTGATGCTCTGTGCATGATGCTATGCCTGGACACAACTAAAAACAAAACCACTGTCCTGTCCTTGAACTTTACAATAATCTAAAGTTATATTCTTTGGTCTTCATAATAGGCCCCAGAGTTATATTATGTGTTTATCTTTGAAATGAAAAAAAAACAAAACTGAAGCCCATTAAATTATTTATTCTAGTAAAATTGGTGTTGCTATAAAATTATAGTATGTGTATTAAAATCTGGGTTAGACTGAATCTAAGGTCTCTACGAAGTGACTCAATCTTAGTAGAATGGACATTAAACATTGAACTCTAGAATTGGTGAAAAGGTAAAGCTGCATTCTATTCCTACTTTTTTGAAAGGAAGAATTTTAGCACTGGAGATATATTTTGTTTGATTTCTAGTTTTATACTGAATAATTGTATATTCCTGGAAATGTTTCTTACCCTCTCCAGATCTCAACTACCTCATCAGTAAAATTGAGATAACAACTGAACCTGTTCCCTGGAGTTATGAGGATTAAATGATTCCAATCATGTACAATGGTACTCCTGTCCTACATAATGCATCCTCTGAACGTTAGCTAATTAGAACTTTCACAAACTAATGAAACAAAAACTACATTGCTATCAAGAGCATTCACCCAGATGGAAAGGACAAGGTATACAACACAGAACTCTGGGCATAATGTAATAGAATAAAATAATAAAAACCTGTGCACATTGCTTCTGGATAGATTACAAAAGAATAATCAACAATGTCATGATTCCTTGATGTGGGGAAGTAATATTTCAGTTGCATCTTTACTATAACAAGTAATTTAGGTAAGTTTACTTTCGAAGCAAGTTTCTGAGGGTTTATGCATTTCTTTTCATGTGTATAAGTTTTGTCTATGTATGTATATGTGTGTGTATGTATGTGCACCATGTGTGTGCCTAGTGACTGGAAAGGTTAAAAGAGAGCTTTAGGTTCCCTGGAAATAGAGTCATGCATGGCTGGTAGCTAACATGTGGGTGCTGGGAATTGAACTCAGGTTCTCTGCAAGAGCAACAAGTGCTCTTAACCACTGAGTCCTCTCTCCAGGCCCATTAGAAGCAATTTCACAGCAGAACTAACCTTAGTAATTTAAAAAATATACTCAGGTGTATTACTTGTCATTGCCTTTATTCTGCTCCAAATTATAAAGATGGTGAGAATTATATCCCAAGTCCCTGAACTGGCAAGTCATCAGCTGTAGGAAGAGGAAACATGTATGTACCTTGATAAACTGAAGTTCAGGAGCAGAATCCTATCTTGCCTGCACTGCCTTAAATGTGTTTTTATCCTGGAAATGTAAAATATGCATGAAAAAATAGATGCTGATATGTAATCTTTAAACAGTGTTCTGGTGTGTGTTGTGGTTTTCCTGATATAAAAAGATGATAAAAAAAGTTATCTACAACTTCAGATATTCCACTCCAATGATACAAAATGAGGTTGTTATCTTGATGTGAACTCTAAATCTTGGTGTTGTAGACCTGAAACAAAAGATTTTTTTTAAATAATCATTTTATTCATTTACATTGCAAATGATATCCCCTTTCCAGTTTTCCCTCCACAAAGCTCCTAATCCATCCCCCTCCACTTTGCCTCTATGGGGGTGCTCCTCCACCCACTCATTCATTCACTCCTGTCTCACTACTGTGGCATCTCGCTATGTTGGGGCATCAAGCCTACAGAGCACCAAGGGTCTTTCCTCCCTTTAATGCCAGATAAGACCATCCTATGATACATATGCAGCTGGAGCCATGAGTCGCTCCATGTGTACTCTGGTTGGTGGTTTAGTCCCTGGAAGCTCAGGAGTGGAGGGTATCTGATGTTGTTGTTCTTTCTATGGTCTTATGGGATTGCAGTCTTCTTCTGCTCCTTCACTCCTTCGCCTAGCTCTTCAATTGGAGTCCCGGGGCTCAGTCTGATGGTTGGCCATGAGTATCTGCATCTGTATTAGTCAGATGCTGGCAGAGCCTCTCCGAGAAGAGCCATAACAGATTCCCGTCTGCATGGGCTTCTTGGCATCACCAAAAGTGTCACAAAAGCATTTGGTGACACAAAAGAGAAGACTTATGTAGAACTAAAACAAAGCAGGTGTGCTTACAACGCAAAGGAAAGTGTACCTATTCTTCCTCAGGTAATGAAGAAATGAACAGCAACATTCAAATCTATGTTGAGTTCATTGTTTCAATTAATTATAATAATTGAACTTTAAGATACATATTCATTAAAATTTTCTTTTAACCTTTGGAATTTTTAAATTTATTTCTTTTTAGTTTTGAATCTGGGTCTCACTGTACTTCCCAGACTAGCCTGTCACTCTTCCTCTCCAGAAACTGTGCCCACAGGAATGGACCAGAGCATAGAGTAAGTCTTGTAAGTAACTGAAAATGTACAAATTAAACTGCATGTAGAGTTACATTTAACATGTGAGAAAACATTACATAACATCCCTTGTCCTGTACTGGGGAGGCAATACCAAATTTGGAATGCGTTCTTCCTGTCTGAGACATAATGGCATCTTTGCAAAAGACATAAACACAAACATTTCAATCAAATCTGAATTATTTCTCTACACTGAACACTTGGTCACCAGGTAGTAGCACTATTTGGAGGAGAAGTGGAAGCTTCAAGGGACAGGGACCTAGCTGAAAGTCATATGTGGCTTCTCGGTACCTTTGTGTCTCTCCTCATTCTGCCCACCACAATGTCAGTCACTCCACCATGGCCTTCCCACCATGATGCACTGAAACTTCCAATTAAAAAAAAAAGTTTATTAAGTAAAAAAAGAAAGAAAGAAATAAGACAATGAAAGAATCCGCATAGTTAACTGCAATTCCACAAGATACATCTGTAAGTCATATTCGAACATCACAAAAACTTTTATAGCTAAAAGTCATAGATGCTTTTCATTATCTCACAAAATAAATTTTAGTTGTACTTATTTTTAACAAGAATCATACTGAAACCAAAGGGATAACTTTACAGTTGGCTCTTAGATACCATCTAACATAACTCTGAGTGAGAGTCCTTTGGTCATTTATTAATTTTTTTCATAGGAATTACATTTATTCTATTTCTCATATTTTAGGCATATTGGACAAGATGGATAGCCCTGTATCTCTATGATGTGGGGCACTGATATAGCTTTGTTAATCTAGGTCCTTTGAGAAGCCGACTCCAAAATTAAATTGAATGGGAGGGGGTTTTATTTATGGAAATGCCTGAGTGGAAGGGAATAGAAGGAATGGTGAAAATTCAGAAGTCAACAAAAGGCAAAGTGGGACTGATTGTTTGAAAGAGACCTCGATTATGTCATCGTCTCAGAAAACTGAGACAAAACCCTGGGAAATCCTTTGACAAGGTGATTAATAAAGATTTCCAAGAGTTTTCTGGATACTTAGCAGGGAAATCATGGTGCTAGAATTTAGAATGCAGTTAGGAGGCCCTTGCCAGTGGTCTACTAATAATTAAGATCTGCCACACCTATCCTCCAGGATACCGGGGTGCCTGTTATGCTTAGAATATAAAATGACTCACATGGATTCATATGTTTGACCACTTGGTTTCCAATAATGGATTGGTCTTTGTTGTGTGATGTAGATAAAAAGAAGAAGTCACCAAGGGAAGATCTTAAGGGAAAGTCCAGCTTCTCTTTTGGGCCTTCCCTCCATTTCCTTCTTAGTAAATACAATATGATCAGTCACCCTAGAGCTTCCTTAACCTCCTGGGCACTATGCCCTTATGCCATGATGGGATTTTTCCAGCCCAACTGGCAGCTGCGCTAATCCCTTCTTTCCTTAAAATTTTTTCATCAAACAGTCTTATCCCTAAGAATAAAGTAACTAATATAATAGAGTGCACTCTCCTGATATATGAGGTTTTATTAGTACAATACACGAATATCTATTTGTATTTCTTGACTGCCTTGTAATCATTAAAAAATAATGAAGTGCATAATTGTGGGCCTGATGTACATATTGTTTGAAATCATTTCTAAAATGATGATTTTTTTTCCTGACCCGACACTTGAATCAGTCACTGCTATGTTACAACTGGTCAGAAGATGCTAAGAACCAACACTAGGTTGCCTAATACATCATGACTGTTTAGAACATTATTATTGAAGTGCTTGTGATTGTGTACAGACTAGTGAGCTATAATACAAGTCACACATTCAGTCTATGAGGTCTTCTAAACACCTGAACACTGGGGATATGTAGTCCAATAGTCAGCTTCTGGATTTGTTGAATGACTTCAGAATAGGTATGTTTTAAAATTCTTCCTTAGCATTCATAGAAAACTTAGAAAGATCATCCTACTTGAAATAATAATCCTCACTCTTTGTTTTCATGAGAAGATTAATTGGATTATATACTTAAACTGCTTGGAACTATAATTAGCATGTATTGGCACCATATATTACTTTCCTTACCTCCTTCACACACACATACATGCATGGGCACCACACAAGAGAAAAGTATGACTCTTACTTATTCCAGAATAAATTCAGCTTCCTTGGAGTCTTTTTCTTCTTGCCTTGATCTTGAATTCCCACCACCAAGGGCTTGTGTCTTAAAGTCCTAATCCCCAGAGAGGTGCTACTGGATTTTCACAACATCTTTGAGAGGTAGGTGCAATGGGAAGTCCTACTGAGGAAACCTAATTGGAGACATGTTCTCAAAGGGGATTGTGAACGTGCTTTCATTGCTTCCTTCCTGGCTGGTTGCAGTAAGCAGATTTGCTCTGCTATCTGCTTTTACCCAGATATGCTGCCCTTCCCAGAGGCCAAAGCAATGGTGTCAATGAATCATGGATGAGAACTCCAAAATAAGAAGAAAAACAAAAGCAAAAGCAAAAACATCCTTTTCTCAGCTTGTTCTCTGATCGTGATAGAAAGCTGAATAACTTCTTCTCTGCAGTCATGGATCTTCCAAACACATTTGAGTGGCTGGCTTATGTTTTACCTGGCCCAAGTTTTCTATGTCATCAAGCTGATATCTGAATCTTCTAAATATAGTGCTCTTAACCTCCACAGCAAATTCTGTACCAGGAGCTTCCCCTGCTCCTTTCCTTCTGCTCTTCTATCCACAGTATGCCGCCTCACAGACCTATCTTTTCTTCCCTGAGACTATGCAGTACTTCTTAACATGTGATTTGCAATAAAAGTATATGCTTAGCTTAGCACTGTCTACCATGCTTCATCTTCCTTGCTACCTAGTAAGATACATGTTTTATCTTTGGCAGATTTGGAGTTAATTTTAATCATTAACAAGTCATCTTACACACAGAGATGGACCCAATTTGCATTCCATGCAGCTTCATGCTCTGATGAGTTTATAAAGATAACAGATGCCAATGATTTTAGTACAAAGACAATGCTTATGGTAAGGACAATCAGATTTTATTGCTGAGACTACTGTATAAATTTAACTGTCATTATAAATTTAGAAAAACACATAAGGAAATGATTACAAACATGAGAATAAATAAGGATACTATTACATGAGTTCTATAGAACACAAACATATATATAAAACATTAATATCAGAAAACCATCAATCTAATAAGCTATCTTGTGCTATGGTTTTAGTCAAGATCCCAGTAAAAATCAATTTCAACCTTTAAGCATAATTAAAATATGTCAGCGCTCATAAGCATCTAGGTCCCAGCCAGATCACAAATACAACTGTGAAAAGCTTGCAGTAATTTAAATGTGACTAAGTCCAATAGGAACTAAGTAGAAGTTCTATACACTTAGAATGTGCTACCCAAGATAGACTATATGAATAAATATCAGAAAATAACTAACATTCAGAGGCAAGATAGCTAGCAATCAGTAATTATTTGATGGGACATGACATAGTGTGACACAATGCCTTGCTTCAGGTGTCTATTAGAGGATGTAGATCAGGAGATACTTGATATGCCTTATGTAACTTGTTCTTATCAAGAAAAATCTGATTCTATTACTCAGAAAAGGTAGCACTGAAAAGGAGAAAAATGGGGGCTGGCCAGCAAAGCCAGGAACCATGACTGCTTTGGAGAGGAAGAGAGCATGGAGGTCTTGGATTCGTAGCTAAAAGAAGAGGATAATGCCACTGGGGAAAAGATCTTGTCAGACGGGGTGGAAGCTACAGTCCGGGGGACTCTACAGAGAATTTTCCAGTCTCTGATGAAAACCACCATAAGCTACTCTGAGAACATGCTATGTAGACACAAACTAACACTCTATAAAATCCATATCCGACATATCCGGGGGATCTGTCTTTGTCTAAACAGCAAGCCTTTCTGTGCCTTACTCATTTTTCTGCAGAATCGGTATCCCTTGCCTTAAAATATCCGAAACAGAACAGCCTCCAATATTGAAGACTCCTGCAAGCAAACTCTCTCTTATCACACTGTCTCATCTAGCAAAGTAGAGAGGGAGCTGTAAACGCAGGGGTTCTTTTACAAGCAAGGGTGCTCTAGAGTGAAGCAGAGTAAAGACCTTCCTTTGGACGCTCTATTTCACTTTCCAATGGGGGTGGGGTAATGTTTTCTTCATCGCTTATCCTAGCTGACACGTACAAGCACTTTGGGCCCTAAATGAATGTGAACATTGTCAAAAGGAATTGGGCTAACAGGAGGCATCTGCAGCTCCGTTTCCATCGCATTTGGTCGGGGCCACGTTGGCGATGTGGCAGGGAGGCTGGTGGGCAGACACCCCCGCAGATGGGTCCTCACATACTGTATGCATCATGACTAACCATAAAAACAGTCAGAATAAATCAGCTGTGCCGCAGAGAGGCTCCTTGGAGCCTTCACATTCAATTTCCATCTGGCTGACATTTGCAGGTTGTAGACAGTGGCTCAGTGAAGCTGAGGTTCCACCACAAGTCCCCAACCTGCAGCGACTCACTTGCTGGCTGAGCCACGAGTATGAAAGGTTTTGCTTATCTGAGAGGGCTCAAGGTAAATGGGATTTTATTTGCAGATGCTTAAATGTTTCAATTTTTTTCTTTTCTTTTTTTTTTTTTCTTTTTTCTTTTTTTCCTTTTATTAGATATTTTCAGGTCAAATGGTATCTCCTTTCCAGGTCTCCCCTCTGAAACTTCCTTATTCTATCCCCCTGCCCCCTGCCTCTATAAGGGTGCTCCCCTACCCACCCACTCCCACCTTCCTGATCTGGCATCCCCCTACACTGGGGCATCGAAGCCCGACAGGACCATTTTTAAAGAATGTGTGTATCTGTGAATGCCTTCTGACCTTTTGAACGGTCAGTAGAAGGGGCCCGAAATCTTCAAGAAGAGAAAAACCCCACTCAGTCAGGAATTTGACTTACAAGCGCCAATTTAGAAAATGAGCTAATCCGCCTTGACAATGTGTTGTCACTGAAGAGTTGCAAAGAAAAAAAAAAAAAAAAAGAATTCACATAAATACAACTTTAAAAATTAGAGGTCTCCGCAGTTTAACAGCTTAAGTTTGCTTCAAAGAACTGTGGGAAAAGCGGTAGTTTGTTACAAGTGACAGGTAGGAATTCGCTGTTCCACCACTCACTCCGGCAAAGGGGCGAAGGTAATATGAGCTTTCCAACTTGTTTCAAACTGAAGTATTATAAAAAGGTAAATTATGTTTTGTATTCATGACTGAAAGCATTTTACTTTAAAGCCGACACGGCTGACGCTGTCAAGGTAGAGATTCGAGTTTTATGTACAATGCCTGCAGCCCAGCCGATCTGAGCGAAGCAACATGACAGCTTGTAATAAGTAATTTTTATACAGTTACATTTATCACTCAAGTAGGCTTGGCAATATTAAACACAGACCTTAAAATACTACCGAGGATGAGGACGGCGGCTGCAGGCCATGGAGGCATTTCCCCTTTCCCCTTCCCTGTACCAGAGTGGGTCCAGAATTAGATTTTTTTTTTTTTTGCTGTTGCATTTTCCTGTTAATAGGGCACTTTTTAAAATATGCATCCAAATGCTTTTCTACTGTTAATATGTCACTAAGAGGTTAAGAATGGAATGACCCCATTTGGCCCAAAGGATGTTATTTCAGGCTTTAATGAATTAGATATTGCTACCATTTTCAGGTGAAAATCAATTGCCTCAATTAACAAATTTCCACCAATCCAAATATTTACCAAATGAAAGGCCTGGAGTCTGCAATTTTTGCTACATTATACCTTTGTTTCCCCTAAAGCTCTTCCCTCTGAGTCCTTCATTACCATCTCATTTTTGCTGAAGCCAGGAGACCAGCTACATCTCTGTAATGGCAAGAGGCTCGCCTGCCTTCTGAAGTTAATAATTTGGATATTCTTTCTCCAATATTATTTTTTTTACCAAGTGGAATTTTACTTTCATCACGTATTCAAATACATTTAAGTTGTAGAGGTATTGAAATTAATCATATTCTTCTACACACAACAAAACCTAAACAAAGAAAGCCCCATCTAAATGATATATCCTATTCAAGAGTTTGAAAGAACCTCACCAATTTAATATTTCTGGCATCTTTATGAGGTAGGTGCTATTGTCAAATGCCTGTATCTGTTGACAAGAAAGTTAAGGCACAATGGCTTACAAAATTATTGGAAGGTTATACATGTAGGATCTGGGTATGAACTCAGATTGTCTAACTATAGAACTTGACTCAAGATGCTAAAATTGCTTTTTAAAGCAAACTTTGGGGAGAAAGAGACTCAAAGAAAGAAAAGTTATTGTTCCGCTCCAATGATTTCAATATTGGGACCTCATCAAGAGAAACTTTTCTCATGCCGGTTTGCACATACCCCTTAGAAAACATCAGATGAATCCACAAATACTTAACTGGGCTTGCCAAGCCTTTGAGAAGGCAGTGTGATATCTATGTGTTACCTACCTAGAAACAAGATAAATAGAAAAAGAAGACGAATTAATTTTCATTTAAACTCTAGATGAAACAAATTGAATTAAGTTAGTATATTGTCATTTAGACCACAGAGACAGAAAGTCATTTATTTAGTCAATACACTCAACACTCCTGTCACTTTCCCAGGAAGGTTCCAGTCTCTTGTACCACAAATGTACTGGGTGCTCAATGTGTGCCAGGCGTACACTAGTCCTGTGAAATATGGTGTTCAGTATTAAGTACTATTCTTTTCTTTATGAATGTATTGGTCTAATATGTTTCAGACACTGGGCTAGAAAATGTGGAACACACATATAAGATAAATGTAGCTCCTGCCTTAAGAAACTCACATCTGGGGATAAACAAAATGGATCAGTTGGTAAAGAGCACTTGTCACCAAGCCTGATGACCCAAGTTCAGTGTCTAAGATCCACATGAATTAAAAACTGTTGCAAGAGACTGCCATACCCGGGGATCCATCCCATAATCAGCCTCCAAACGCTGACACCATTGCATACGCTAGCAAGATTTTGCTGAAAGGACCCAGATATAGCTGTCTCTTGTGAGACTATGCCAGGGCCTAGCAAATACAGAAGTGGATGCTCACAGTCAGATATAGGATGAAACACAGGGCCCCCAATGGAGGAGCTAGAGAAAGTACCCAAGGAGCTGAAGGGGTCTGCAACCCTATAGGTGGAACAACAGTATGAACTAACCAGTACCCCCAGAGCTTGTGTCTCTAGCTGCATATGTATCAGAAGATGGGCTAGTAGGCCATCATTGGGAAGAGAGGCCCATTGGTCTTGCAAACTTTATATGCCTCAGTACAGGAGAATGCCAGGGCCAAGAAGTGGGAGTGGGTGGGTAGGAAGTGGAGGGAGGGTATGGGGGGCTTTTGGGATAGCATTGGAAATTTAAATGAAGAAAATACCTAATTAAAAAAAATTTTTTTAAATTGCAAAAAAAAAAAAAAAAAACTGTTGCAAGCTATAGTCTGACCTCCACATTGACATTATGGTATGCAGATATGCGCGTGCACACACACACACATACACATATAATAAATAAGCATAACAATTAGAATTTTTCAACAAGTGTCAGACAGACAGACAGACAGTACACAGACATATAGACAGACAGATAGGCATCACTATCATTCACTTTGATGGGAGTATATGCACCAAATAAAGTTATAGGTAGAGCTTGAGGGCAATTATTACTTATCCTTTAACTAGAAAACAACCATTTACTCAAGTCAGCAATATCATCATAATTATAAATATATTTTCAATTAGCTCATTCAAGCTTGAAAATGGGAGCTACTATAGACTGCATGTTTGCATCCCTCTAAAATTGAAATGTTGACATGCAGAAGCCCCGTCAGTAATGGTAGGAATGGGTAGAAGCCCCATGAACAAGAGTGGTTTTTTTCTTTTTTTTATTAGATATTTTATTTACATTTCAAATGCTATCCTGAAAGTTCCCTATACCATCCCCCTACCCTCCTCCCCTACCCACTCACTCACACTTCTTGACCCTGGCGTTCCCCTGTACTGGGGCATATAAAGTTTGCAAGACCAAGGGGCCTCTCTTCCCAATGATGGCCGACTAGGCCATCTTCTGATACATATGCAGCTAGAGTCACAAGCTCTGGGGGTACTGGTTAGTTCATATTGTTGTTCCACCTATAGGGTTACAGACCCCTTCAGCTCTTGGGGACTTTCTCTAGCTCCTCCATTGGGGGCCCTGTGTTCCATCTTATAGATGACTGTGAGCATCTAGTGTTGACCTTGTGAGAGGGGTTTCATTGCACTTGCTTGCCACTGTCGCCATTAGAAAACACAGAGTGGCTTCATTATATATCTGCCAGTGTTCATCTCAGGCTTCCAGTTCTTCAGAATAATGAGTTAAATTTCTGTTTATTTAAATTCATCTCATTTATCGTATTATTATAGTGACCCCCCAAAACTATGTATACATTAGTTTTCATTCGTAGCAACCCAAGATATAAATATTATAGTCAACTCTATAGAGAATATCTATTATTGTTAGGGTACTAGTTACATGCACCAATTACATGGAAAGAAAGCCAAACATAGACTTCAGATTTAAAAAAAGCAAACTAGAATATAAATAAAACAGGGAAACTGAGTTAAGAGAGTCCAGATTCTGTTCTTATTCCACCTCAACCAGAAAGCAACTATGGAAAGGAATTTAATACATAGACCCATCTATTATCCTGACATTTTGGTGAGGATAATAACAAAATTCATCCAACAGACTATTATTAACATTGCCATACAGCTTGACCTCGTGTGGACATTTAATATAATCCAGTTTCTCTATAGCTATGGTTCTAGTACAAGGGTAATTTCGAACTCCAGTGAATTTTCAGCAATGAAAACCAACAGGTTTGGTTTTTAAATTGTGGCTGGTCCTACTGAGACCTGCTAGACATTAGCTGGAACAGTTGCTAAACATCCTGCCATACATAAGAAAACCCTTACATAAAAAGAAAATTCTGGTTCAAAATATTGATCGTGTCAAGAACGAGAAACTTCTCTGTAGACAAGCTAGATCTGTAAGGAATTTGGATTCTTACCACCTCCAAACACAACCCATAGACAAGTCTTAGGGAACCACTCTCGACTTCAGCTCAAATCGTATCAAGTGGCTTCTTGTGGACCTCTGGGGAGAGCTGTTGGAAGGTGGTCAGAGAGCAGGAAATGGCTTCTAATTAGTAGTGTCCTCACAGGATGCAACTGCAGAAGACAATTTCCTGTCCCCTTATTGGATGGGAAGATTAATCTGTTACTGAATTCCAGATGAGAGAGATTTTCAAAAGTTTCAAATAGCAGGAGCATAGCCGTAGAGAAGGCAATTATGTGCAATTTGTACAGTGTTCGACAATCAAAATGTAAATATGACAAGTTTATTGCAGTGAACGCATACGGCATGTTTACCTTAAAGAACATCAGACTATAGAAATTTTAATGGTTGCTGACAGCTAACAAGAGTTATCTTTTTGTATTAGACTTTTTTTTGTTTTCCCAGACCTGTGAGGTGTAAAGGTAAAATAAGAGAAAACAGTTTGACTTTGTAGGGACTATTATCCATGGTGTTTCTTTTCCCCTAATAAGGAACAATATAGATAAGGTGCTTTAAGAGGGTGGATATTTGATAGCTGCAATGTTGTGGGCAGATTTATCTTCACAGAAAAATTAACTTTTTTTTCTTTTTTTCTTTTTCTTTTTGCCTCAATTGTGTTCTAAACGCATCTAAAACACGACTAGCTCCTCCATAAACATCCTTTCCTCATATAATAAGGCATGTTCTAATTGCAGCATTCAATTTTGTATCTCCATTTCCTGTCTCAAAGGTTATCAAGAATATAAAAAAAAATGTTTGCCAATCCTTGCAGAGGAATGAAATCCTAGCTTCTGCCATTGGTTATTTGTAAACATCAACTCACCGTTTAACAGAGAATAAGCATTCAACAAATAATAAATTTCACTCCTCCCCTCCCTTTTTCCATCATTTACAGACATTTCTGTTTTCTTCTTTATTGCTTTATTTCCAGAACCAGAGTAAAGAGACTGTGGTACTCATTTAATGGAATAGCCACAATCAATATGTTTTGATTCAACATCAATCTCCTGACAAGCTACCAGATAATTATGGTTTTGCAATAAGATACAATAGAAAATTCGGGGAGCCATAAAGACCTCGCTTTGTTTCTGACTTTGAAAGCTTAATGCTTACCTTCCCCAACATCTAACCAGAACACATAGGGCGATTCCACCTACTCCTAATTCTAGTCTATTAGCACCTTTACTGTAGACCCTCTGTACGGAAGACAAACAAGCTCCTGGTAGCTAACTGACAATGGCTAGCCATTAAAATACCATACAGAGATTCTTGAAATGAATGGTATTCTAGTACCACAACTGTTCCCCTGATGGTTAGTCTGGCTTCTACCTGTATTGTAAATCTTTAGCTTACGTTATAGCTGTGGTGAAATGTGGTAACTGGGCTGCCCAAATCACCTCCCAGTCTAACTTTCCTCTAAGGACTACCTGACCCTCTTTCATTTTAGCCAAAGACTTTAGAAAGAGTTTTGGGATAGTTTTTGTTGCTTTGAATACGGGATCATAGAATTGTGGTTATATTAAACATGATGTACACATTATTTTCAAATATAAGAAATATAATATTGTTTTTCCAAAGAGTTTGGAGATAAAAACTCATTATCCCCTACTCCCAATCATTATAGATGTGGAGAATGAGTCACCCAGTATAATTCCCCAGGAATAATGGGAATAATTTCCAAGGTTAGAATTCTACTCCCTTCTTGCAAGACCAGTTCCTATGAAATATTTGGTCAGTACTTATAAATAGAAAGTCAGTTTGATTGACTTTGCTCTTTTCTTTCTTTCCTTTATTGGCTTTGGTTCTGCTCTTTAAAACATTAGTTATATGCTCTAATATCCCTAGATATTCTCATTGAAAAATTCATTTGTGGAAATCTTCAGAGATCACTTAATGCTCAGGATGTATTTACAATGCAAAAAGTAATGTCTTCTTTATCCAACTTTGCTTTCCAGTTACTGCAGACCTGGGACAAGCTTTCAGCTACAGGGCTAAGTTGACTTCGGCTTTGTCAAGTGATGAACCCTTCTCCACAACTCTTCTCTCACACACAAGCCCAGAACATAACAGGGAATTCATTTGGAAAATATTTACCTCCAGTTCTTTCTTTGTAGTTTGGGAACTCACATGCTTTTTTTATTTCCTCTTCTGCCCTCTCTTGTAGCTTTATTCTGACATATACTGAATCTCTGAGATATAAGTGGAACTAGGTTTGAAATCCATTACATGACTGTGACCTTGGGTTTCAAGCTGATTCTTTGAATAGTTTGAAAAGAGTTTAATGTTATCTGATATTAGGCTAATAACAGTATGAGATTCAGAAAAGAGTTATAAAAACCCATGTAGGTGAAGATTGCTGAAATGCTAGCATATAAGAAACACTTGGGAGGCTGGAGAGGTGACTCAGCAGTTTGGGGCAGGTACTGATTGTTCTTTCAGATAATCTAGATTCAAATCTCAGCATCTACATGGCAGCTCACAGATGTTTGTAACTCCAAAATTTGATACTCTCACATAGACATACAGGCAGGCAAAACACCAATGCACACAAAATAAAGGTAAATTTTAAAAAACAAATAAGAAGCACCTGATCACTGTTAACTTGACCTATACTCTACATTTGCCCTTTACCCGGGAACTCATAATTGGTAATAAAATGCCCAGAATTGGGACCCATTAGTGAATATAACTGCTGATTCTTATATTTTTTTAGTAATCATTGTGTGTTAACTCATTCACTTTTTAATCTCACCATTGGTATATCTGTGCATCTCACCATGCTTGATGCTTTGGACTCTAGAAAACCTACCTGGGACCCACCTCAAAGAGACATTTTGGGTCACCCAAGAGAGTTCTTCTCTCAGGGAGTACTGTAACAAGGCTTCCACTGAACACAAAGCACCTAGATTATGTTTGACATGGTTCTAGGTAAGATTAGAGATTCTACACCTTCACCATGGTAGCTCAATATCACATACTAGAAAAAAAGCTTATGGGGAATTTTGAGATGTCTGCACAGAGAAGGTAGAATCCTATTGTCTTAGTTTTTATATCACTTAGCTTAGTTATTATATCACTTAGCTTAGTTATGGTGAAATCTAATTGGTATTGTGACAGCTAAGCCTTAAGCATCCTCTTCAACCAGTCATAGAAACCAGGACTCAGTATTCGCAGTGGTTAAATTTCTAAAGCCTAATTGTTTGCTGTAAACCATAATAGAACCCGAGCCAGTGGTAAATTAAGTCTTATTCCTGGTTCAGCACCAACTACAAACCTAACTAGGTAAACTTCTTGGCATTAGACTTTCTCATTTTAATAATAATAATAACATGGTGTTAAGATATTAAGGATGCAGTCATTATGATAATTAAGATAATAGCGAAGCCTCTGATTCTCCCCCTGCTGTGAGGAACAGCTGTATGTCAGGCCCAGATGCACCACCCTGTAGACACCTTACAAATTTGGACACATCCGATTTAGTTATCCTATCTTAGTTTCTGCTTTAAAGATAGACAAAAAAAAAAAAAAAAAAAAAAAAAAAGTCAGGTCCAAGAGTAAGTACATGTGCAAGGAAAGCAATCAATGTTGGCTAATGCTTTTTTCAGAGCTTGATTGAAAACTGCCCGGGGAAGAACATTTTTAAATAATTATGCTTGCATTCTGTTCACATAAATTCACTCAATTTTCAGTGTGGTAAAGTATAGCTTGGCCTCAAGTTTTTCTTGTTCTCTTGTTTTGCTATTGTTAAATTCTACTTTGAGAGTGTCCAGTACGTATAGAATATTGTTGTAATTATCCGTTTTTTGGTTTTGGTTTTTGCAAAGTAAACTTTGGGAAATTTCTTATTTCTTGGAAATAAAAAGAATATAATTGAAGAATAGTTGACAGTCTATGGACCATCCCAGTAGACACAGGAGATTTAGGCAACTGCAGTTGACAGTTGAAAAAAGAGACAGACAACATAATGAAAGCACAAATAGATGTGGGCCAACAACTGCTAGGCTGAGCTCAGCCAACTCTGCAGTTGATATTTTGTAAAGAACCAAATCTTGCTAAACGCCAATGAATGTTTCTTTGCAAGTCATTTGTTTAACTTCATGCACAAATTATGAAAACACATCAATTTCCAAACTATTGAGACCGATTCTGGACCCAAGTTGTTTAAAGGGAGTGGAGCACAGGAACATCTCTTTTCAATTAGCTCTGAAGCCTCTTTCAACAGCCTTTCATAAATAGGGCAACATTGATGGCATGCTCAGCTTCAGTACTGATCCTAATGGAAATGCACAATGGGCCTTGCGCCATGCCTGCAGGGGCAAACATCTTCCATTTCAGACAGATACAATGAGAAGCTTCGCCAGCTATTCTAGGGCTTGCACTTTTGAGTCTCAGGTTTAGCTCATTGCTAATCAATGCCTGTATTTTTTAATTACATCGTGCAATCAGTAATGATTTGTCAATCGCTGAACCTGGGTGATCTTCTAAACCATCACCAGTGTAAACAATTGCAAAGACAAGGTAACCTTAGCTGCCAGGCCTCCACATTGGAAAAGAGACATTTCCCTGATAAAAAGGAATTGCTGATTTGGGAAAGGGGGAATGAATGATATGGCTATTATACATAAGGCACTGCAAACCTTAGAGTAGGTCCTTTCATTGTCCAGAACCCTGGGCTAAAAACATTGTCACCAAGGTGTCTATAAGGTGCTGAAAATTTTCTTGTCACACTTCTCAAAAGCCTGATTAAAACTAGACACTCAATGAATATTGATTAATACACTATGAGCAAGTTTTAACTTTTAGAATATAGATTAATACCTCCTCTCTGGTAGATAAAAGAAATTCTGAAGTTGATTTCATATTCCACTAAACACAGATAAGTGATGCAGCAGACAGGCTGTGATTTTGCACTTAAGACAGAAAATCTTCTTCCATCAATGATGCTTATAATAGTAAAAGCAATAATGATATAAATATACTTACAAATTTCACAGATGGTGAATCATTAAGAACAAACATTTAGGGACTCAGCAGAACTTAGGAAATTAGTCTGAACAGGTTAGAGGGTGCGCCAGAGAACCAGACAGCTTCTGGGACGGGCAGAAGCACAGAGCCGCTGAGGAAGCAGCCTGGGCGGGCCAAAGACAACCGGCCACCATCCGGACCAGAGGACAGGTGTCCGCCTGGCTTAGGAGGCGGCCTCAGCCTCAGCAGCAGCGGTCGCCATCTTGGTTCCGGGACTCAGCAGAACTTAGGAAATTAGTCTGAACAGGTTAGAGGGTGCGCCAGAGAACCGGACAGCTTCTGGGACGGGCACAAGCACAGAGCCACTGAGGCAGCACTCTTGGCGGGCCACAGACAGCCGGCCACCGTCCGGAACAGAGGACAGGTGTCCGCCTGTCTCAGGAGACAGCCTCAGCCTCAGGAGCAGCAGTCACCATCTTGGTTCCAGGACTCCCTGGAACTTAGGATTTTAGTCTGCACAGGTGAGAGTCTGCACCACAGAAGCTGACAGCTTCTGGGAACTGCCAAAGCAACACAGCTTCTGAGAAAGGCCCTGTTTTGGGCCTTCTTCGACCAGGAGGAGGTCCAAAAACAAGATATCTGCGCACCTTCCCTGTAAGAGAGCTTGCCAGCAGAGAGTGCTCTGAGCACTGAAACTCAGAGGAGAGAATCTGTCTCCCAGGTCTGCTGAGAGATGGTAACAGAATCACCAGAAGAACAATCTCTAAACAGAGTCAACTATAACTACTAACTCCAGAGATTACCAGATGGCGAAAGGTAAACGTAGGAATCCTACTAACAGGAACCAAGACCACTCACCATCATCAGAACCCAGCACTCCCACTTCGCCCAGTCCAGGGCACCCCAACACACCCGAAAACCTAGACCTAGATTTAAAAGCATATCTCATGATGATGGTAGAGGACATCAAGAAGGACTTTAATAAATCACTTAAAGAAATACAGGAGAACACTGCTAAAGAGTTACAAGTCCTTAAAGAAAAACAGGAAAACACAATCAAACAGGTAGAAGTCCTTACAGAAAAAGAGGAAAAAACATACAAACAGGTGATGGAAATGAACAAAACCATACTAGACCTAAAAAGGGAAGTAGAAACAATAAAGAAAACTCAAAGTAAGGCAACACTGGAGATAGAAACCCTAGGAAAGAAATCTGGAACCATAGATTTGAGCATCAGCAACAGAATACAAGAGATGGAAGAGAGAATCTCAGGTGCAGAAGATTCCATAGAGAACATCGGCACAAAAATCAAAGAAAATGGAAAATGCAAAAAGATCCTAACTCAAAATATCCAGGAAATCCAGGACACAATGAGAAGACCAAATCTACGGATAATAGGAGTGGATGAGAATGAAGATTTTCAACTCAAAGGACCAGCAAACATCTTCAACAAAATTATTGAAGAAAACTTCCCAAATATAAAGAAAGAGATACCTATGAACATACAAGAAACCTACAGAACTCCAAATAGACTGGACCAGAAACGAAATTCCTCCCAACACATAATAATCAGAACAACAAATGCACTAAATAAAGATAGAATACTAAAAGCAGTAAGGGAAAAAGGTCAAGTAACATACAAAGGCAAGCCTATCAGAATTACACCAGATTTTTCACCAGAGAATATGAAAGCCAGAAGAGCCTGGACAGATGTTATACAGACACTAAGAGAACACAAATTCCAGCCCAGGCTACTATACCCAGCCAAACTCTCAATTACCATAGATGGAGAAACCAAAGTATTCCACGACAAAACCAAATTCACACATTATCTCTCCACGAATCCAGCCCTTCAAAGGTTAATAACAGAAAAAAACCAATACAAGAACGGGAACAATGCCCTAGAAAAAACAAGAAGGTAATCCCTCAAAAAACCTAAAAGAAGACAGCCACAAGAACAGAATGCCAACTTTAACAACAAAAATAAGAGGAAGCAACAATGACTTTTCCTTAATATCCCTTAACATCAATGGTCTCAACTCCCCAATAAAAAGACATAGACTAACAAACTGGCTACACAAACAAGACCCAACATTTTGCTGTTTACAGGAGACACATCTCAGAGAAAAAGATAGACACTACCTCAGAATAAAAGGCTGGAAAACAATTTTCCAAGCAAATGGTATGAAGAAACAAGCTGGAGTAGCCATCCTAATATCTGATAAGATTGACTTCCAACCCAAAGTCATCAAAAAAGACAAGGAGGGGCACTTCGTTCTCATCAAAGGTAAAATCCTCCAAGAGGAGCTCTCAATTCTGAATATCTATGCGCCAAATACATGGGCAGCCACATTCATTAAAGAAACTTTAGTAAAGCTCAAAGCACACATTGCACCTCACACAATAATAGGGGGAGACTTCAACACACCACTTTCACCAATGGACAGATCATGGAAACAGAAACTAAACAGGGACACACTGAAACTAACAGAAGTGATGAAACAAATGGATCTGACAGATATCTACAGAACATTTTATCCTAAAACAAAAGGATATACCTTCTTCTCAGCACCTCATGGTACCTTCTCCAAAACTGACCACATAATAGGTCACAAAACAGGCCTCAACAGATTCAAAAATATTGAAATTGTCCCATGTATCCTATCAGATCACCATGCACTAAGGCTGATCTTCAATAACAAAAAAAAATTACAGAAAGCCAACACTCACGTGGAAACTGAACAACACTCTTCTCAATGATACCTTGGACAAGGAAGGAATAAAGAAAGAAATTAAAGACTTTTTAGAGTTTAATGAAAATGAAGCCACAACGTACCCAAACCTTTGGGACACAATGAAAGCATTTCTAAGAGGGAAACTCATAGCTATGAGTGCCTTCAAGAAAAAACGGGAGAGAGCACATACTAGCAGCTTGACAACACATCTAAAAGCTCTAGAAAAAAAGGAAGCAAATTCACCCAAGAGGAGTAGACGGCAGGAAATAATCAAACTCAGGGGTGAAATCAACCAAGTGGAAACAAGAAGAACTATTCAAAGAATTAACCAAATGAGGAGTTGGTTCTTTGAGAAAATCAACAAGATAGATAAACCCTTAGCTAGACTCACTAGTGGGCACAGAGACAAAATCCTAATTAACAAAATCAGAACTGAAAAGGGAGACATAACAACAGATCCTGAAGAAATCCAAAACACCATCAGATCCTTCTAGAAAAGGCTATACTCAACAAAACTGGAAAACCTGGACGAAATGGACAAATTTCTGGACAGATACCAGGTACCAAAGTTGAATCAGGATCAAGTTGACCTTCTAAACAGTCCCATATCCCCTAAAGAAATAGAGGCAGTTATAAATAGTCTCCCAGCCAAAAAAAGCCCAGGACCAGACGGGTTTAGTGCAGAGTTCTATCAGACCTTCAAAGAAGATCTAATTCCAGTTCTGCACAAACTTTTTCACAAGATAGAAGTAGAAAGTACTCTACCCAACTAATTTTATGAAGCCACTATTACTCTGATACCTAAACCACAGAAAGATCCAACAAAGATAGAGAACTTCAGACCAATTTCTCTTATGAATATCGATGCAAAAATCCTCAATAAAATTCTCGCTAACCGAATCCAAGAACACATTAAAGCAATCATCCATCCTGACCAAGTAGGTTTTATTCCAGGAATGCAGGGATGGTTTAATATACGAAAATCCATCAATGTAATCCACTATATAAACAAACTCAAAGACAAAAACCACATGATCATCTCGTTGGATGCAGAAAAAGCATTTGACAAGATCCAACACCCATTCATGATAAAAGTTCTGGAAAGATCAGGAATTCAAGGCCCATACCTAAACATGATAAAATCAATCTACAGCAAACCAGTAGCCAACATCAAAGTAAATGGAGAGAAGCTGGAAGCAATCCCACTAAAATCAGGGACTAGACAAGGCTGCCCACTTTCTCCCTACCTTTTCAACATAGTACTTGAAGTATTAGCCAGAACAATTCGACAACAAGCGGAGATCAAGGTGATACAAATTGGAAAGGAGGAAGTCAAAATATCACTTTTTGCAGATGATATGATAGTATATATAAGTGACCCTAAAAATTCTACCAGAGAACTCCTAAACCTGATAAACAGCTTCGGTGAAGTAGCTGGATATAAAATTAACTCAAACAAGTCAATGGCCTTTCTCTACACAAAGAATAAACAGACTGAGAAAGAAATTAGGGAAACAACACCCTTCTCAATAGTCACAAATAATATAAAATATCTCGGCGTGACTCTAACTAAGGAAGTGAAAGATCTGTATGATAAAAACTTCAAGTCTCTGAAGAAAGAAATTAAAGAAGATCTCAGAAGATGGAAAGATCTCCCATGCTCATGGATTGGCAGGATCAACATTGTAAAAATGGCTATCTTGCCAAAAGCAATCTACAGATTCAATGCAATCCCCATCAAAATTCCTACTCAATTCTTCAACGAATTAGAAGGAGCAATTTGCAAATTCATCTGGAATAACAAAAAAACCTAGGATAGCAAAGACTCTTCTCAAGGATAAAAGAACCTCTGGTGGAATCACCATGCCTGACCTAAAGCTTTACTACAGAGCAATTGTGGTAAAAACTGCATGGTACTGGTATAGAGACAGACAAGTAGACCAATGGAATAGAATTGAAGACCCAGAAATGAACCCACACACCTATGGTCACTTGATCTTCGACAAGGGAGCTAAAACCATCCAGTGGAAGAAAGACAGCATTTTCAACAAATGGTGCTGGCACAACTGGTTGTTATCATGTAGAAGAATGCGAATCGATCCATACTTATCTCCTTGTACTAAGGTCAAATCTAAATGGATCAAAGAACTTCACATAAAACCAGAGACACTGAAACTTATAGAGGAGAATGTGGGGAAAAGCCTTGAAGATATGGGCACAGGGGAAAAATTCCTGAACAGAACAGCAATGGCTTGTGCTGTAAGATCGAGAATTGACAAATGGGACCTAATGAAACTCCAAAGTTTCTGCAAGGCAAAAGACACCGTCAATAAGACAAAGAGACCACCAACAGATTGGGAAAGGATCTTTACCTATCCTAAATCAGATAGGGG
Source organism: Mus musculus (assembly GCF_000001635.26). Lineage (NCBI taxonomy): Eukaryota > Metazoa > Chordata > Mammalia > Rodentia > Muridae > Mus > Mus musculus. The sequence goes on along the minus strand of NC_000067.6, from coordinate 19,445,191 downwards.
ACTAATATCCAACATATATAAAGAACTCAAGAAGGTGGACTTCAGAAAATCGAACAACCCCATTAAAAAATGGGGCTCAGAACTGAACAAAGAATTCTCACCTGAGGAATACCGAATGGCAGAGAAGCACCTGAAAAAATGTTCAACATCCTTAATCATCAGGGAAATGCAAATCAAAACAACCCTGAGATTCCACCTCACACCAGTCAGAATGTCTAAGATCAAAAATTCAGGTGACAGCAGATGCTGGTGAGGATGTGGTGAAAGAGGAACACTCCTCCATTGTTGGTGGGATTTTAGGCTTGTACAACCACTCTGGAAATCCGTCTGGCGGTTCCTCAGAAAATTGGACATAGTACTACCGGAGGATCCAGCAATACCTCTCCTGGGCATATATCTAGAAGATGCCCCCACTGGTAAGAAGGACACATGCTCCACTATGTTCATAGCAGCCTTATTTATAATAGCCAGAAGCTGGAAAGAACCTAGATGCCCCTCAACAGAGGAATGGATACAGAAAATGTGGTACATCTACACAATGGAGTACTACTCAGCTATTAAAAAGAATGAATTTATGAAATTCCTAGCCAAATGGATGGACCTGGAGGGCATCATCCTGAGTGAGGTAACACATTCACAAAGAAACTCACACAATATGTACTCACTGATAAGTGGATATTAGCCCAAAACCTAGGATACCCAAGATATAAGATACAATTTCCTAAACACATGAAACTCAAGAAAAATGAAGACTGAAGTGTGGACACTATGCCCCTCCTTAGAAGTGGGAACAAAACACCCGTGGAAGGAGTTACAGAGACAAAGTTTGGAGCTGAGATGAAAGGATGGACCATGTAGAGACTGCCATATCCAGGGATCCACCCCATAATCAGCATCCAAACGCTGACACCATTTCATACACTAGCAAGATTTTATCGAAAGGACCCAGATGTAGCTGTCTCTTGTGAGACTATGCCGGGGCCTAGCAAACACAGAAGTGAATGCCCACAGTCAGCTAATGGATGGATCACAGGGCTCCCAATGGAGGAGCTAGAGAAAGTACCCAAGGAGCTAAAGGGATCTTCAACCCTATAGTTGGATCAACATTATGAACTAACCAGTACCCCGGAGCTCTTTACTCTAGCTGCATATGTATCAAAAGATGGCCTAGTCGGCCATCACTGGAAAGAGAGGCCCATTGGACACACAAACTTCCTATGCCCCAGAATAGGGGAACGCCAGGGCCAAAAAGGGGGAGTGGGCGGGTAGGGGAGTGGGGGTGGGTGGGTATGGGGGACTTTTGGTATAGCATTGGAAATGTAAATGAGCTAAATACCTAATAAAAAATGGAAAGAAAAAAAAAAGAAAAAAAAAAAAGAACAAACATTTAGCTAATCAAAGTAGACTGTGCCATGTGTAGTGTGTGTGTGTGTGTGTGTGTTGTGGTAGGCCAAATAGACCATATCTTCAGCTTCAAGAGCATGTCAGGTCAATGTGTCAGCCATGGAGATCTGAGGTTATAAATGCATGAGTAGTATGGGGAGGGATAAAAAGCAAAGAAACTTAAATGATGAGTGCCACTGTGTTTTTCTATAAAATTATTTACTAAAATGTAGTCAGTGGACCACAGTTTGTTCAAAATTAGAGCTACCTAATAAATAAAAAAATGGCAAACCATTTAAGTCTAGCACATACCTAGCTACAATGGTATAAGTGTCTGTTAGTGTATGTAATCAGAGAGAATTCTTCCAAAATATTTGCAATAATCTATTTGGTTACTATTGAATCCCAATACTATTTTAGCTGGAAAGAAAATATGCTCTATTTATAAATTAATTGAAAGAATTAAGGACTTGAGAGATATGATACTGGTAGGCTTTTTCTAAAGTAAACGTAGTAAGTAGAGATACAACTAATTTCTGAGATAAATTGTGACTAAAATCCATTTGCAAAACAGAATCAAGTGTACTATTAAAGTCCCTTTGAAGAGCGAGATTCTGTACTGTCTTAAATATATCACTTTGGGAAGCACTGCAGGCATTTTCATTAGAGCTAGAAAGATAGTTTATGAGCTCTGCATCTAAAAGATGCAACGGATGGTTTCAAGTATGGAAGAGAAGAGATATAACATTCAAAAGGAAGAAGCCAAAGTATTATTCTACAACTACAAAATGGTAATTAGTGCAAAGATGACTCACAGCCAAAACATGGATTCAGAGTCAGGATACTAATATAAGCTGTTACACTTTAGTATGCTGAAAGTCAGTGAGACAACCTTACCTAGCTTGTGTTAAGTCTTATACTACCCTACAGAATAGCAACGGCAATCATACTAATAGTGCACTTAAGGGAATGAGAAATTTACTACATAGGTCAAAACTTCTCAACCTTAAATCTTCCCAATGTTTCTCAAATTTTAACATCTAAAAGTAAAAGTAATAATAACATACAAGCTCCAAGTAAAGAAAACTGGGCCATAAGAGATGTATCACACTTTGGTAAGAATTTCTACAAGAAAAATAATTAAGAGAGATCTTTTGAATCACAAATTACATAATAAAACTATATTACTCTTAATATTTTGATAGGAACATTAAAATTAAATAACAAAAATTGGCTCTGTGCCATAGTACACAGCTATAATCCTGGCATTCAGAAACTGGGGTAGGAGGAGTGTTCTAAGTTCCAGGGTCACCCCAGACTATATAGGAATTACTAAGTCAGCCAGGGCTACAAAGTTAGAAAGCTAATATAAAAAAATTAAATAACCATTGAACCTCTAAAAACGAGGAAACATTGTAAACATAAAAATGTTTTGTTTATTTGTCTTTAATGTTGAGAATTTCACATATGTATATAATAAAGTACAATATGTATACACCAATCTCCTTCTTCAAACTCTCCCCAACACAAAGCAGCTAATTTCTAAATACAGGTTTAAAAAAAATGAGTAGTTCTACAAAAGCATTTCAAATCAATAAAGTTCTTTCTTTGAATGACAGTCACTAAATCAGTTAACCTTTGGGAGGAAAAGCTAGCCCTTTATATGTCAAGATAAATTTAGAATTGACTAAAGCATTGCATGTAAAATGGTTTTCACAGACACTCTGTTACTCTGTGGGCTAAATGGTCTGGGGGGAGATGATGTCTCAGTAGCGACAAGCACATCTTGCATTCAGGGTGGCTGACTCCAGCCTACAAGAATAAAAGAGGGATTCTTGGAGAAGTGCCTGATTGGAAGGCCAGAGTCCCTGGTACTGTCAGAAAGTAAAGAAAGGCTTAAGTAACAAAGGACTGGCAACCAGCACAAGGACATAGAGGCCAACCAAAACTGTACTTACTGCCCAAACCGGAACAATTGGAACAACAGAATAAATAGTGCTGTACTCGATTATCACCCAAAGCAGAAAAGATCTCCCAGTCTCTATAGGTGTAAATAAACACTTTAAAATGATAAATAAATGAAGAAGAAAAGCAAAGGTCATGAAGAGAGGCAGCCCAAATGCTTTCAGTAAGCTATTTCCCTCCCAGGAAACTGGGCTTGATTGCTCATGACGTAACTGTAAGCTGTACCTTGTGACTTCCTTCCCGGTTTTAATTTTTTGTTTTTTGTTTTTTGTTTGGTTTTTTGGTTTTTTGGTTTTTAGCTTTTCACATATATTACATCCCAACTACAGTTTCCACTTGCTCCTCTCTTCCCAGCCTTTCCCAACACTCATACACACACACACACACACACACACACACACACACACACACACGCCACTCCCTTATCTCCCATATCTGTCCCCACTCAGTTTTCCTCCAGTAAGGGCAGCCTTCCCAGGTAAATTAAACAAACATGGCATATCAAGTTAAACCCCCACTAGGCTAGACAACACAACCCAGTAGGAGGAAACAGGTTTCCCAAACAGGCAAAAGAGTCAGAAATAGACCGTATTCCCACTGTTAAGTGCCCCAAAACAAGACCCAGCTACACAATCATTATATATATATGCAGAGGACCTAGGTCAGGACCATATAAGTTCCCTGATTTTCAGTACAGTCTCTATAAGGCCCTATGAGCCTTGGTTAGTTGATTCTGTGGGCCATTTTCTTGAGGTGTGCTTGACCCCTTTGGCTCCTACAGTCCTTGCCCTCTGTCTTCTGCTGGATTCTCAGATGCTCTAAGCTCCACCTAATGTTTGGCTATGTTCTATCAGTTGCAGGATAAAGCCTCTCTGATAATGATTATTCTAGGCTCCTGTTTAGAAGTATAGCAGAGTATCAATAGAAATTATTTCATGTCGAGCCCCGGGCTACCTTGCCAGCAGAGTCTTGCCCAACACCCGCAAGGGCCCACACGGGACTCCCCACGGGATCCTAAGACCTCTGGTGAGTGGAACATAGCGTCTGCTCCAATCCAATCGCACAGAACCTGAGACTGCAGTACATAGGGAAGCAGGCTACCCGGGCTTGATCTGGGGCACAAACCCCTTCCGCTCCACTCGAGCCCCGGGCTACCTTGCCAGCGGAGTCGCCTGACACCCGCAAGGGCCCACACAGGATTCCACACGAGATCCTAAGACCTCTAGTGAGTGGAACACAACTTCTGCCAGGAGTCTGGTTCGAACACCAGATATCTGGGTACCTGCCCTGCAAGAAGAGAGCTTGCCTGCAGAGAATACTCTGCCCACTGAAACTAAGGAGAGTGCTACCCTCCAGGTCTGCTTATAGAGGCTAACAGAGTCACCTGAAGAACAAGCTCTTAACAGTGACAACTAAAACAGCTAGCTTCAGAGATTACCAGATGGCGAAAGGCAAACGTAAGAATCCTACTAACAGAATTCAAGACAACTCACCATCATCAGAACGCAGCACTCCCACCCCACCTAGTCCTGGGCACCCCAACACAACCGAAAATCTAGACCCAGATTTAAAAACATTTCTCATGATGATGATAGAGGACATCAAGAAGGACTTTCATAAGTCACTTAAAGAATTACAGGAGAGCACTGCTAAAGAGTTACAGGCCCTTAAAGAAAAGCAGGAAAACACAGCCAAACAGGTAGAAATCATTAAAGAAAAACAGGAAAACACATCCAAACAGGTGATGGAAATGAACAAAACCATACTAGAACTAAAAGGGGAAGTAGACACAATACAGAAAACCCAAAGCAAGGCAACGCTGGAGATAGAAACCCTAGGAAAGAGATCTGGAACCATAGATGCTAGCATCAGCAACAGAATACAAGAAATGGAAGAGAGAATCTCAGGTGCAGAAGATTCCATAGAGAACATCGACACAACAGTCAAAGAAAATACAAAATGCAAAAGGATCCTAACTCAAAACATCCAGGTAATCCAGGACACAATGAGAAGACCAAACCTACGGATAATAGGAATTGATGAGAATGAAGATTTTCAACTTAAAGGGCCAGCTAATATCTTCAACAAAATAATAGAAGAAAACTTCCCAAACATAAAAAAAGTGATGCCCATGATCATACAAGAAGCCTACAGAACTCCAAATAGACTGGACCAGAAAAGAAATTCCTCCTGACACATAATAATCAGAACAACAAATGCACTAAATAAAGATAGAATATTAAAAGCAGTAAGAGAGAAAGGTCAAGTAACATATAAGGAAGGCCTATCAGAATTACACCAGACTTTTCACCAGAGACTATGAAAGCCAGAAGAGCCTGGACAGATGTTATACAGACACTAAGAGAACACAAATGCCAACCCAGGCTACTATACCCGGCCAAACTCTCAATTACCATAGATGAAGAAACCAAAGTATTCCACGACAAAAACAAATTCACACAATATCTTTCCACAAATCCAGCCCTTCAAAGGATAATAACAGAAAAGAAGCAATACAAGGACGGAAATCACGCCCTAGAACAACCAAGAAAGTAATAATTCAACAAACCAAAAAGAAGACAGCCACAAGAACAGAATGCCAACTCTAACAACAAAAATAAAAGGAAGCAACAATTACTTTTCCTTAATATCTCTTAATATCAATGGACTCAATTCCCCAATAAAAAGACATAGACTAACAGACTGGCTACACAAAAAGGACCCAACATTCTGCTGCTTACAGGAAACCCATCTCAGGGAAAAAGACAAACACTACCTCAGAGTGAAAGGCTGGAAAACAATTTTCCAAGCAAATGGACTGAAGAAACAAGCTGGAGTAGCCATTTTAATATCGGATAAAATCGACTTCCAACCCAAAGTTATCAAAAAAGACAAGGAGGGACACTTCATACTCATCAAAGGTAAAATCCTCCAAGAGGAACTCTCAATTCTGAATATCTACGCACCAAATGCAAGGGCAGCCACATTCATTAGAGACACTTTAGTAAAGCTCAAAGCATACATTGCACCTCACACAATAATAGTGGGAGACTTCAACACACCACTTTCTTCAAAGGACAGATCATGGAAACAGAAACTAAACAGGGACACAGTGAAACTAACAGAAGTTATGAAACAAATGGACCTGACAGATATCTACAGAACATTTTATCCTAAAACAAAAGGATATACCTTCTTCTCAGCACCTCACGGGACCTTCTCCAAAATTGACCATATAATTGGTCACAAAACAGGCCTCAATAGATACAAAAATATTGAAATTGTCCCATGTATCCTATCAGACCACCATGGCCTAAGACTGATCTTCAATAACAACATAAATAATGGAAAGCCAACATTCACGTGGAAACTGAATAACACTCTTCTCAATGATACCTTGGTCAAGGAAGGAATAAAGAAAGAAATTAAAGACTTTTTAGAGTTTAATGAAAATGAAGCCACAACGTACCCAAACCTATGGGACACAATGAAAGCATTTCTAAGAGGGAAACTCATAGCTCTGAGTGCCTCCAAGAAGAAACGGGAGACAGCACATACTAGCAGCTTAACAACACATCTAAAAGCCCTAGAAAAAAAGGAAGCAAATTCACCCAAGAGGAGTAGACGGCAGGAAATAATCAAACTCAGGGGTTAAATCAACCAAGTGGAAACAAAAAGAACTATTCAAAGAATTAACCAAACAAGGAGTTGGTTCTTTGAGAAAATCAACAAGATAGATAAACCCTTAGCTAGACTCACTAAAGGGCACAGGGACAAAATCCTAATTAACAAAATCAGAAATGAAAAGGGAGACATAACAACAGATCCTGAAGAAATCCAAAACACCATCAGATCCTTCTACAAAAGGCTATACTCAACAAAACTGGAAAACCTGGACGAAATGGACAAATTTCTGGACAGATACCAGGTACCAAAGTTGAATCAGGATCAAGTTGATCATCTAAACAGTCCCATATCACCTAAAGGAATAGAAGCAGTTATTAATAGTCTCCCAACCAAAAAAAGCCCAGGACCAGATGGGTTTAGTACAGAGTTCTATCAGACCTTCAAAGAAGATCTAATTCCAGTTCTGCACAAACTATTTCACAAAATAGAAGTAGAAGGTACTCTACCCAACTCATTTTATGAAGCCACTATTACTCTGATACCTAAACCAGAGAAAGATCCAACAAAGATAGAGAACTGTAGACCAATTTCTCTTATGAATATCGATGCAAAAATCCTCAATAAAATTCTCGCTAACCGAATCCAAGAACACATTAAAGCAATCATCCATCCTGACCAAGTAGGTTTTATTCCAGGGATGCAGGGATGGTTTAATATACGAAAATCCATTAATGTAATCCATTATATAAACAAACTCAAAGACAAAAACCACATGATCATCTCGTTAGATGCAGAAAAAGCATTTGACAAGATCCAACACCCATTCATGATAAAAGTTTTGGAAAGATCAGGAATTCAAGGCCCATACCTAAACATGATAAAATCAATCTACAGCAAACCAGTAGCCAACATCAAAGTAAATGGAGAGAAGCTGGAAGCAATCCCACTAAAATCAGGGACTAGACAAGGCTGCCCACTTTCTCCCTACCTTTTCAACATAGTACTTGAAGTATTAGCCAGAGCAATTCGACAACAAAAGGAGATCAAGGGGATACAAATTGGAAAAGAGGAAGTCAAAATATCACTTTTTGCAGATGATATGATAGTATATATAAGTGACCCTAAAAATTCTACCAGAGAACTCCTAAACCTGATAAACAGCTTCGGTGAAGTAGCTGGATATAAAATAAACTCAAACAAGTCAATGGCCTTTCTCTATACAAAGAATAAACAGGCTGAGAAAGAAATTAGGGAAACAACACCCTTCTCAATAGTCACAAATAATATAAAATATCTCGGCGTGACTCTAACTAAGGAAGTGAAAGATCTGTATGATAAAAACTTCAAGTCTCTGAAGAAAGAAATTAAGGAAGATCTCAGAAGATGGAAAGATCTCCCATGCTCATGGATTGGCAGGATCAACATTGTAAAAATGGCTATCTTGCCAAAAGCAATCTACAGATTCAATGCAATCCCCATCAAAATTCCAACTCAATTCTTCAACGAATTGGAAGGAGCAATTTGCAAATTTGTCCGGAATAACAAATAACCTAGGATAGCAAAAAGTCTTCTCAAGGATAAAAGAACTTCTGGCGGAATCACCATGCCAGACCTAAAGCTTTACTACAGAGCAATTGTGATAAAAACTGCATGGTACTGGTATAGATACAGACAAGTAGACCAATGGAATAGAATTGACGACCCAGAAATGAACCCACACACCTATGGTCACTTGATCTTCGACAAGGGAGCTAAAACCATCCAGTGGAAGAAAGACAGCATTTTCAACAAATGGTGCTGGCACAACTGGTTGTTATCATGTAGAAGAATGCGAATCGATCCATACTTATCTCCTTGTACTAAGGTCAAATCTAAGTGGATCAAGGAACTTCACATAAAACCAGAGACACTGAAACTTATAGAGGAGAAAGTGGGGAAAAGCCTTGAAGATATGGGCACAGGGGAAAAATTCCTGAACAGAACAGCAATGGCTTGTGCTGTAAGATCGAGAATTGACAAATGGGACCTAATGAAACTCCAAAGTTTCTGCAAGGCAAAAGACACTGTCAATAAGACAAAAAGACCACCAACAGATTGGGAAAGGATCTTTACCTATCCTAAATCAGATAGGGGACTAATATCCAACATATATAAAGAACTCAAGAAGGTGGACTTCAGAAAATCAAATAACCCCATTAAAAAATGGGGCTCATAACTGAACAAAGAATTCTCACCTGAGGAATACCGAATGGCAGAGAAGCACCTGAAAAAATGTTCAACATCCTTAATCATCAGGGAAATGCAAATCAAAACAACCCTGAGATTCCACCTCACACCAGTCAGAATGGCTAAGATCAAAAATTCAGGTGACAGCAGATGCTGGCGTGGATGTGGAGAAAGAGGAACACTCCTCCATTGTTGGTGGGAGTGCAGGCTTGTACAACCACTCTGGAAATCAGTCTGGCGGTTCCTCAGAAAATTGGACATAGTACTACCAGAGGATCCAGCAATACCTCTCCTGGGCATATATCCAGAAGATGCCCCAACTGGTAAGAAGGACACATGCTCCACTATGTTCATAGCAGCCTTATTTATAATAGCCAGAAGCTGGAAAGAACCTAGATGCCCCTCAACAGAGGAATGGATACAGAAAATGTGGTACATCTACACAATGGAGTACTACTCAGCTATTAAAAAGAATGAATTTATGAAATTCCTAGCCAAATGGATGGACCTGGAGGGCATCATCCTGAGTGAGGTAACACATTCACAAAGAAACTCACACAATATGTACTCACTGAAAAGTGGATATTAGCCCCAAACCTAGGATACCCAAGATATAAGATATAATTTGCTAAACACATGAAACTCAAGAAGAATGAAGACTGAAGTGTGGACACTATGCCCCTCCTTAGATTTGGGAACAAAACACCCATGGAAGGAGTTACAGAGACAAAGTTTGGAGCTGAGAGGAAAGGATGGACCATGTAGAGACTGCCATATCCAGGGAACCACCCCATAATCAGCATCCAAACGCTGACACCATTGCATACACTAGCAAGATTTTATTGAAAGGACCCAGATGTAGCTGTCTCTTGTGAGACTATGCCGAGGCCTAGCAAACACAGAAGTGGATGCTCACAGTCAGCTAATGGATGGATCATAGGGCTCCCAATGGAGGAGCTAGGGAAAGTAGCCAAGGAGCTAAAGGGATCTGCAACCCTATAGGTGGAACAACATTATGAACTAACCAGTACCCCGGAGCTCTTGACTCTAGCTGCATATATATCAAAAGATGGCCTAGTCGGCCATCACTGGAAAGAGAGGCCCATTGGACTTGCAAACTTTATATGCCCCAGTACAGGGGAACACCAGGGCCAAAAAGGGGGAGTGGGTGGGCAGGGGAGTGGGGGTGGGTGGATATGGGGGACTTTTGGTATAGCATTGGAAATGTAAATGAGCTAAATACCTAATAAAATTGGAAAAAAAAAGAAATTATTTCATTGATTTTTTTTTGCCAGTAATGTTTGGTTCTACCCTAGGTTTCTGGGCTATGGAGCCTCTAGTTCCTGGTCCTACAGGCAGAGGTGGCTTCCTTCTCATAGCATGGTCCTCAGGATAAGCCATTGGGTGGCCATTCCAACAAGTTCCATGCCACCATTTCCACAGCACACCTTGCAAGTAGGTCAATGTAGAACCAATTTTTATGGTTGTGTTGGTATCTCAATCCCTCCACTGGAAACATTGCCTGGTTACAGAAGGTGACTGGTTCAGGCTCTAAATATGCCATTACTAGGGGTTTTCATTAGGGTCACCCTCATAGAGTCCTGAGAGATTCCATTCCACTAGGTTTTTACCTTACGCTTGAAATACGCCCTCAATTGCTGTCATCTCTCCCAGTACTCTCTCCCTCCATCCCTAACCCACTTGTCCTCTCCTGTTCCCATCCTCACCTACCCCCAGTCCACCTTCAAAATCTATTCTATTCCCCTGTGTCAAAGGATCCATTCATTCCCTCTTAAGATTTTCTTAGTCTGTAGATTGTAGCATGATTATCCTTTACTTTACTGTTAATATACGTTTATAAGTGAGCATATTCTATGTTTGTCTTTCTGGGTCTGTATCATCTCACCAAGGATATTTTTTTTTCAATTCCATCATTTTCCTGTAGATTTAATGGTGTTACCTTTTCAGTAACTGAGTAAAACTCTGTTGTGTAAATGTGCCACATTTTCTTTATTCATTCCTCAGTTGAAGGACATCTAGGTTGTTCCGTGTTTCTGGCTACTACAGATAAAGCTTCTATGAACATAACTGTGCAAGTGTGATTGTGGTAAGGTGAAGGATCCTTTGGGTATATACCCAAGAGCACTATGGCTGGGTCTTGTTGATTCCCAATTTTCTGAAAACCACCATATTGATTTCCAAAGTGGCTGTACAAGTTTGCACTCACACCAGCAATGCAGGAGTAATTCTATTGCTCCATGTCCTCATCATCATGAACTGTTACATGTGTCTTTGATCTTAGTCATTCCAACAATAAGATGGAATCTCAGAGTTGTTTTGATTTGCATTTCCCTAATAGCTGTTGAACCCTAAGGATGTGGGGCATTTCTTTAAGTATTTCTTTGTCATTTGAGATTCTTCCGTTGTCAATTCTCTGTTTACAACTGTATCCCATTTTTAATTGGATTATTTGGTTTGTTGATGTCTGATTTCTTAGGTTCTTTATATATTTTGGATATTAGCCCTCTGCCAAATGTGGAGTTAGTGAAACTCTTTTCCCATAATATAGGCTTGCAAGTTTGTTCTATTAACAGTGTACTTTCCTGAATCTTTACCAATCCTAAATCAGATAGGGGATTAATATCAAATATATACAAAGAACACAAAAAGCTGGACTCCAGAATATCAAATAATCCCATCAAAAATGGGGTACAGAGCTAAACAAAGAATTCTCAACTGAAGAATACTGAGTGGCTGAGAAGCACCTGAAAATATGTTCAATATCCTTTACCATAAGGGAAATGCAAATGCAGGGTGCGGGGGGGGGGGGGCGGGATAGGGGACTTTCGGGACAGAATTTGAAATGTAAATGAAGAAAATATCTAATAAAAATTTTGTTTAAAAAAAAAAAAACAGTGTCCTTTCCCTTACAGAAGCTTTTCAGGTTCATAGGGTCCTATTTATTAATTGTAGCTCATAGTGTCTGTGCTATTGGTGTTTTGTTCAGGAAGTTATTTCCTGTGACAATGTGTTCAAGGCTATTACATGCTTTCTCTTCTATCAGATTGAGTATTTCTGGTTTTATGTTGAGGTCTTTCATCCACTTAGATTTGATTTTTGTGCTGGCTGATAGATAATGGATCTATTAGAGTTCTTCAATAGAAAAAAAAAAAGACCATCGCTATTTGTTAAGAATACTTTCTTTTTTCTGTAATACATTTCTGATTTTTTTTTCATCAAAAAATCAGTTGTCCATAGGTGTGTGGTCTTTGATTCAATTCTATTGATCAACCAGTCTGTTTTAATGTCAGTACCATGCAGTTTTTATTACTATTTCTCTGTAGCACAGCTTTAAGTCAGAGTGGGTGATTCCTGCAGAAGTTCTTTTGTTTTTTTATTTTTTTAGTTATCCTGAGATTTTTGTTTTTCCATGTGAAGTTGAGTATTGTTCCTTCAAGGTCTGCAAAGAATTATGTTGGAAATTTGATGAAAATTTCATTGAAGTTGTAGATTTCTTTTGATACCATGGCCATTTTTACTCTGTTAATCCTACTGCTGAGTATGGTACTATTGAAGTTCTTGTCATACACATCTTTCAGTTGCTTGCTTAGAGGTACTGCAAGATATTTTTTATTATGTTAGACTATTGTGAAGGGTGTTGTTTTCCTGATTTCATTATCATCTTCTTTGACGTTTCTATATTAGAGGACTATTTTTTTTTTTTTTGTAGTTTGAAACAACTTCAGTTTCCATGAATTTGCAGGTTTTTTATTGTTTCTGTTGTTGAAGTTCAGCTTCATGGTGGTCTGATAGGATACAAGATGTTCACTTTATTGTATCTGTTGAGAATTTCTTTGTGGCAAAACATATGGTTAACTTTGGAGAAAGGTTTTTGAGATGCTGAGAAGATGATGCATTCTTTGGTCTTTCGGTGGAATGCTCTGTAGTTAAGAACATTTGATTCATAGTCTGTTAACTCCTTTAGTTTTCTTTAGTTTTTGTGTGAATGACAAGTCCATTGGTGAGTGTGGTATATTGAGGTCTTCAGTTATTAATGTGTTGGGTTTGGTGTGTAAGCTTTAGTCATGTTGCTTTTACAAATTCCCCCTTGTATTTTGGGGCATAAATTGAGAAATCATTATGATGAATTTTTCCTATGATGAATATAAAGAGTCTTTACCTATCTCTTTTGACGAATTTTCATTAGAATTCTATTTTGTTAGGTATTAGAATAGCTTTATCAGCTTTTGCTTTCTTGGTTCATTTGCTTGAAAAGCTTTTTTTCCAACACTTTACTATGAGGTGTATCTTTACTATAAGATCTATATTTGCTGTTGAGATATATTTCTTGTATGCAGCAGGATGATGGATACTGTTTTCTGCACCTATTCTTTTAGCATCTGTCTTTTTATTGGAGAATTGAGTCCATTGATATTAATGACCAAAGATTGTTAATTGCTGCATTTTCTTGTTGTCATTGTTGGTGGTAGTGGTCAGAGTGGTGCTGGTAGTAGTAGTGTGTGTGTGTGTGTGTGTGTGTGTGTTCTGCACCTATTCTTTTAGCATCTGTCTTTTTATTGGAGAATTGAGTCCATTGATATTAATGACCAAAGATTGTTGATTGCTGCTATTTTCTTGTTGTCATTGGTGGTGGTGGTGGTCAGAGTGGTGCTGGTGGTAGTGTGTGTGTGTGTGTGTGTGTGTGTGTGTTTCATTTCTTTTGGTTTGTGCTTTCATGGGTGTAGTTAACCTCCTTGCTTTGGAGCTTTCTTTTTGTACCTTCAGTAGAACTGGATTTGTAAATAGATAATGATGTTGAAATTTTACTATGACATGAAATATTTTGTTTTCTCCATCTACTGTGATTGAAGGTTTTGCTTGGCTGTCACCTGTGGTCTCTTAGAATTCAATTTGTCAAGACAAGAAAAGTTTGTGAAACAGGAGATGCAAGGACCATGAGAAACTATATCACACATACAGGAGATAATAGAGATATATGACCAAGTGTAATGATGTGTTTTGAAAAGGATACAGGAGTATACATTATTTATTAGGTAAAACTGTGGAAATCTGAATAAAGAATATTCTTGTTAGTGAGAATGAATCAAAGTTCTGGAAAGAATGCAGTGGTTAAGAATAGTTACTGTTCTTTGAGTGGACCCAGGTTAGATACAACTGTCTATAACTCTAGTTACAGGAACCTTGATGTCCTTCTCTAACCTCTGTTGACACACATAGTACACACACATATATGTATAATGAAAACATTCATACACATGCAATTAAAATAAATGAATAATTTTTCAAGTAAGAACCATCAATGTTGGCTCATTAGTTGTGACAAATGTCTCATACTAATTTAAATACCAAAAATTAGTAATCTGAGTACACAGATTATGAGCTACTTTCATATTATATTTTTCAATTGCTCTATACAACTATTCTAAAGTTTTAAAATATGCTAACAGTTGTTGGATCACTGAATAAAGAAGGTTTTTCTTAAAAAATGATGTAAAAGAAAAATGTTATATAGCTGAAAGATTAAAAGACAAACAGATAAAAAATAGTAACTGTTTGAAAGAGCAAATATATTAACAAAATTTGTAACATTCTTTCATTGCGCACACACACACACAAATGAAGTTAATATCTTTAACATCTTAAGAATATTTTTCATTTTAAGGTTAGCCATTTGAACTGGCAAATCTCTCAAGAAAGATAGAGGTCTAGTGTGTACAAAAGCAATGCTCAAATTACTCAATAAGGATATGTTGAGCTGGTTACCTGAGATTAAACACAACTGTTTCTTTTTTTTTTCTTTTCAAATTTTTATTAGATATTTTCTTCATTTACATTTCAAAAGCTATACCAAAAGTCCCCTATACCCTCCCCGCAACCTGCCTCCTACCCACCTACTCCCACTTCTTGGCCCTGGCATTCCCCTGTACTGGGGCATATAAAGTTTGCAAGACCAAGGGGCCTCTCTTCCCAATGATGGCCGACTAGGCCATCTTCTGATACATATGCATCTAGAGACACGACCTCTGAGAGTACTGGTTAGTTCATATTGTTGTCCCACCTACCTGGTTGCACACCCCTTCAGCTCCTTGGGTACTTTCTCTAGCTCCTCCACTGGGGGCCTTGTGTTCCATCCAATAGATGACTGCATCACCAGTCAGAATGGCTAAGATCAAAAATTCAGGTGACAGCAGATGCTGGCGAGGATGTGGAGAAATAGGAACACTCCTCCATTGTTGGTGGGATTGCAACCTTGTACAACCACTCTGGAAATCAGTCTGGCGGTTCCTCAGAAAATTGGACATAGTACTAACCGGAGGATCCAGCGATACCTCTTCTGGGCATATATCCAGAAGATGTTCCAACTGGTAATAAGAACACATGCTTCACTATGTTCATCTCAGTCTTATTTATAATAACCAGAAGCTGGAAAGAACCCAGATGCCCCTCAACTGAAGAATGGATACAGAAAATGTGGTACATTTACACAATGGAGTATTACTCAGCTATTAAAAACAATGAATTTATTAAATTCTTAGGCAAATGGATGGATCTGGAGGGTATCATTCTGAGTGAGGTAACCCAATCACAAAAGAACTCACATGATATGCACTCACTGATAAGTGGATATTAGCCCAGAAACTTAGAATACCCAAGATACAACTTGCAAAATACATGAAACTCAAGAATATGGAAGACCAAAGTATGGATTCTTCGTCCTTTCTTAGAATGGGGAACAAAATACCCATGAAAGGAGTTACAGAGACAAAGTTTGGAGCTGAGAAGAAAGGATGTACCATCCAGAGACTGCCCCACACAAGAATCCATCCCATAATCAGCCACCAAACAGAGAAACTATTGCATATGGCAACAAGATTTTGCTGAAAGGACCCTGAAATAGCTGTCTCTTGTGAGGCTATGCCAGTGCCTGGCAAATACAGAAGTGGATGCTCATGACTGTTTCTAATTAGAACATCAACCTGCCCTAAGCTTATGCCTCTGAACAATCGCAGCTAGTAGATACTGGAGCAATTCCTCCTAAAGGAGATTTCAAAACACAGAATGCTTACTTTCTGCATATTTTAATAAAATTAATAAGATGAGCTCATTTCTGCACATAATCTAGTCTCCTTACCATGATAGTCTGTCATTAGGGCCCGTCCATGTTGTTCAGGAGCTGTGGGCTTTGCTCGTTTTTTCCAGAATGAGTTACTTATGAGAGCTAGGGCATGCCTGAACATCAGTTTATATAAAAAATAAAAGTTGTAAGCTTAATGACATCTAATTCATTTCCAGTTTTATAAACGTGTCTCATTAGTCTGTATGCTTAGAAGGATGCTCCAAATATTTAACTGACTGAGATCATCTATTAAAGTGACCTCATTAAATGAGGATCATGAATTCTTAGATTTACAGGAAGGTTCCTGCCTTAGAAAAGTTCAATGGCTAACTATTAGACTTGTTTACATAAAATCCAATGCCAAGCTAAGTGACGAACACCATTACTTATTGTCCAATCACTGGTCTACAGTTTGTTGCAATGGCTATTTTTATGCACAGAATGTAGGAATGCTGGGGAAACTTTGCTCCTCCATGGGTCTTATTCAGCATTTCAAATGGATTGGGGTACCAGATAACCAGACCAGGTTCCTGAATACCTATGAGTACAGACATTTGGAAGCTACTAAAAGAATATAAAAACAAATGCCTTCTACTAGTCTGATTCATTTACACACTGCTGTTGATGAAAGCATGCCTCATTACAAGGTCAACATGATTAGCCAAAGAAACCATCCTTTTTCCAAGGTATAGGTAAATGAGTACTTCTGGAAAATAGTCTAATGCACAGCAATGACAAATATCCCAAAGAGGTTACAAATGGTTAATAGGTGTCATTTTATAAATGGATGTAATTGATTTTCATTCACATTTTTAAAGAAAAGAAACATATTTAGGGCCATCCATAATGCAGGCAGGATGATTCAGTTTAGAGATTTGTCTACCACACAAGCCCACTCCTCTTCCTCCAAGACAACTTACTGAAATGCAGTAAGCAGTTTCCCATGAGCCCGTAACTATCAGTAGTGTTATAGCCTGTAAATCTCTAACTGTTCTGTGTTGACCTTTATGTGTTACAACTCATAGAACATTCAGAGGGCACTAGAGAATTTAAGCAATGCAAGGAATGTTTATACATATGCATATATGTATTTATATGCCTGTGCGCACACACACACATACATATATATGTTTGCATATGTTGCCTGAGTCTCTGTTCTGCCCAGTGTCCCCTTTGAGTGCACTGGGTGAGAAGGCACTGAGTCAATGGCTCAGACTCTGGGAACAGGTGAGAATGAAGCAGTAAGCTCATTTATTCCCAGGGAGCACACTTTATACCTTCCAACCTTATCCCATTGGTCCTCAAGTGGCAGTTTTTGATTGGCTATCATTTTCTGAGTCACCAATCTCTAGGCTCTCAGGCAAGCTTCAGTTTGGCCCTCATGCAGTTCTGAGCAGCTCTGTGGGCCCCACTTGCTGTTTATGCAGAAATGGCAACTGCCCTGGCAGTTGAGCCTTTCTGTTCCTCTTACATGTGTGTATGTATATGTGCATGTGTATATGTATGTGCACGTGTTTGTGTATATGTATGTTTATGTGTGTTTGTGTATGTGTGTATGTGTATATGTATGTATTTGTGCGTGTGTATATATGTATGTGTGTGTATATGTTTGTGTTTGTGTATGTGTTTGTGTGTGTATGTGTATTGAAAGTTTTGCTTTCTTTTTATCTTACATATTATGTGTATATGTTTATGTTTGTATGTAGTGCACATGCTACCTCCATGAGGCAAAGGAGAGTGTCTGATACCCTGTTCAATCTTTCTCAATCTCTCTCTCTCTCTCTCTCTCTCTCTCTCTCTCTCTCTCTCTCTCTCTCCCTTACTCTTTTGAGACAGTCTTTTACTGGGCTGTTTCCTCAGCATTTGGTCAGTATTTTCTTCAAATGGAACAGATCAAGGATGGCCAAATATTTTTGTTCGGCCTGTAAGATATGAGTGGCCTTCACAGATTTAATTGGTTGGAAAAAAACCCAAAAAGTATGTCTTGTGACATGAGAAGTTTGAATCTGGCATTTTCTATGAAAACTCAACTTTGCTCATACAATTCATATACCAGCCTTGACTTTCATAGTGTAATAATGGGGCAGTTGGCGAAGAGACAACAGAAAGTCTACTGAAATTGCTACTAGGAATAGAAGCTTTACTTAGGTATTTTAAGAGGCATTCAGGGTATTTTTAAAGCGATTAAGTATATTTTAATGATTATATCAGTTTTTATTATACTGAAATGGCTACTATTAATTATTCAGTGGAAAGTTTTATATATATATATATATATATATATATATATATGCAAACATTTTGGCAACATTTAAATGGATCAATTACTTTCTATTAGCATATTTCAATTGTGAAATAATGATTCTCATTTTCATTATCATGCCTTCATGTATGCATGCATGAATACATGACCTACTAACTTTGATTTCTCAAAGTGAAGCATGAGAATCTCTGTTTAGTCCCAGGAGATCATTCAGGTGCTGGGTTTGGGAGCCACTGCTAGGAAATAGGGGGATTTTTTTGGTTTGGTTTGGTTTGGTTTTGTTGTTGTTGTTGTTTTGCCTTGAACAGCTACTGCTTGGGGCAGTTTGATTTCTGCTAAGTAAACAGGGGTAGACAGAACAGGTAAGTCCTCTTCAAGTTCCAAAACAAAGTCCTCTGCAATCCTTGACATGGCAGAGGCTAAGGAAACAAAAACAGCGGATAAATGAGATTAAGGCACACGGGCTCCCTTTCTTTACAAACACAGGGATCATCACACACTGCACCTTTGCAGCAAAGGAAATGGAAGGGTCTACTTATCATGTGCATTATTAACATCTGCCACCTGCTTGCCTTTCTGCTGAAGAACTGCTTCCACTCAGGACAAGGCAGGTGACAGCTGGCCTTAGCCATCAATCAGCACAAGGCTTGCTTAAATGAATACTCCAGACCTGGGTTCTGAAGCTCCTTTCTCAAACCTTTCTCCCTGTTTTTGTATTTCTAACCCCACATGGAAACTAAGCCTAGGGAGCTCTCCATCACTGGTGGACCCTTGTTCTAAATCTAAGAACTACTTCTCAGCCTTCTTCCTCTACTATTTTGTTCTCTCTTGTTATTATTCTGTCCTTAGGGTCGAGGAGATTAGCCTGTGGGAATAATTGCTAGCTCTGTAAGCATGAGGACCTCAGTTGAACCTAGAAATGTAGGCCTATAATTCCAGCCCAAGGATGCAGAGATAGGAGAACACCCAGAGGTTCACTTACCTATCCAGTCTGGCTGTTTGTGACCTCCTGATTCAGTGAGAGACACTATCTCAGGAGGAGGGGGGGGAGGAAGAAGAGGAGGGGAGGAGAAGGGGGAGGAAGAAGAGGAGGAGGGGGGAGGAAGAAGAGGAGGAGGGGGGAAGAAGAGGAGGAGGGGGGAGGAAGAAGAGGAGGAAGGGGAGGGGGAAGAAGAAGAGGAGGAAGGGAGGTTGTATAGGAAGATACTGGACATTAGCCTATGGAATTCACATGGCATTCACATAGTCATACACACGTCTCCATATGAAGCCTCTGTCCACATCCCAATGAGGTTTTCTCTGGTAAGACAATCTCACTTGCTAACATTCAGACTTTCACCCTCTGCCTAAATGATGCTCCCTAGCTTTCATGACAAGGCCATTTCTTCCCCCACCAGCTTCCCACATGGCTCCCGACTTTTGACTCTTTCTTACAGCTTCAGAATCTCGTTTTCAAGCTTTTGTTTGGGTTCTCAACCACACATGAAACCAGGAGTTAGCAAGGGTTTCTACAGACAGAATGTTGCTAATTGTAGTAATTATTGGCTTGAGTTTACTGTGTGTTTCCTTCATATACTTAATCATATAAAGTGTCTCTGTTTCCTCCATGTGAGGTAAGAAAAACAGTAGTTTGCACTTCAAGACCTGTATAAGAGTGACATGGGTTTTCTGAGTGTTTCAGGTCCAGCAATGTTACTACCTCCCTTGGTGATGTCAGCAGAAGGGTCTCATTTTAATGACTGGGTGAGCAGGAAACACAGATGCTGCCAAGCCCTCTAGAAAGCACAGCATGGGCCCTGCAAATCTACAGCATTTACCTGGCTCCAAATGCAAGCATACTATTCCTGGAAAATGCTGATAACACATATTAATAGTGTTGTGAAGGGAGTTGGCACACAGGAAGCTTTTGTGTATATTAGTTATTATTGTTTTGATTTATTAGCAACTATTCACAGTACTAGATAAGGGGTTTTGCTATGACATTTCATACACTTTTATCATGTACTTTAAATTTGTCCAAGTATCATTGCTTGTCCCATCCTTCCATGTCTTACAAGCACTTGCAGATAACCCCCTTTCTGCTTTCCTGTTGTTTAAAGTATCTAGCTGATATCTGTATATCTGTATGACATATGAAATAAAACCTTCACTATTTGTCCTCCCTTCCAGTGCTTAACACCTCTTAGTAGGCCCTTTCTCAGTCTGTAATGTAGCTATCCACCCATTTGCTTGGGTCATGAACCTGGAAATCATCATTAATCCTTTCTTTTCTATTCTTGCTTACTTCTCAGGTGCTGTGATAAAAGAAAGAGCAAAACTGACTTTGGGAAAGAGAACAGTCATCTATTGGATGGAATACAGGATGCCCAATGAAGGAGCTACAGAAAGCACACAAGGAGCTAAAGGGGTCTGCAACCCTATAGGAGGAAAAACAATATGAAATAACCAGTAACCCCCAGAGTTCTGTCTCTAGTTGCATATGTAGCAGAGGATGGCCCAGTCGGCCATCCATGGGAGGAGAGGTCCTCGGTCTTTCAAAGAGCATCTGCCCCAGTACAAGGGCCCGGAAGTGGGAGTGGGTGGGTTTGGAAACGGGGTGGGGGAGGGGTATAGGGGACTTTTGGGATAACATTTGAAATATAAATGAAGAAAATATCTAATTACAAAAGGGGAAAAAAAGAAAGAAAACAGTTATTTGGCTTGCACATCATATAACATGGAGGGAAGCCAAGGCTCAGAGGAGTCTGGAGAGAAGACCTGAGACAGACACCACTGAGGACCACTGCTTTCTGTCCTCTCTATCTTAGTTAAATTTATATTATTGTGATAAAAAACAAACAAACAAACCATGAATAAAAGCTAGGTGGAAAGGAAAGCATTTTTCTCTTATCTTACAGGTTACAGTCATTCATGAAGGGAAAGAAGGGCAAGACCTGAAACAGAAGCTATGGCAGATGCTGCTTTCTCGTTTGCTCCCCATGGCTTACTCAGCCTGCTCTCTTATACAACCCAAGAACACCAGAGCAAGGGTAGCATTGCCTACCCCATGGATTAAGCCAACCTACATTATTCTCAATTTAAAAAAGAAGCCTCCCACAGGTTTGCTCCCAGGCCAATCTGACAGAGACAATGCCTCAACTGAGGTTCCTTCTTCCCAGATAACTGTAGTTGGCTTCAAGTTGACAAAAACAAACTAGTACACTCTCTCTCTCTCATGAGGACCTTAACTGGCCATGGAATTCTATGGGTTTTAATGCTTCACATACATCTCAAGTTTATCCTTTTCCTCCTCTTCCAAGCCACCATGGTGTCTCCAACACGGGTAAGTTCATCTGAGTGCAGGTGCAGCCAGAGGTTCCAGATCTTTGTGGATCAGGAGTTATGACCCATCTGAAATGGATGGTGTAAATCAAACTGTATACCTCTGAAAAGCAGTGTGTTCTTAACTGTCCAGCGATCTCTCCAGCTTCTGAAGTGTAATGTTATGAGTGAATAAGTAAATGTGAATACCAGGAGGGACTTTGAAATGATGGTGAATGCAATGGAAACACGGAACGTTTGAGTCTTTACTGCTCCAAGCACTGTCTTAACTGACTCTTGGTATCAGCTTAGTTTGCTGTTTTAACAGTAGACATACGGTACTGTTTTCACAGAGAGAAAAGCTCAGCCATAATACAAAAAGCAGAACTTCTTAACAATGTAAAAACAAGCAGTCTAAGCCATACTAGATGAAAAGGAAAAATGCTAAAAAGAAGCTTCCCAAAGGAATATGGTTGATAATGGTGTGAAAAATTACTCAGTTTCTTAAGTGATGAAGCAAGTATAAATCGAACTATAATGAGATCTCATCTCATTCTATTCAAGATGGTTGCTGTCAGAAAACAAGACACATATCAAAATGCCTACTTTTTTCTGTGAGTGCTGGAGATCTGAACTCGAGTCTTCATGCATCCACATCCATGGCCTTGAAATAATTCTCTAACCACTTATGCACAGAACTTTATGAAGGAAAAAATTCTGAACAAGTGAAAATCTGTGGACATGAAGAACACTATGTAATCAAAATTCTAATTGAAAGATGATCTCACCTTGCAATGTATAAGGGGGAAACCATTTCAATCAATGCAGCTTGCTGAAGTAACCCCTTTACTTACTTATGAAGGAACATTAGCCTCTTTGCCTCCTTCCATTTGTCTTGGCAATGTACAATATGTGGCAAAGGATGAAACATAGGAAAATGCATTACCATAGCAAGCCATCAGCACTGAAATCCTCTTGGCCTGTCTCCCCATCAAAGCTGTATATCATTTGCTATGGCTGTAAGAAACCTGCGGGTTAGGTGGGACATCTTAAATCCATACAATCCATGATCTGGAAGAACCATTGTCTTTAAACCAAAAGACTGGGACCTAGTGCCTCATCGTACCTCATAATCTTGGAGATGTTTAAACTCAAAATTCCAAAAAATGGGACAGAAAAGGCAAACTAAAGATGTCCTTACAGGACTTCAGAAAGGCCATAAAGGAAAAGGATCAGACAAAACAAAAAAAGATCAGCTGTGCTCACTTTAGTTTACTTAAAGCCCCTCATGCAGAATCCATCTGTGTACTTCTGAATGAAATTGCTCCAGGGAACAGGGAGCTAAAAGTCACCCATAAGAGCTCCAACCTTGTATTTCAGAACTATGCTAATTACACTTCCTTTATTCATTTCCATCATTCATGCAAGAATTATTTTGTTTAGTTGAGATGATGACTAGTCTCTGCTGATTGGTTACTCACCCTGTTTTGCATAAATATTATTCAGGCAAGGAAACAAGGAAGAGCTTGAGGCCAGGCAAGGTATTGTCATATGCATGCATCTGCTGGCTCCCTAGTAACAGAGATCTGGTAACCACACAGAGACAGATTCTACAAGAGGCTTGAGAACACACAAGCAAACTCACTCATTTTGGAAAACTGCCTTGAGTTTCAACCCCTCTTGTTCTCCTTCTTTCCCCACCTGCAGGATTTTTGTTCTTCTGCTGTGGCCCCACAAATAAAGAAGCTGAGACTCACACAAAAGCACCTGTGGTGACTGGATGAACTGCTAATTATGAAATTTGGACACACCATCTGGGCTAACATTTGGCTGAGGACAGCTGAAACTCTCAGTGCTTCTGAGAAAAACTATGATTTTTTTTCCTATTAATTATTATACGACTTTCCTCAAGCTGGCCTCCCCTGTTGCTTCTCCCTGCATATTCAAGCCCTAGCACTCCTCCAAGGTTCTGCCAAGTCCCTCCCTCCCCAGTGTGCTTGCTCTGACCTCCCAGCCCACACTTGCTATTATACTCAGTGTCCAAATGTCCTCTAGTTATTTCACAGGTACAAACTTAAACTCCTGCTTGTAGCAACCATGAAGTACCTTATACACCTTCCTATCCCTTACTTGAACAGTACCTGAGTGTATATTACATTATACCACACCCATTTCAGGACAGGACTATGTTGAATCATTAATCTGTGAAGGGAAAGAACCAGGTATTACCCTCTGCAAGCATCCAATAATCAGTCTGTCTTTATGAGGTTCTTAACTATATGTGAAGGGTGAAAACAATATAAAATGTATGTATATATGTGTAAAGATTACAAAGAACTGCAAAGGTTTTCAGTAAATCTTGAAGTGTTGTGACCAGAAGACTCTCTAACATAACTTTGCAGAAGATTATCTTTCTAGATAAATGGAAACTAAAGTCAGTAGAGGGCAGGGTAATTTTCAATGGAGGGTAGAAAAGGTCGTTTCTTTCTTTTGTCTCTAACTGCAAGAGCAGTTCTGTTACTGTACTCAAGAATATCAGGTTATTCTTCTGATTGCTAGTGTTGTTCCTTGACCAGTTAATCAGAGTTATAGACTCAGGCATAACCTCAGGGAGAATATCAGTTCCTTTGGGGTACCCTCTTCTGATTGGGGTTTTTCCCAGAATATATAGCCAGAACATATCCCCAAGACCTCAGGGCATCCTTTCAACAATTATTCAAGATGGGTTGGTTTGGATAGTTGTCCCTACCAAAGCATAATTGCCCCTTTGGTCTTTGATTTTTTTTCAGGCATCAGTATGCAATTACGATTACACTTCTAGCCTGAAGAGCTGGCTACACAGCACTCCTTAGAAGCGCTGCCAAGTCTGCTGCTGGTGTTAGTTCCTAGGCTGAGGCAGGCAGGGTAACATAGCTCTCTTCTTAGGACTAGAGTTGCACTTTTTCTTTCTAAGCTTGAAGTCAAAATGTCTTTCCTACATTTAAATCAGTTCCAGTTGTCCCTCCAGCCAGAACGTTATCACATTTTCAGAATGTGTTATTTTTCTTAGGGTTCCATCTATCTGAGGCAGGAAGGCAGGATGGAGGCTACTTGTGTGGATGTCCACTGAGGGCATTGTCATGGCTAACATTTGATGGGTTACAATTCAACATCTTGTACTATTTTCCCCCATTCTTTCTGAAATTAAAACAACATATTTTTAACTAATACATAAAAATGTGTTAATGGGATAATGTGATATTTTAGCATATTATAGAATAATTAAACTGGTATAAACACTTCTATACCCTTAAATACCATTTCTTTATAGTCAACCCTTTAATAAAAACAATACTGTCAAATTCCATTCTTCTAGCTTTTTTTTTTTTTCTATTGCTGGGAATTAAAGTCAAGGCCTACAGGACAGTAAATTACACACTTGAACTCACCCTATAGCTCTCAAGCTTGAACTTGAAGTCTTCTTGGCTCAATCTCTCAAATACTTGGAATGATAGAATGGCAACCACAAGACCAGCCTTTTTCTACCCATTTTTAAATGTGTAATACTTTCCATTTCAAAACATCTTGCTTTTTGAACTCTTACTGATGTCAGGGTCTTTGAAGTACTTGCCAATAAATTGTGTATCAACTTTGCCAAAAAAAATTATTGATTGATTTTTAATCTTTTAATCAAATGTGACAGAAGAATAGGTAAGAGGGACTGGGGAAGGCTTCAAGAAAGAGACAACAGTGACAAGTACAGTTCACAACACAGGTCTGTCCTATGACTCATTCTTTGGCTTTTAAGAAAACTGCAAATGCCCACCTCCCTGTGACATATAATACTTATGTTGAGGGTTTTATCCCAGGCAAAAGCCCAGGACACCACCCTTAAGAGAGTTACCATTTCCCAACATTCTATTTACCACAACACTTGTGGTTAGAACCACCCAGAACATTGAATTTGTCTTCCCTCCTCCTGGATCTCTAAATGAGATTTTAACTCTGTCATCTCCTAGGGGCCTTGATTTGTGATAAAAGTTACCACACAAGTTATGCAAATCTGACATGTCTCCTCAGCTTCACTTCATCTACCAATTTGATCATTTTTCTTTAAGAGAAGAGACTGAAATAAATGCTTCCACAGCCCCTTTGTGCTCTAAAGTTTACTCTATCAGTGAACTACAGAAACTGGCAAACTGTTAATCAAATCTCAGGTTGTCTTGGGTTGTACAATCTCATTCTAACATTTAACCTCTAGAAATGATGTCTTTCCACAACTTCAATTAAGGTGGCTCATGCCAGGCTGCAAATCAATGAGCAGTGACAGATGCTCTATGACCATGTACATTTCTGTCTCACTTTCTGAAACACCATGGGATGATAGAAAGAACCTCAATTTGATGTCATAGAAAGCTGGGTTTGCATAACCATCTAGAAGCTCAGTGGTGTGGGGCAAATTACTTCGGCTCACTGAATGCCAAATTTCCTAACTATTACATAGTATAATATTTAATGTTTTCTTGCTGTCAATTTGCTTATAATAATTTTAAAAATAATAGGGCAATACCAGTACCAGGAATGGGAGTGGATGGGTTGGAGAGCAGGGGGAGAGGGGAGGGGATGGGGATTTTCAGAGGGAAAACTAGAAAAGGGAATAACATTTGAAATGTAAATACAGAAAATATCTAATAAAAGAAAAAAAGAAAAAATACGATGAAGCACATGAACAACTACCACATCAAAATACATCCAGCAAATGTCAATTCTGTTTTCAATCACAATCTATCTAAACTTGTCTTTCCATATGTAAAAACCCTAAACTATTTTTGACAAATCAAATTTGGATATTTCCATCTTCTTGTAATAAGATACAAATTATTAATCTAATAGAAAATAACATCAGCCTACAGATGAAGCATACAATTCCATCATTTCATTGGTCACATATGATAACAGGTCTGGTTTCACGTTTTTTCTATTTTATAAGATCAAATTATGTAATCTAAATTCCAAACATACTTTGTTTACAGCCATATAAATACATTTACAAGTCTTCATCTTTAATTTTAATTAAAAAAAAAAACCTACAGTAAGTGCTCTTAAGATACAGTCGCTTCCTCAACCTGAGAAGATAAATATTGCCTCACGTTTTCAGGAAGATGTCCAAAAGCTCCTCTCCCCTCCTTTCCCCCAGGCACTTCCTTTTCTCATTATCTTTCTCACAGGGAAATTGGAATGCACACGTCAGTGAGTCAAATATGGCTTCAGCTATAAAGAAGCTAGGTCAAGAAATCTCTGCATGGCCATAGTTGGATTGTATTGTTCTAAGATACTGGGGGTATTCTGGGAATGGGGGTTGTAAGCCTTTAAATCCAGAGGGTTAAACTCTGGGGAAGGTTTGTTGTTGCTCTTTCACTACAGAATTAGAAGGCAATACAGAAACCAGTACCAGGGACATAATCATTTTGCGGCTTTTGACATTGAAATTGCTTCTGTCTTGGTGTATAGCCTGGGCAGAGGGCAATGTCATCTTTCAGCCTTTCTAGAGTTTCATACTTCTCAAACCTGTCTATGCATGTCCAAGTCTCTTTTCTCAATGCCCATACCTTGACCACATCAAAACCTCATTCCTTAGCACTTCAAAAGTAGATCATAGTAGAGAACTTAGATATCTCAGGCAATTTAAATAAGATAATAAATTTTCTTAATCAAAATATGCCCCTTGCAGAATGTGAGACAAAGTAAAAACAAACAAACAAAAACAAAACAACAACAAAAACCCTAAATAACTTGTTATTCTGAGAAAACAGTCTCTGTTTCCCATAGTGATTAGGTCCAAACCCAGATGATGCACCTACATGGTCTCACAGTTAAAATACTCCCTTTCAGCAGAGAAAGAAGCTAAAACACGTGTAGCATGTAGTCAACTGAATGCTGCTTTCAAATATTTGCAAGGCCATCTTTAGTGACCACAGAATAAAACCAAATTTTGAAAGAATTTATTTTTCCTGAGAAACTATGGATTCAGAAACAATTAAATGTCTATAATCCTCTAGAAAAAAAATATAGTTGTTTCTAATAGTAACTAGGTCTGAAAGGAAAAATACGGAGGCTCAAACTTAGAAATATGTGATTATGGGTTGTAGTGGTTTAAATGAGTGCAGTCTCTATTATTTAGTCTCCAGTTGGTGGCACTGTTTCGGGACATGCAGGAGAAGTGGCCTTATTGGAAGAAACGCTTCTTCAGAAGCAAGATTTGAAAGTTTTCAGCCTTGATCCACTTCCAGTTTGTTCTCTCTGTTTTTTGCTTGTGTTTGAAGAGAGGGGCACTCAGCTTCCTGCTTCTACCACAATGCCTGTGGCATGTTACCTTTGCTCTCAACCATAATGAACATTTACCCTTCAGAAACCATAAGCCAAAATAAACTTCTATAAGTTGCCTTGGTCATGGTGTCTTATCAAAACAATAAAGAAGTAACCAATGCATGTACTGCAGAATAAATGCATATATACATGTTCTCAAATTGCTAGGATGAAATGTTGGCTACAACTGCCATCTTCTCAGTTCTAAGGAAGTGTCTGTCCATTGCCAATATTTAGAAATATTCCTGAGGCCTTGCTTATTTATACCTGTACAGCTATGATTTGTTACTACTCTTTCAAATGTGGAATGTACATGATATGATTACTTTTACTGTTACAGATATTTACATTTTAGTAGATGAAAGCAATGATCTTTAGTTACTTTGTTTGTTTGTTTCAGGGAAGTAGAATATATAAGTTTCATTGCTCAACATTCGTTAACAAGACCTAAATGATGACCAAAAAGAAATTAAAGAAATAAAAGTAGTCATGAAGACAAGTGAATATTTTGTTTTTTGGTTTTTGTTTTTAAAATTACTTCTACACATATCTTATAAATGAATGGTATTTGGAAAACTCTATAGGAAAAAAATTAAGATATTTCATAGTCTAGAAGGTATGCAGAGAAAAGCTTTTCAATGTTTTAGGAAAAGTTTTTTTCACTTCTTCTAAATTTCTTCAAAGCATCAATCAAATATTGTGAGAAAATAAAGACATCGTTTATACAAAAGTGCACAGAAAGTTTACCTCCTGCATACCTTTTTCGAGGAAGTAATTTGAAGATACACTCCAACAAAGTGTGAAATCCAAGAAAGAGCCTGAAGCTATTAACAATCTCTGGGAAAGACTCAAAGTCCAATAAAAATAAATCACAGGTTGACATCCCATAAAGCAAAGCTTCTGAATTACAACAGCAACTTTTTCCAGCAGAAAAAAGAAACTGATCCCATTCAATAGACATGCAAGATGCTGAAAAATGCTAACATGGAACAGAAGGCTGCATTTCATAGCCAGCAACTAAAAGTTTAAGGAAAAGAAGAGCCACTCAAGAGTGATGCTGACAGTTGACATGTGACATGGCTAATATACTGGAAAGACTTTAGGTACCCCAAATAAGAGCCCAATGCGGGGCTGGAGAAACATTCAGTGGTTAAGAGAACACCCTGCTCTTTCAGAGGCTAGAGGTTCTGAGCACTAATATAGGGCAACTAATGACCACCTGTAACACTACTTCCTAGGACAGGATACACTTCAGGCTTCTTTGGGCACTTGATCTCTTGTGCACATATGCATACATAAGTATAAACACTTGCTCACACTACACACTTTCCCACGTGCACACACATACACACACAGAGGTGTAATTTCAAAATAATAACCATAAATAATTTTCAGGACCCTTGATTCATCAAGAAGCACAAGGAAACAAGAGATAGGACAGTCTTTTAATGTCCATAGTGAGCAATGTTTACAAAAGCAGATGATGTAAATTTAACTTTGAGGATGAGTACAATTATTTATTGAATAGAATATATCTTTGAAGCAACTTCATCATCAGACTTCTCTATAAATTAGTTCCCATTTTTAGACCTTAAATAACAAGCAATAAGCAACAGGTATGTGATGGTGTCACTGTTGGAATATAGCTATAACTTGTGATTTGGATAAAAGTGCTTTTAAGTGTCACTTTTTAGTAAGTTGAGAAAGTTTCTTGTGAACAGGTACCTCCCATAGTGCAAGTAGTTGACCCTGTAGCTCCATAAAACACCATCACTTCTATTTTCCTGTTAAAATGCCCTGATGTTGTAGAATAAGCTCTTGATTAGTGTGATTACAGACAAGCCTCCTGGGTCCTACTGCCAGAACTGTACTCACATTATTCCTGACCCCAACAGCTACTGAAACAATGCTCAGCCAAGTCTTGCACATCCCTAGAATATGCTGTATGCTGCAAGGTATAACAGTGTGTAAAAAATGTCTTCTTCCCTCTGCTGATTGCAAGGAAAATAATAATGCCATTATTATCCAGACTGGATGAGTCTGGCATATTTCTACAATGGTAGTTTATTCAAAACAAGAATGTAATTTTGCCTCGGAAATTTGAAATTAGCTTTTATTTTGCTAGTGAATTTCAAAGGATGTCGCCATACTCATTCAACAGAAGACTACCACTCCCAACAATATATTAAGAAATTATATGAAGTTCAGAGAGGCCATAAGGGAATAGAACTAGCAGTCCCTTTGTGAGACCATTGAAGAATATAGTGATTCTGTACTATCTTCCTGACCTACAAATGAGAATTCTATTTGCCAACCCATAATTGGAGAATATCACCTACAAATTTGAGCACGTGGGACTCAGGGATGACGACAAGGCAGAAGAACAGTAGAAGTGTGTGTGTGCTCACATCAGTTAACTCATGTCAACCCTGATTCCACCCCTTACTG
This sequence comes from Mus musculus, assembly GCF_000001635.26. NCBI lineage: Eukaryota > Metazoa > Chordata > Mammalia > Rodentia > Muridae > Mus > Mus musculus. The sequence goes on along the minus strand of NC_000067.6, from coordinate 19,414,496 downwards.
TGAGGCTTAGGCAGTTACATAAGAATTCTGAGCCTCACCTTCTTCTTCTGTACAATGGGAAATGATAATGTCCAAAGCTCAAATGATAACTCAAGGTTTCTGACATGGAAAGTTCCCTCCTAGGTTAGTGGCTTTCTTTCTTCACAAATATCTTATACATCACTTGTAAGCTAATAAGCTCTCCCAACATGCCAACTACACGGTTGTATAAGCGGCTCTAACACAGCTACTTCCTTTTTCATTTCGCTAGGTATCTCACATTCCCTTTCTAATTTAAACAAAATATTACATTAAGTGAATTATCCTAGGCTCCAAAGATAAATACCACATGCTGTCCCTCATATGTGGATCACTGGTTCTTAAGTTCAACTATATACATTTACATGATAGCAAATGTTGGCAGAAACCACAGAAACAAAGAGGCTTTAAGAGAGAGGGTGTCAGAACCTGTAAGATATGATAAGAGAAAAGAATTGTTAAGTCTCTTCAACATTAGTCTTATTTATGGCATTAAAAAAAATGTAGCAAAAGCTACTTAAGGACAGTTTACTTTGACTCTCAGTTTCAGAGTACAACCCATGGTGGCCAGGAAGTCCAGGAGGCAGGGGCTTGAGATGGCTGATCAAATTTCATTTGTTATTAGTAAGCAGAGGGTGATGAACACTTGTGCTAGCTCACTTTCTTCTTTTCATTCAGTCTGGTACTTCAGCCCATGGAATGGAGTCTCCTAAAAGATGCTGTGTATTCCTATCTGTCTGAGGGTTTCTGTTGCTGTGAAGAGACATCATGGCCGAGGCAATTCTTAAAAAGAACAACATTTAACTGGGGCCGGATTAGAGGTTTAGTTTGTCTGTTATCATCGTGGCAGGAATCATGGCAGCATCCAGGAAGGCATAGTGCTGGAGAAGCTGAGAAGTCTATATCCTGTTCTGAGGGCAACCAGGAGAAGACTGTCTTCAGAGCAGCTAGGGGAGGGGTCTCAAAGCCCACTTCCAAAGTGACACACTTCCTCCAACAAGATCTTACCTACTCCAACAAGGGCACACCTCCTAATAGTGCCACTCCCTGGGCAAAGCATATACAAACCACCATGCCATGTCAATTAACCTAATCTAGACAGTCCCTCACAGGCATGTCCAGAGGCTCATCTCCTAGGTGACTCCAGATACACAAGCTGACCATTAAAATTAACCATAACATCTGGGATGCAGCGGGTGAGGGGAGAAGGCAACAGGAGAAAAAAAGAAAAAGAAAGGGCCAGGGAATAGCATGAGTACTAATCATGAACGGTTTTGTCTCACTAGTTCCTCAGTACATTATAAACATAGTATCTATACTGTACTTAATATTGTAAGAAAGTTATAGAAAGAAGATAATCAAGTGTAGTTGAGCTGGGGCCCTAGAAAGACCTTGAGGTGGTTAGGCACCTACTAAGTGCCATGCAGAGCTGTGAGGTGCCCGGTAGCTGAGAGTGAAATTGAGCGGGAACCCTTGGCCAGAGTCAGCTTTTCCTCTCCACCAAGGAGTTCTTAAGCCTCTCCACTCTCCTCTGCAGCTAATAGTCTCAGAGGCTACACTTCATCAATGTCCATGAAGGTATGAAACCATTGGCCCTTTCAGATATTGACTTCACTGTGTACTTAGAAATTCTGATATTGATATGTTTCCTATAAAGGTTTTTCATCTACCTATCTTGTTAGGGTGGAGGAATCACATCCATGTATAATTATATATTTTGATAAACTTCTGAATACTTTGTCTTTATTGAAGGTCCCTTGAAAAATCATCTTTTTTCCCCTTCTTTTCCTTTAAATGTTATAGCCAAGAATTATTTCCTGGTGCCTTATCAGGCGAGCTCAGATCACCGGTCCATTTAATGCCGCTTCACTTCACTTTTTGTGCCAGGGACAAGGTTCAGTAAGAGCACACCATGGTAGCCCCTCACTGTCCAGTTGGCTGATCACTCTTTCATGGCCAGACAGCAGGGGGGAGGGGTCAGTAACAAAGCAACGCACTCTTCCACTAACAAGGAAGGGATCTTAATCCAAAAAGAGCAAATAGGCTTCAGCCTTGAAACTCATGAAGCTGAAATTCTAAATTGAAAAGGCCATATTTATCTGTAGGTAGTCCAAAAGGTCTGAGGGTTAGTCCACCTGAAATACTAAAGAGGACCACAATAACAAACTGCTGCACGGGGCCAGTTTTCCACCACCTTGCAATAATCTTTCCTCAAAGCCTCTACATTGTCTCATACAGTTTTCAATGTTCCCTTAGCCCACCATTCAAATTCAGGCCATTGGACTTTCTCGGGACCTCTCTGACAAAAACCTGAGTCAGCTCACTGCAGGTCCCCCTGTGGCCTTTGTATTTCAAACCACTTCTGTTCCCTTGGGATACCACTCTCTCACCTGCAGAAAGACCAATGATAAGAAGTTTGCACATAGGCACTATAGTCTGTGTGAAGGTGTTTTAAAAGTGTGGAATATAGGATCTGACACACATGTCCCTTGGATACCAGGTCTTCTGTGCCTTGCCCCTGAACTGACTGTCTTGTGTAGACATACAGTTTGTAGCTCACCAACCCTGACTTGCCACTTCCCTTAAGTAGGCATATAAGGCATATACTCATGTGTGTGTGTGTGTGTTCACATATATATTATTTTATATATGATATAAATATATATCATATAAAAATTATATGTATGTATATGACATATCATATAACCTAAAATGGAGGTGGCCTTTGTGCTTTCAGTGTAGCTGAGCGAAGAAGTGCTTAGTCATGCATACCCTGTCAGCTCTCTCATCTTGCACTGATGAGTTTAGATCAGCAGGTCATGCTTTGCTGTCTAGTATGTCTTCCAGAAGCTCTGACCACTTATGTGTCTGGAACTGAAGCTCCCGTTCTTACTCATGATAAAATCTCAAGTGGCTTTGAAGTCACATTAATAAGAAAAAAAAAGACAAAAAATAAATAAACAAAGGCCTGCTTGAGAATAAATCCGCCAGCTTGGCTCAAGAGGGACATTGATGTATACTTATAGACACTAAGCAAAGATATACATGGCTTTCTTCATACCAAAACCATTTAGACACTGCAGTTTCAAAACATATGTGCCATGATAAGCAGCCCAAGGCAAGAATGTATGCCTGTGAATATCCACACTCTGCCCTACCACTGAGCTACACACATAGACCAAAACCTGCAGTGACTAAGACAGTGGATTGTTGATATAGGAATAAAAGAAAGATATGATAAATTGAAATTGAAAAAAATGAATACAAGCATATCAGGAATTGCTTAAAATTGGCCTTTGTGAGTGATAAAAGAACTAATGTTTTTTCATAAGCAGTGCTTGGAAAGTTGATCTTTATTTGCCATTTGTATTTAATTAAATAAGAAGGCCTACCTCACTCCTCATTTCATGTTCAATTCCAATGGCTCATAAAATATGATTACATATTATAAATTTAACTACAAAATCATTGGCTTCCCCTCCCTACTACACACAGACTACACATATGAAGATATGATGAGAAAAATAGATTTTGCCTACTTTTTCACTATTGTTTCCCTAGAACCCATAATAGTATGTCATAAAGTCATATTTTATGATGCTAAAAGAATACATGATATTACCACGAAAACAGAATTGAATATAAGATGTAAAATGCACTAGGGCTGTAGCTACCTCAGTAATAGGCCACAAACTTATGCATGAAGTCCTGGATTCAGTCTTCAGTACTGCAAATACATAAGCAAGAACCACAAAACCCTGACCATGTAGCCTGCTTATCTCAGGGAATATTGCCTGATGTTGGGAAGGTGGCTCAGTGAATAATGTGATTGCCTGGTTAGCATGAGGGCCTAAATTCAAATCCTCAAAAGGCTCTCAATGCCCTGTGCAGGGTCATACATCTGCAATCACGTGATCTCATGGGAATCACTGTGAAAGATGGGAGAGACCAGGGCAGAAGAATCTAGTCAAGCTAGTCTGCTATATGCAACATGAACAGTAAACTAAAGACACTTTCTCAAAGCAGGATGGGAGGTGAGGACTGACAGCTAAGTATGACCTCTAACTTTGATACACATACTGAAGCAAGATACACCATCACTCAGACACATGCATTCAACACCACACACGTAGATTTTTTTATTTTTAAAATGAAATATTACCTGGTAGCCATTACACTGTTTTTCCTTCAGAATACCTCAAATTACTTTATACTTGCCTCTCTCATCCTCTGGCAAGATCATCTTATAGAAGGTGGACCAGGGTATTCCTGTAATTGTCAGCAGTCACATATGGTAAGAACCATACAGTACAATCCTTATTCCCATAGTGTAATGGGAATATATATGTGTGTATATATATATATATATATGTATACATGAGAATATAGAAGACAGTGCTGACATATCCTAGCTCATGTAGCAGCCATAAAAAAATCATAGTGTGAACAAGAAGGGTGTGCTGGCCTTTGATAGTAATAAAACCTGCCACTTTGTATGCTAACTCAAAACCATAAGTAAGTAAATAGAAACCCTGTCAGGTATAACATCACTGAAAATGGAGAGCAGCATGGTAAGGGAAATAAGCTACTGTCACAAAGATAATTATATGTTTACCTCATACACAGATGCATTTTTACATTCATTTTTCATGTGTGTATATATGCTTCACAGTCACACATTCTACAGTGAGAGGCCAGATCTTGGGTTCAGCCTCCATCCTGGAGTACTTGACCTAAGGTTGAACTCTAATTAACTAATGAGCTAGAAACCTAGCACCCGTGTCCAAGTTAATCCCCCAAAAAACCCTGTGCCTCCAGGTTACAAGTCTTGCCCTGGCACTTCACTTCCTAACAACCACCAATCAGAAGGAAAGCAGAAGTTAAATTTATGGTTTGGCGCCAAACACCAGCCAGTTATATTAAAGGGCAACAAAAGTCCATAAAAGATTTGTGCCTGGCTGAAATTCTCCTCGATTGCTTGACATTTCCTATAAAATCTTGTCCCGCTGAGAGCTCTGGGCTTCATCCTCCTGTTCTGATGCATCAGAGATGGCAGTGTGTCCCAAGCTCGAGTTTGTAATAAAGAGAACAAAGTGTGATTGCATCGGAATCAGCTCCTTGGTGGTCTTTTGGACTTGTGAATGCCAAACAGGCACAACAACAGTACATGTGGACATCTTGCAGGAGTCAGTTCTCTCCTTCTGCATAAAGACTCCAGATCAATGTCAGATCCTCACTCTTAGCAGCAAGCACCTGTACCCACTGAGATATTTCACCAGCCCAAGAATCTCAGATTTTACAAGTCGTCCAAATAGGGCAGAGACTGTTAGAGAAAAGGAAGGGGACATGTGGTAGGGGAAAGGGGGCAAGAAATAGGAGTAGGGATTGAATATGATCAATGTACATGATATAAACACATGGTATCACAATGAAAACCATTATTTTTTACCATGAATACAAATTGTTTATTTTTATTATGAGATATTTTATTTATTTACATTTCAAATGTTATTCCCTTTTCTAGTTTCACTTTTCAAATCCCCAATCTCATCTCCTGTCCACCTGCTTCTATGAGCTTGCCCCCCCTCCCACGCACTCCCCCCCCCAGGCATTCCCCTACACTGAGACATCAAGCCTTCACAAGACCAAGGGCCTCTCCTCCCATTGATGCCCAACAAGGCCATCCTCTGCTACATATGCAAGTGGAGCCCTGAGTTGCTCCATGTATACTCTTTGGTTGGTGAAGAAAGATGTGCCACCTATCTTCAAAAGTTCAAATAGCTCATGACCTTGCTGTCTTTGCAGACTCACATAAGTAAAATTTAAATATGAAGTATAAAAATAACTTATTCAACTGATGGAAATATCTTATCAGATGATTACTGCTGACTTAACATACCTTTTCTGTTTTGTTTTGTTTTGTTTTGTTTTCTGGATTCTAGCTGGCCAATTCAGGTGGTCTGGCTCAAACTCTTCTCCAAGTTGTCTGACTCAATCTGGCTTCTCTCAGCTTCTCACTGAATTGCTCTGCTTGGCCTCTAACTTTGACAATTCTTTCTAATCTTCTGGCTTCTTCTTATTCTCTGGCTTCAGCTGCCTCTGCTGCCCTGCAGTGAGCTGCATGAACTCAGGAATGAACTCAACTCCACTGCACTGCACTCACTGCACTGATGCCCAACTCAACTTGACTCAACTGCCCTGCCCTCCCTCAATTCAAGCATGGCTGCTCCCTTCCACAAACTAATTTTACCTTCTTTGTTTGGGATCAAGTTACATTCCAGCCACAGGGATTAAAGGTGTGCCATTCCAGCCAGATCACGCAGACCTAGAAGGTCTTTGGAGGTGATCCCTTGCCAAAGCAGCCTTGCTACAGGATTAAAATGTCTCTATATATGAAATAACAAAGTTTTCAGTTTCATTCTTGTGATGAACGATGACAAATAATTTAAGAAAATATAATCAATGGATTTCCCAGTGCAGGTTTTGACACATCAATAGCTCTTCTAAACCAAATATTAGTTCACTTAGTTTTTTCAAGGAGAGGAGCTAAGGAGGTTTTTCATGGACAAAGTCTTTGCTAGGCAAGCATGAATGACTAAGTTCAATCTCAGCTCCCACATACAAGACCAGGACAATAATGCAATGCAAGCCTCTAAACCCAGTGATAGAGAGGCAAAGATAGAAGAATGCTGGAGCATGATGGCTACCTGGTTAAGCTGACTCAGCAAGTTCAAAGTTCTGTGAGACCTGATCTCAAAAACTATAGAGCACAATTGAAAAATATCCTTTGTGTTTATGTGTGCCATACACGTTCACACAAACATACCTGTGCATTCATGAACATACACACATATGCACCCATACACACACAAAGGCTCTTAATTTGAAAACTTAACATAAAATGACTTGTCTATCGTGTTTCTAATTTTTTTCATTTTTATATTATATATTTTCTCCATTTACATTTCAAATGCTATCCTGAAAGTCCCCTATACCCTCCCACCTGCCCAGTTCCCCAACACACCCACTCCCACATTCTGGCCCTGGCATTCCCCTGTACTAGGGCATATGATCTTCCCCAGACAAAGGGCCTCTCCTCCCATTGATGGCCCACTAAGACATCCTCTGCTACAAATGCAACTAGAGACACAAATCTACATGTGTGTGTGGGAGGGGGTGCCCTGTGTTCAATCTAATAGATGACTGTGAACATCCACTTCTATATTTGCCAGGCACTGGCACAGCCTCAAAAGAGACAGCTATATCAGGGTCCTGTCAACAAAATCCTGTTGGTCTATGCAATAGAGTCTGGGTTTTGTCTTTGTTTATGGGATGGATCCCCGGGTAGGGCAGTCTCTGGATGGTCCTTCGTTCAGTCTCAGCTTCAGACCTTGTCTCTGTAACTCCTTCCATGGAGATTTTGTTCCCCAGTCTAAAAGGGAACAAAGTATTCACACTTTGGTCTTCCTTCTTCGTGAGTTCCATGTGTTTTGCAAATTGTATAGTGGGTAGTCTAAATTTCTGGGTTAATATCCACTTATCAGTGAGTTCATATCATGTGTGTAGTTTTGTGATTGGGTTACCTCACTCAAGATGGTATACTCCAGATCCATCCATTTGCCTAAGAATTTCATAAATTCAGTGTTTTTAATTTGCTGAGTAGTACTCCATTCTGTAAATGTATCACATTTTCTGTATCCATCCCTCTGTTGAGGGACTTCTGGGTTCTTTCGAGCTTTGAGCTATTATAAATAAGGCTGCTATGAACATAATGAAGCATGTGCCCTTATTACAATTGGAACATCTTCTGGGTATGTGCCCAGGAGAGGAATTGCTGGATCTTTCAGCAGAACAATGTCCAATTTTCTGAGGAACCACCAGACAGATTTCCAAAGTGTACCAGCCTCCAATCTCACCAAAAATGAAGGAGTGTTCTTCTTTCTCCACATCCTCATCAGCATCTACTGTCACCTGAATTTTTTATCTTAGCCATTCTGACTGGTGTGAGGTGGAATCTCAGGGTTGTTTTGATGTGCATTTCCATGATGATTAAGGATATTGAACATTTTTGTGGGTGCTTCTCAGCCATTCGGTATTCCTAAGTTGAGAATTCTTTGTTTAGATCTGTACCACATTTTTAATGGGGTTATTTGATTTTCTGAAGTCCAGCTTCTTGAGTTCTTTATACATATTGGATATTAGTCCCCTATCTGATTTAGGATTGGTAAAGATCCTTTCTTGATCTGTTGGTGGCCTTTATGTCTTATTAACAATGTACTTTGCCTTACAGAAGCTTTGCAATTTTATGAGGTGCCATTTGTCAATTCTCAATCTTAGAGCACAAGACATTGTTTTTCTGTTCAGGAATTTTTCCCCTGTGCCCACATTTTCAAGGCTTTTCCCCACTTTCACCTCTATAAATTTCAGTGTCTCTGGTTTTATGTGGAGTTCCTTCATCCACTAAGTCTTGAGCTTTATACAAGAAGATAAGAATGGATCAATTTGCATTCTTCTACATGATAACTACCAGTTATGCAAGCACCACTTGTTGAAAATTCTGTCTTTTTTCCACTGGAGGGTTTTAGCTCCCTTGTCAAAAATCAAGTGACCATAGGTATGTGGGTTTATTTCTGGGTCTTTGATTCTATTCCATTGAATTACCTGTCTGTCCCTGTACTTCTTCATTCCAATTTGAATCTCCTTGATCTTCTTTTTGTTGTCAAATTTCTCTGGCTAGGATTTCAAGTACTATATTGAATAGTAGGGAGAAAGTGGGCAGCCTTGTCTAGTCCCTGATTTTAGTGGGATTGCTTCAAGTTGCTCTATATTTAGTTTGATGTTGGCTACTGCTTTGCAGTATGTTGCATTTATTATGTTTAGGTATGGGCCTTGAATTCCTGATCTTTCCAAGACTTTTACCATGAATAGGTGTCGGATTTTGTCAAATGCTTTATTAACATCTCAAGAGAAGATCATTTGGTTTTTGTGTTTGAGTTTTTTTATATAGTAGATTACTTTGATGGATTTCTGTATATTAAACCATCCCTGCATCACTGGGATGAGCCTACTTGATCATGATGGATGATCATTTTGATGTGTTCTTGGATTCCATTAGGTAGAATTTTATTGAGTATTTTTGCATTGATATTCATAAGGGAAGATGGTCTGAAGTTCTCTTTCTTTGTTGGGTCTTTATGTGGTTTAGGTATCAAAGTAATTGTGGCTTCATAGAATGAATTGGGTAGAGTACCTTCTGTTTCTATTTTGTGGAGTAGTTTGAGGAGAATTGGAATTAGGTCTTCTTTGAAGGTCTGATAGAACTCTGTACTAAACACATCTTGTCCTGGGCTTTTTTTTTGGTTGGGAGACTATTGGTTACTGTTCTATTTCTTTAGGAAAAATGAGACTAATTGATCCTGATTTAACTTTTTTTTTTTTTGTTTTGTTTTTTTTTTTTTTCATTTTTTTTTATTAGGTATTTAGCTCATTTACATTTCCAATGCTATACCAAAAGTCCCCCTTACCCACCCACCCCCACTCCCCTACCCACCCACTCCCCCCCTTTGGCCCTGGCGTTCCCCTGTACCGGGGCACACAAAGTCTGCGTGTCCAATGGGCCTCTCTTTCCAGTGATGGCCGACTAGGCCATCTTTTGATACATATGCAGCTAGAGTCAAGAGCTCAGGGGTACTGGTTAGTTCATAATGTTGTTCCACCTATAGGGTTGAAGTTCCCTTTAGCTCCTTGGGTACTTTCTCTAGCTCCTCCATTGGGAGGCCTGTGATCCATCCATTAGCTGACTGTGAGCATCCACTTCTGTGTTTGCTAGGCCCCGGCATAGTCTCACAAGAGACAGCTACATCTGGGTCCTTTCAGTAAAATCTTGCTAGTGTATGCAATGGTGTCAGCATTTGGAAGCTGATTATGGGGTGGATCCCTGGATATGGCAGTCTCTACATGGTCCATCCTTTCCTCTCAGCTCCATACTTTGTTTCTGTAACTCCTTCCATGGGTGTTTTGTTCCCACTTCTAAGGAGGGGCATAGTGTCCACACTTCAGTCTTCATTTTTCTTGAGTTTCATGTGTTTAGGAAATTGTATCTTATATCGTGGGTATCCTAGGTTTTGGGCTAGTATCCACTTATCAGTGAGTACATATTGTGTGAGTTCCTTTGTGATTGTGTTACCTCACTCAGGATGATGCTCTCCAGGTCCATCCATTTGGCTAGGAATTTCATAAATTCATTCTTTTTAATAGCTGAGTAGTACTCCATTGTGTAGATGTACCACATTTTCTGTATCCATTCCTCTGTTGAGGGGCATCTGGGTTCTTTCCAGTTTCTGGCTATTATAAATAAGGCTGCTATGAACATAGTGGAGCATGTGTCCTTCTTACCAGTTGGGGCTTCTTCTGGATATATGCCCAGGAGAGGTATTGCTGGATCCTCCGGTAGTACTATGTCCAATTTTCTGAGGAACCGCCAGACTGATTTCCAGAGTGGTTGTACAAGCCTGCAATCCCACCAACAATGGAGGAGTGTTCCTCTTTCTCCACATCCTCGCCAGCATCTGCTGTCACCTGAATTTTTGATCTTAGCCATTCTCACTGGTGTGAGGTGGAATCTCAGGGTTGTTTTGATTTGCATTTCCCTGATGATTAAGGATGTTGAACATTTTTTCAGGTGCTTCTCTGCCATTCGGTATTCCTCAGGTGAGAATTCTTTGTTCAGTTCTGAGCCCCATTTTTTAAGGGGGTTATTTGATTTTCTGAGGTCCACCTTCTTGAGTTCTTTATATATGTTGGATATTAGTCCCCTATCTGATTTAGGATAGGTAAAGATCCTTTCCCAATCTGTTGGTGGTCTTTTTGTCTTATTGACGGTGTCTTTTGCCTTGCAGAAACTTTGGAGTTTCATTAGGTCCCATTTGTCGATTCTCGATCTTACAGCACAAGCCATTGCTGTTCTGTTCAGGAATTTTTCCCCTGTGCCCATATCTTCAAGGCTTTTCCCCACTTTCTCCTCTATAAGTTTCAGTGTCTCTGGTTTTATGTGAAGTTCCTTGATCCACTTAGATTTGACCTTAGTACAAGGAGATAAGTATGGATCGATTCGCATTCTTCTACATGATAACAACCAGTTGTGCCAGCACCAATTGTTGAAAATGCTGTCTTTCTTCCACTGGATGGTTTTGGCTCCCTTGTCGAAGATCAAGTGACCATAGGTGTGTGGGTTCATTTCTGGGTCTTCAATTCTATTCCATTGGTCCACTTGTCTGTCTCTATACCAGTACCATGCAGTTTTTATCACAATTGCTCTGTAGTAAAGCTTTAGGTCAGGCATGGTGATTCCACCAGAGGTTCTTTTATCCTTGAGAAGAGTTTTTGCTATCCTCGGTTTTTTGTTATTCCAGATGAATTTGCAAATTGCTCCTTCGAATTCGTTGAAGAATTGAGTTGGAATTTTAATGGGGATTGCATTGAATCTGTAGATTGCTTTTGGCAAGATAGCCATTTTTACAATGTTGGTCCTGCCAATCCATGAGCATGGGAGATCTTTCCATCTTCTGAGATCTTCTTTAATTTCTTTCTTCAGGGACTTGAAGTTTTTATCATACAGATCTTTCACTTCCTTCGTTAGAGTCACGCCGAGATATTTTATATTATTTGTGGCTATTGAGAAGGGTGTTGTTTCCCTAATTTCTTTCTCAGCCTGTTTATTCTTTGTGTAGAGAAAGGCCATTGACTTGTTTGAGTTAATTTTATATCCAGCTACTTCACCGAAGCTGTTTATCAGGTTTAGGAGTTCTCTGTTGGAATTTTTAGGGTCACTTATATATACTATCATATCATCTGCAAAAAGTGATATTTTGACTTCCTCTTTTCCAATTTGTATCCCCTTGATCTCCTTTTGTTGTCGAATTGCTCTGGCTAATACTTCAAGTACTATGTTGAAAAGGTAGGGAGAAAGTGGGCAGCCTTGTCTAGTCCCTGATTTTAGTGGGATTGCTTCCAGCTTCTCTCCATTTACTTTGATGTTGGCTACTGGTTTGCTGTAGATTGCTTTTATCATGTTTAGGTATTGGCCTTGAATTCCTGATCTTTCCAGAACTTTTATCATGAATGGGTGTTGGATCTTGTCAAATGCTTTTTCTGCATCTAACGAGATGATCATGTGGTTTTTGTCTTTGAGTTTGTTTATATAATGGATTACATTGATGGATTTTCGTATATTAAACCATCCCTGCATCCCTGGAATAAAACCTACTTGGTCAGGATGGATGATTGCTTTAATGTGTTCTTGGATTCGGTTAGCGAGAATTTTATTAAGGATTTTTGCATCGATGTTCATAAGAGAAATTGGTCTGAAGTTCTCTATCTTTGTTGGATCTTTCTGTGGTTTAGGTATCAGAGTAATAGTGGCTTCATAAAATGAGTTGGGTAGAATACCTTCTACTTCTATCTTGTGAAAAAGTTTGTGCAGAATTGGAGTTAGATCTTCTTTGAAGGTCTGATAGAACTCTGCACTAAACCCGTCTGGTCCTGGGCTTTTTTTGGCTGGGAGACTATTAATAACTGCTTCTATTTCTTTAGGGGATATGGGACTGTTTAGAAGGTCAACTTGATCCTGATTCAACTTTGGTACCTGGTATCTGTCCAGAAATTTGTCCATTTCGTCCAGGTTTTCCAGTTTTGTTGAGTATAGCCTTTTGTAGAAGGATCTGATGGTGTTTTGGATTTCTTCAGGATCTGTTGTTATGTCTCCCTTTTCATTTCTGATTTTGTTAATTAGGATTTTGTCCCTGTGCCCTTTAGTGAGTCTAGCTAAGGGTTTATCTATCTTGTTGATTTTCTCAAAGAACCAACTCCTCGTTTGGTTAATTCTTTGAATAGTTCTTCTTGTTTCCACTTGGTTGATTTCACCCCTGAGTTTGATTATTTCCTGCCGTCTACTCCTCTTGGGTGAATTTGCTTCCTTTTTTTCTAGAGCTTTTAGATGTGTTGTCAAGCTGCTAGTATGTGCTCTCTCCCGTTTTTTCTTGAAGGCACTCATAGCTATGAGTTTCCCTCTTAGAAATGCTTTCATTGTGTCCCAAAGGTTTGGGTACGTTGTGGCTTCATTTTCATTAAACTCTAAAAAGTCTTTAATTTCTTTCCTTATTCCTTCCTTGACCAAGGTATCATTGAGAAGAGTGTTGTTCAGTTTCCATGTGAATGTTGGCTTTCTGTTATTTATTTTGTTATTGAAGATCAGCCTTAGTGCATGGTGATCTGATAGGATACATGGGACAATTTCAATATTTTTGAATCTGTTGAGGCCTGTTTTGTGACCTATTATGTGGTCAATTTTGGAGAAGGTACCATGAGGTGCTGAGAAGAAGGTATATCCTTTTGTTTTAGGATAAAATGTTCTGTAGATATCTGTCAGATCCATTTGTTTCATCACTTCTGTTAGTTTCAGTGTGTCCCTGTTTAGTTTCTGTTTCCATGATCTGTCCATTGGTGAAAGTGGTGTGTTGAAGTCTCCCACTATTATTGTGTGAGGTGCAACGTGTGCTTTGAGCTTTACTAAAGTTTCTTTAATGAATGTGGCTGCCCTTGTATTTGGAGCATAGATATTCAGAATTGAGAGTTCCTCTTGGAGGATTTTACCTTTGATGAGAACGAAGTGCCCCTCCTTGTCTTTTTTGATGACTTTGGGTTGGAAGTCAATCTTATCAGATATTAGGATGGCTACTGCAGCTTGTTTCTTCATACCATTTGCTTGGAAAATTGTTTTCCAGCCTTTTATTCTGAGGTAGTGTCTATCTTTTTCTCTGAGATGTGTCTCCTGTAAACAGCAAAATGTTGGGTCTTGTTTGTGTAGCCAGTTTGTTAGTCTATGTCTTTTTATTGGGGAGTTGAGACCATTGATGTTAAGAGATATTAAGGAAAAGTCATTGTTGCTTCCTGTTATTTTTGTTGTTAAAGTTGGCATTCTGTTCTTGTGGCTGTCTTCTTTTAGGTTTGTTGAGGGATTACCTTCTTGTTTTTTCTAGGGCATTGTTCCCGTTCTTGTATTGGTTTTTTTCTGTTATTAACCTTTGAAGGGCTGGATTCGTGGAGAGATAATGTGTGAATTTGGTTTTGTCGTGGAATACTTTGGTTTCTCCATCTATGGTAATTGAGAGTTTGGCTGGGTATAGTAGCCTGGGCTGGAATTTGTGTTCTCTTAGTGTCTGTATAACATCTGTCCAGGCTCTTCTGGCTTTCATAGTCTCTGGTGAAAAATCTGGTGTAATTCTGATAGGCTTGCCTTTGTATGTTACTTGACCTTTTTCCCTTACTGCTTTTAGTATTCTATCTTTATTTAGTGCATTTGTTGTTCTGATTATTATGTGTCGGGAGGAATTTCTTTTCTGGTCCAGTCTATTTGGAGTTCTGTAGGCTTCTTGTATGTTCATAGGTATCTCTTTCTTTATATTTGGGAAGTTTTCTTCAATAATTTTGTTGAAGATGTTTGCTGGTCCTTTGAGTTGAAAATCTTCATTCTCATCCACTCCTATTATCTGTAGGTTTGGTCTTCTCATTGTGTCCTGGATTTCCTGGATATTTTGAGTTAGGATCTTTTTGCCTTTTCCATTTTCTTTGATTGTTGTGCCGATGTTCTCTATGGAATCTTCTGCACCTGAGATTCTCTCTTCCATCTCTTGTATTCTGTTGCTGATGCTCAAATCTATGGTTCCAGATTTCTTTCCTAGGGTTTCTATCTCCAGTGTTGCCTCACTTTGAGTTTTCTTTATTGTTTCTACTTCCCTTTTTAGGTCTAGTATGGTTTTGTTCATTTCCATCACCTGTTTGTATGTTTTTTCCTCTTTTTCTGTAAGGACTTCTACCTGTTTGATTGTGTTTTCCTGTTTTTCTTTAAGGACTTGTAACTCTTTAGCAGTGTTCTCCTGTATTTCTTTAAGTGATTTATTAAAGTCCTTCTTGATGTCCTCTACCATCATCATGAGATATGTTTTTAAATCTAGGTCTAGGTTTTCGGGTGTGTTGGGGTGCCCTGGACTGGGCGAAGTGGGAGTGCTGGGTTCTGTTGATGGTGAGTGGTCTTGGTTCCTATTAGTAGGATTCCTACGTTTACCTTTCGCCATCTGGTAATCTCTGGAGTTAGTAGTTATAGTTGACTCTGTTTAGAGATTGTTCTTCTGGTGATTCTGTTACCGTCTCTCGGCAGACCTGGGAGACAGATTCTCTCCTCTGAGTTTCAGTGCTCAGAGCACTCTCTGCTGGTAAGCTCTCTTACAGGGAAGGTGCGCAGATATCTTGTTTTTGGACCTCCTCCTGGTCGAAGAAGAAGGCCCAAAACAGGGCCTCTCTCAGAAGCTGTGTTGCTTTGGCAGTTCCCAGAAGCTGTCAGCTTCTGTGGTGCAGACTCTCACCTGTGCAGACCAAATTCCTAATTTCCAGGGAGTCCTGGAACCAAGATGGCGACCGCTGCTCCTGAGGCTGAGGCCGCCTCCCAAGCCAGGCGGACACCTGTCCTCTGGTCCGGACGGTGGCCGGCTGTCTGCGGCCCGCCAAGGGTGCTGCCTCAGCGGCTCTGTGCTTTTGCCCGTCCCAGAAGCTGTCCGGTTCTCTGGCGCACCCTCTAACCTGTTCAGACCAATTTCCTAGGTCCCGCGGAGTCCCGGAACTCAGATGGCGACCGAGTCTTTGTCTTTTTATTGGGGAATTGATTCCCTTGACAATCAAAGATATTAAGGAAAATTAATTAAATTAATTGTTGCTTCTTATTATTTTTGCTGTTAGAGTTTGGGGTTTTGTTCTTGTGGATATCTTCTTTTTAATATCTTTTTTTTTTTTAGATATTTTCTTCATTTTCTTTTTAAATGCTATCCCAAAAGTCCCCTATACCTTCCCTCCACCCTGCTCCATTACCCACCCACTCCACATCTTGACCCTGGCTTTCCCTTGTACTGGGGTATATAAAGTTTGCAAGACCAAGGGGCCCCTCTTCCAATGATGGCCTACTAGGCCATCTAGAGCTACATATGCAGCTAGAGACATGAGCTCTGGGGGTACTGGTTAGTTCATATTGTTGTTCCTCCTATAGGATTGCAGACTTTTTCATCTCCTTGAGTAATTGTTCTAGGTCTTCCATTGGGGGCCCTGTGTTCCATCCTATAGATGACTGTGAGGATCTACTTCTGTATTTGCCAGGCACTGGCATAGCCTCACAAGAGACCGCTATATATATATCAGGGTCCTTTCTACAAAATCTTGCTGGCATATACAATAGTGTCTGCGTTTTGTGGCTGATTATGGGATGGACCCCTGGGTGGGGCAGTCTCTGGATGGTCCATCCTGTAATCTTAACTCCAAACTTTGTCTCTGCCACTCCTTCCATGGGTATTTTATAACCTATTTTAGGGAGGAATGAGGAAGAAGGATCTACACACTGTTCTTCCCTCTTCTGATTTTCTTATGTTTTTGAAATTGTATCTTGGGAATTCTGTTTCTGGGCTAATATCCACTTATCAGTGAGTGCATATCAAATGACTTTGTGATTGTGTTATCTCACTCAGGATGATATTATCCAGATACATCCATTTGCCTAAGAATTTCATTGTTTTTAATAGCTGATTGGTGCTCCACTGTGTAAATTACCACATTTTCTGTACCCATTTCTCTGTTGAGGGACATCTGGGTTGTTTCCAGCTTGTAGCTATTATAAATAGGGCTGCTATGACCATAGTACAGCATGTGTCTTTACTACCAGTTGGAATATCTTCTGGGTATATGCCCAGGAGAAGTATTGCTGGATCTGCCAGTAGTACTATGTCAAGTTTTCTGAAGAACTGCCAGACTGATTTCCAGAGTGGTTGTACAAGGTTGCAATCACACCAGCAATGGAGGAATTTTCCTCTTTCTCAACATCCTAGACAGCATCTGCTGTCACCTGAATTTTTTATTCTAGCCATTCTAACTGCTGTTAGGTGGAATCTCAGGTTGTTTTGATTTACATTTCCCTGGTGATTAAGGATTTTGAACATTTTTTCAAATGCTTCTCAGCTCTTCAGTATTCCTCAGATGAGAATTCGTTTTTTAGCACTTTTTTTTACCCCTTTTAAAAGGGGATATTTGAATTTCTGGAGTCCATTTTCTTGAGCTCTTTGTATATAGTGGATATGAGTCCCTTATCAGATTTACGATTGGTAAAAATTCTTTCCCAATCTGTTGGTGGCCTTTTTGTCTTATTGACAGTATCTTTTCTGGGTATATTCCCTGGAGAGGTATCGCTGGATCTAGTGGTAGTACTATATCCAGTTATCTGAGGAAACACCAGACTGATTTCCAGAGTGGTTGTACAAGCTTGCAATCCCACCAGCAATGGAGGACTGTTCCTCTGTTTCCACATCCTCACCAGCGTCTGCTGTCACCTGAATTTTTTATTCTACCCATTCTGACTGGTGTGAGGTTGAATCTCAGGGATGTTTTGATTTGCATTTCCCTGATGATTAAGGATGTTGAAATTTTTTTCAAGTGCTTCTTAGCCCTTTGGTATTCCTCAGTTGAGAATTCTGTGTTTAGCTCTGTACCCCATTTTTAATGGGGTTATTTGAATTTCTAGAGTTCAGCTTCTTATGCTTGTATATATTGGACATTAGTCCCCTATCATATTTAGGATTGGTAAAAATTCTTTCCCAAACTGTTGGTGGCCTTCTTGTCTTATTGACAGTATCTTTTGCCCTACAGATGCTTTGCAATTTTATGAGGTCCCATTTGTCGATTCTTAATCTTACAGCACAGGCCATTGCTGTTCTGTTTAGGAAATTTTCCCCTGTGCCCATATCTTTGAGGGGTTTCCCCACTTTCTCCTCTATAAATGTTAGTGTCTCTCATTTTATGTGGAGTTCTTTGATGTACTTAGACTTGAGCTTTGTACAAGGAGATAAGAATGGATCAATTTGCATTCTTCTACATGATAATTTCCAGTTGTGCCAGCACCATTTGTTGAAAATACTGTCTTTTTTTCCACTGGATGGTTTTAGTTCCTTTCTCAAAGATCAAGGGACCATAGGTGTGTGGGTTCATATCTGGGTCTTCAATTCTATTCCATTGATCTATCTGTCTGTCACTGTACCTGTACCATGCAATTTTTATCACAATTACTCTCTAGTACAGCTTGAGGTCAGGCATGGTGATGCAACCAGAGGTTTGTCTTTGTTGAGAATATTTTTTGCTATCCTAGGTTTTTTGTTATTCCAGATGAATTGCAAATTGCCCTTTCTAACTCTGTGAAGAATTGAGTTGGAATTTTGATGGGGATTACACTGAATCTGTAGATTGCTTTCAGCACGATAGCCATTTTTACTATATTAATCCTGCCAATCTATGAGCATGAGAGATCTTTCCATCTTTTAAGATCTTTGGTTTCTTTCTCCAGAGACTTGAAGTTCTTGTCATACAGATCTTTCACTTCCTGAGTTAGAGTCACAACAAGGTATTTTATATTATTTGTGACTATTATGAAGGGTGTTGTTTCCCTAATTTCTTTCTCAGACAGTTGATCCTTTTTTTGTAGAGAAAGGCCACTGATTTGTTTGAGTTAATTTTATATCCAGCTACTTCACCAAAGCTGTTTATCAGATTCAGGAGTTCTCTGGTGGAATTTTTAGGCTCATTTATATATACTATCACATCATCTGCAAATAGTGATATTTTGACTTCTTCCTTCCAATTTGTATTCCCTTGATCTCCTTTTGTTGTTGAATTGCTCTGGCTAGGACTTCAAGTACAATGTTGAATAGGTAGGGAGAAAGTGGGCAGCCTTGTCTAGTCCCTAATTTTAGTGGGATTGCCTTTAGCTTCTCTCCATTTACTTTGATGTTGGCTACTGGTTTGCTGTAGATTGCTTTCATTGTGTTTACTTATGGGCCTTGAATTCCTGTTGTTTCCAAGACTTTTATCGTGAATGGGTGTTGGAATTTGTCAAATGCTTTCTCAGTATCTAATGAGATGATAATGTGACTTTTGTCTTTGAGTTTGTTTATGTAGTGGATTATGTTGATGGATTTCCATATAATAAACCAATCCTGCATCCCTTGGATGAAGCCTACTTGGTCATGTTGGATGATCGGTTTGATATGTTCTTGGATTTGCAAGGATTTTATTGAGTATTTTTGCATTAATATTCATGAGGGAAATTGGTCTGAAGTTCCCATTCTTCATTGGATCTTTGTTTGGCTTAGGTATCAGAGTAATAGTGGCTTTATAGAATGAATTGGGTGGAGAATCTTCTGTTTCTATTTTGTGGAATAGTATGAGGAGAGTTGTAATTAGGTCTTCTTGGAAGGTCTGATAGAACTCTGCACTAAACCCATCTGGTCTTGGATGTTTTTTGGTTGGGAGACTATTAATGATGCTTCTATTTTGTTGTGGGAAATGAGACTGTTAAGATAGTTTATCTGATCCTGATTTAACTTTGGTACCAGGTGTCTGTCTAGGAATTTGTCCATTTCATCGAGGTTTTTCACTTTTGTTGAGTATAGCCTTTTGTAGTAGGATCTGATGGTGTTTTCTATTTCCTTAGGATCTGTTTTTATGTCTCCCTTTTCATTTCTGATTTTGATACTGTCCCTGTGCCCTCTAGTTAGTCTGGCTAAGGGTTTATCTATCTTGTTGATTTTCTCAAAGAACCAGCTCCTGGTTTGGTTGATTTTTTTTGAATCCTTTTGTTTGTTTGTTTGTTTCCACTTGGTTGAATTCAGCCCTAAGTTTGATTATTTACTGCCTTCTACTACTCTTGGGTGAATTTGAATTTGCTTCCTCTCATTCTAGAGCTTCTAGGTGTGCTGACAGACTGCTAATGTATGCTCTCTCTAGTTTCTTTTTGGAGGCACTCAGGGCTATGAATTTTGCTCTTAGGACTGCTTTCATTGTGTCCCATAAGTTTGGGTATGTTGTGGCTTCATTTTCATTTAACTCTTAAAAAGTGTTTAATTTCTTTCTTATTTCTTCCTTGACCAAGGTAGAATTGAGTAGAGTGTTGTTCAGTTTCCATGTGAATGCTGGCTTTCTATTATTTATGTTGTTGCTGAAGATCGTCCTTAGTGCTTGGTGATCTGATAGGATGCATGGGATAATGTCAATATTTGAGGCCTGTTTTATGACCAATTATATGGTCAGTTTTGGAAAAGTTACCATGAAGTGCTGAGAAGAAGGTATATCCTTTTGTTCTGTAGATATCTGTTAAACCCATTTGTTTCATAACTTCTGTTAGTGTGCATGTATCTCTGTTTACTTTCTGTTTCCAGGATCTGTCCATTGGTGAGAGTGGGGTGTTGACATCTCCCACTATTATTGTGTGAGGTGTAATGTGTGCTTTGAGCTTTACTAAAGTTTCATAAAGAATGTGGCTGCCAAACACAGAAGTGGATGCTCACAGTCAGCTAATGGATAGATCACAGGGCTCCCAATGGAAGAGCTAGAGAAAGTACCCAAGGAGCTAAAGGGATCTGCAACCCTATAGGTGGAACAACATTATGAACTAACCAGTACCCCGGAGCTCTTGACTCTAGCTGCATATGTATCAAAAGATGGCCTAGTCGGCCATCACTGGAAAGAGAGGCCCATTGGACAGGCAAACTGTATATGCCCCAGTACAGGGGAACGCCAGGGCCAAAAAGGGGGAGTGGGTAGGTAGGGGAGTGGGGGTGGGTGGGCATGGGGGACTTTTGGTATAGCATTGGAAATGTAAATGAGCTAAATACCTAATAAAAAATGGGAAAAAAAAGAATGTGGCTGCCTTGAATTTGGAGCATAGATATTTAGAATTGAGAGTTCATCGTGGTAGATTTTTACCTTTGATGAGAATGAAGTGCCCCCTTTCTCTTTTTTGATAACTTTGGGTTGGAAATCAATTTTATTCGATATTAGAATGGCTACTCCAGCTTGTTTCTTCAGAGCATTTGCTTAGAAAATTGTTTTCTAGCCTTTTACTCTGAGGTATTATCTGTCTTTGTCCCTGAGGTGGGTTTCCTGTAAGCAACAAAATGTTGGGTCCTGTTTGTGTAGCCAGTCTATTAGTCTATTAGCCAGTCTATTAGCCAGTCTATTTCTTTATTCTTTTTATTGGGGAACTGAGTCCATTGATGTTAAGAGAAATCAAAGAAAAGTATTTGTTGCTTAGTACCATTTATGTTGTTGAAGTTGGGATTCTGTTCTTGTGGCTGTCTTCTTTTAGGTTTGTTGAAAGATTACGTTCTTGCTTTTTCTAAGGCATAATTTCCCTCCTTGTATTGGTGTTTTCCCGTTTTTATCCTTTGAAGGGCTGGATTAGTGGAAAGATACTGTGTGAATTTGGTTTTGTCATGGAATACTTTGCTTTCTCCATCTATGTTAATTGAGAGTTTTGTTGGGTATAGTAGCCTGGGCTGGCATTTGTGTTCTCTTAGGGTCTGAATAACATCTATCCAGGATCTTCTGGCTTTCATAGTCTCTTTTGAGAAGTCTGGTGTAATTCTAATAGGCATGCCTTTATATGTTATTTGACATTCTTCCCTTACTGCTTTTAATATTCTGTCCTTATTTAGTGCATTTGTTGTTCTGATTATTATGTGTCAGGAGGAATTTCTTTTCTGGTCCAGTCTATTTGGTGTTCTGTAGGCTTCTTGTATGTTCATAGGCATCTCTTTCTTTAGGTATGTGAAGTTTTCTTCTATAATTTTGTTGAAGATATTTGCTGGCCCTTTAAGTTTAATATCTTCATTCCAATCTACTCCTATTATCCTTAGGTTTGGTCTTATCAATGTGTCCTGGATTTCCTGGATATTTTGAGTTAGGATGTTTTTGCATTTTGCATTTTCTTTGATTGTTGTGCCTATGTTTTCTATGGAATCTTCTGCACCTGTGATTTTCTCTTTCATCTCTTGTATTTTGTTGCTGATGCTTGCATCTATGGTTCCTGATTTCTTTCCTAGGATTTCTATTTTCAGAGTTGTCTCCCTTTGTGATTTCTTTATTGTTTCTACTTCCATTTTTAGATCCTGGATTGTTTTGTTCAATTGTTTCCCCTGTTTGTTAGTGTTTTCCTGTAACCCTCTATAGGATTTTTGTGTTTCATTTTTAAGGGCTTCTAGCTGTTTACCTGTGTTTTCCTGTATTTCCCTTTTAGATCCGTGTCTTGCTTTTCTGGTGTGATGCTCTATCCAGGACTTCCTGTGGTGGGAGAGTTTGGTTCTGATGATGCCAAGTAACCTTGGTTTCTGTTTCTTCTGTTCTTATGCTTGCCTCCTGCCATCTGATTATCTCAAGTGTTTGCTGCCCTCCATATATCTGATTGGAGCCTGTCCTTCCTATAATCCCGTTTGATTCAGGACTCCTCAGAGTCCAGATTTCTCTGTGATCCTGTGATTTGGGGATCCTGTGAACCTGAGATTCTGGGTGAGTCAGAGTTCTTGGCAGTCAAGCTTCCTCTGAGACCCTGAGATCATGGTGTGACCAAGCTCCTGTTATCCTGGGATCCTGGAATCCTAAGATCCTGGGCATGTAAGAAGGCCTGGAACTAGTGTCTCCTCTGAGGACCATGGGGGCTATCTGGTCTGTTTGAAACCAAGGTATACCAGTCCTGATCAGAAGGAACCTGAGTCTCTGGTTAGGAAGGGCTCCAGTGTCCTTTTTCCTGCTGTCACAGGCCTGTCACAATTGGTTTAGAACAGATGTTGTGTTCCACTTACCAGTGATACTAAGATCGTTTAGAGAGTCCTCTGGGGACTGAGGAACCTTCTGCCAAGTTGGCACCCAATGTGACCAGCACTGGCACTGACCAGAAGGGACATGTGACCCTGGTCAGGTGGGTTTCCCTCCTGCTGGCTCAGACCCAGCAAGATTGGATTGGAACCAATGTGTTCCACTCACCAGTGATCTGAAGATCTTGTGGAGAGTCCTCTTGGGACCTTGGGACTGTCTGCTGATTTGCCCGTAAGATGACAGGGAAGTGGCGCCAACTGGAAGCCATGTTTCTATTTAAATGTGTGTTTTTGTGTGAAATAATTACAACAGCGCATTAGAAATAAGAAAAAATATGTTTCTGTTCCTCAGGGGAGAACCTAATACTGTTTCTCTTTCTCTCCTTTCCTCCTTTCCTCCCTCCCTCCTCCTCTCCCTCTCTCCCTACCTACCTACCTCTCCTTTTCTCTGCCTCCCCTCTCTATCTCCCCTCTCTCTCTCTCTTTAAAAATATTTATTTATTTATTTATTTATTTTATTGTGAGTACACTGTCACTTTCTTCAGACACACCAGAAGAGGGCATCAGATTCCATTACAGATGGTTGTGAATCATCATGTGGTTGCAGGGGATTGAACTCAGAACCTCTGGAAGAGCAGTCAGTGCTCTTAACCAGTGAGCCATCTCTCCAGTGTCTATCATGGTATTAAACTACCCCCAAAGCTCTTATCTTTATCCTACAGATAAGTGTATCTCTCAGCCATCATCAGAGATGTTTGAGGTTTTGTTTGTATTTTGTATTGTATTGTTTTGTTTTTCCAGTAGATGAAGATTAACACAGAGATGCACAACTGATCAATGTGCAGAGAAGATGAGACTATGCAGTGCTCACCTCTGATGGATGGGAAAATCTATATCACAACCCTCCTCTCAAGGCTCAGAGATCACTGAGAAATAATGAGTAGAAATATTATAAGAGCCAGAGGGAGTAGATGTCTGTACGAACACAGAATTTTGCCAGACATGATATCACAGTTCTATGAACTCATAGCAACTATGATTATAAGCACCGGACAAAGCCATCAAGATCCTAGCACTGATAGCAGATAGTTCATGAAGTTCCATCCTTAGCTGAGGAATTATTACCAATTGATAGTTGCTGAGGATAGGGAAAGTCAGTTTTCTTAGGTGGCTCCCATGCTCCAATATGTGGTTCTGCACTCATTCATATTCAGGCATAGAGTAGGTGGTCGCAGTGTGTTTAAAAGTGTACATGAAGGTGGGAGTGAAAATGAGGGTGTGAGGGGAATAGAGGAGGAAGTAGAAGGCAGGTAATACGGGGATGGATTAATTAAAACATTATATATTTTAATTATGATGAAAAATAAGGAAGAAATAAAATATTATAGATAACATAATTGTCTCTGTAGAAAAGAATCCCAGAAGAAAATGGAAGTACATGTTTGTGTGTGCATGTATATACATTATATGTATGTATATATATATATATATATATATACATATATATACATAAATATAATGTTATTTATGTGTGTGTATGTATGCATGTGTTTCTGTCTGTATGTGTGTATCTAAATGTGTATGTATATATGTGTGTGTATGCGTATGTGTGTATCTATATGTGTATGTATATATGTGTGTATCTATATGTGTACATGTATGTATGTGTTATGTATATATATATATGCGTATGTATGGGTATATGCATGTATATGTATATAATCTTTTCTGATGGATGGGGGCAGGCGGAGGATCAGAGCCATGTGACCCTGCTCTCCTATAGCACAAATATGCTATCACATAATTTTAAAGCTTAATTTCTAGGTTTTACTTGGAAATAATTAGAACCCTGAAAATCTGTGCAAAACCATATTTAAAAAAAAAAAAAAAAGCCCTTGCTTTCCCTTCCCACACAGAGTTAGCACGCACCATGGAGGTGAAGCAAGAAGCTCTGTCGGCTGCTCACTATGTCTATTTCCCCCATTGCTCTCCTCGTGGGCCTTCCTGGGTTTGTTATGCTCTGAAATATGGAGCATTAATGACCTTTTAGAAAGTGCCAACACATGTCAGGAGGTGGCTACTTGCTTAGCTCACTATTAAAAAAGGGTGTTAATAGGCTCCAAAGGGGGGCCCCTAGTAAGGAGAAACAGTACTTTCTGTCTTTATTAACTGGCTGCTATCATGTAGGGGGCTCCAAAGTAGTGAGCCCTCAATTTGGAGAAAGGCTACATCAAGAACAAGGGAGAGAGGCACTAATGGGGTCCTTTTACAATTTGAATTAGATGTGTGACCTTGTAAAACCTGATTAACTATTGTATTTTCATCTCCCCCTGTTGACAATTGGTTTGTTAAGTAGCTTCTCTTAACAGCAAAATGAGTGTCACAGAGAGGGTGCTGCTGGAAGCCAGCCTCTGCAATTGCCCTTGGATGGCAGATTCTTTCCAGCTGATTTTGGTTCATAGATAAAAAATGATCTAAAATTAGAAACCAAAAATAGAGACATTCTTGCTCTTGACAACAGCCTTGACTCTGCCGTCCTTGTGACTAGTTTTCCAATAATCTTTTAAAGCATTTAGCTGACAAGAGTACTAAGATCCTGGCTTATTTTTGTTGTGGTTGTTTTTCCCTCTCAGAATTGCATTGCAGATAATGTCTGGCTTGATTAACAATTAACTCCAAATTGCTGAGCAACCACATTAGTACAGCTATAGTACAGCTGAGTTTGCCCTGCCTCTCCACATAACTGAGCAATGGTATGTCAGACATTCAGTTGATGGACCTATTCAACACAATGCTTCTCTCAGAGGTGATAATTTTGGGGTGAAATAGATTCATTCTCAACCATGGACACACACACCCACTCTCCATCAGATTTCCCTGTGGTGGAGTCTAACACTAAACTTGCCTTTTTTTTTGTTTTTGTTTTTATTTGTTTGCTAAGCCACATTCTCAATGCTTACTAAGAGGATGTTTCCCAGCTCAATTCTAGGCACGACCAGAACTGGAGGCACTAAAGTATCCTGGGAAAAACTAGTTTCTTGCTACATCTGGTCCACACTGGAACTAGTACATTAGATATTTCACTAGAGAGTGTGTTCCCATGACAAATATAACCCAGAAAAGTTTTGGACCCTGTTAGACCAATGGAAGTCAGTGTGGTCCCAACTGACCCTTGGGGTTGGAAGTTAGAGCTGTGGGAGAATACTGACTCTCTCCTCCACACACAGTTTTGCACAAAAGTTAAATGAGGGCCAAGAAGATTAAGACAACCTGGAAAGGGGCATCCCTGAGAAGCAAGGCACAAGCAATTATCTGTAAGCTGTCTTGGTGGTAGGGTCAGGAAAAAAAGCCATCCCTCCTCACTTTACTAAGTTGCATTCACACTTAATTACCATACTCAACAACTGGGATAGAGAAGGAGATATAAACAAAAGAATATGGAGGAGTCTGGGAAACCTATTACAGGTACTTGGAGCCTTTAGAATGCAGTTTCATGGAAAGTAAAAAGAAAAAAATATGTGAGAATAGAAGATAGTGTGCCAATAAAGCACTTACAAATGTGACAAATGTAGGTACCTAAGTTTGAATCATCAGAACCCATGTTAATCCCTGAGTGGGCTAGTTTCCACGTGTGATTCTAGGAATCCTTCACTGAGACAGCAGAATCCCTCAGAGCTTGAAGTCTAGCAATCCCATGTACCCAATGGCAAACAAAAGAGAAGCCATTCTCAAAGACTGTTGGGGTGTGGGCATGGTTATAACTTATACCTAGAGCTGTCCTCTGACCTCGAGGTATGTGCCAGTGTTGTGACAGGTGCTCACATATGCTCCAACATACAGGCACGTGCAAAGTGTGAAGCTGAGATTAGTATGAAAGGAAACACAAAATATACCAGACACAGTGCCTGACAGAGGTATAACACCAATGCCCAGCTATGGCTTTGAACTCCAACCTCTTTATGATACCTTACAGTGAAACAATACCTCCCCCCAAAGATTTCCATGGTCTTACATCTGAAGTCAATAGTTGAAGACTATCTATTTCAGTGAAACTATAACAATAATATAAGAACTGCTTTATATTTTGCAGGTGTCTCCCGAGTTTCCATCTCATTCCTGCTCCAACAAACAATGCACTGAAT
This sequence comes from Mus musculus, assembly GCF_000001635.26. NCBI lineage: Eukaryota > Metazoa > Chordata > Mammalia > Rodentia > Muridae > Mus > Mus musculus. Next base: position 19,387,606 of record NC_000067.6, on the reverse strand, counting down.
CTCTCAGAGGTGAGCAATTTTCATAAATAAAAGATCTCAGGGACTTATATCAATATAAACTAAGCCTTTTAGCTTAGTGGACTTTGTATATTACACATGACCTGTCTGAAGAACTATAAAAGAGAAATGGTGTTTTTAAAATTATGTGCCCATTTGGGTTGTTTCCAGCCTCTGACTACTATAAATATGGCTGCTATGAACATAGTGGAACATATGTCCTTATTACATGTTGGAGCTTCTTCTGGGTATATGCCCAGGAGTGGTATAGGTGGGTCCTCAGGTAGTAATAGGTTTAATTTTCTGACTAACCGCCAGACTGATTTATAGTGTGGTTACACCAGCTTGAAATCCCACCAGTAATTGGGGAGTGTTCCTCTCTCCACATCTTCACCAGCATATGCTGTCACCTAAGTTTTCATCTTAGCCATTCTGACTTGTGTGAGGTGAAATCTCCGGGTTGTTTTTATTTGTATTCCCCTGATGACTAAGGATGTTGAACATTTCTTTAGGTGCTTCAAGTTTCCTCAGTTGATAATTCTCTGTTTAGCTCTGTTCCCATTTTTTTAGTATAGTTATTTGGTTCTCTGGAGTCTAACTTCTTGAGTTCTTTGTATATATTGGATATTAGCCCTCTATTGAATGTAGGGTTGGTAAAGATCTTTTCCTAATCTGTTCATTGCCATTTTGTCCTATTGATAGTATCCTTTACCTTAGAAGCTTTACAATTTTATGTGGTAATATTTGTCAATTCTTGATGTTAGAGCATAAGCCATTGGTTTCTGTGACTTCATGAAATTCACTGGCAAATGGATGGAACTTGAAAATATCCTGAATGAGGCAACTCAGTCAAAAAAGAACACACAGGGTATGTACTCATTGATAAGTGGATATTAGCCCAAAAGTTCGGAATACCTAAGATTCTATTCACAGGCTATATAAAGCCCAAGAAAAAGGAAGACCAAACTATGGATGCTTCAGTGCTTCTTAGAAGGGAGAACAAAATACTCAAAAGCAGAAATATGGTGACAAAGTGTGGAGCAGAGACTGAAGAAAAGGCCATCCAGAGACTGCCCGACCTGGGGATCAATCCCATATACAGTCACCAAACCTAGACGCTGTTGTGGATGCTGGGGAGTTCTTGCTAATGGAAGCCTGATATGACTCCTGAGAGGATCTTCTAGAGCCTGACAAATACAGAGCCAGATGTTTGCAGAAAACCATTGCTACAAGGGTTCCCGATGGAGGAGTTGGAGAAGGAACTGAAGGATCTGAAGGGGTTTGCAGCCCCATGGAGGGAACAACAGTGCCAAATGGCCAGAACCCCTGGAACTCCAGGGGACTGGACCACCAACCTAAGAGTACACATGGAGGGACCCATGGCTCTGACTGCATATGTAGCAGAGGATTGCCTTGTTGGACATCAGTGGGAGGAGAGGCCCTTGGGCCTGATGGTGCTTGATGCCCAAATGTAGGACAATTCCTGGGCAGGAAGACAGGAGTGGGTGAGTGGGTGGCAGAGCACCCTCAGAGAGGCAGGGGAGGGGGAATGGGATAGGGGCTTCCAAAGGGGAGACCTTGAAAGGGGAAAGCATTTGAAATGTAAATAAAGAAATAGAGATTTTGTGCCCAAAATCTCTAAATTCTTGTTGAGTGTGAAGACTTGTAGGCAGAAGATGAAACTGGACCAAAGGGTGGGGCAGACATGAGAAGTGATGGAAAGAAAATGGTCTTTCTGGGTAGTACTTCAGCAATTAGAGAAAGCCCCAGACAGAAACATGGCAACATCCACAAGCTGGTGTTCTGCAAGATACCTCTTTGATCTCCTGGTGGATATTATGTTTTCTTGCTCTGTAGATGATGATTTTTAAATGCCTTTGTCTTTAAAGTTGTTGTATTTTACATGGCAGTCTCACCTAATTAAATAATATTCAGTTTGAGATTATATAGAAATGACTTAAAAAAAAAAGACCTCAGGGTAAACAGGATCTTCTGGATGAAAAATCAAATTTAGCTACCAATAAACTGAATTCAATGGAAAATGGAAACCAGAAACCAGACGCCCTGGTTCTTTGGCATGTATGCTAATGTGCCAAGCATATCTGATGCATTAATGCAAAATGTTTAGCATATTTCAGATGCAAAACCATGTCTTAGAAGTAAATAGGAAAAAAAATCAAAGAAATAAATAGCAACTGGACATTGCTCTTCTTGCAATCTGTTCTTAAAAACAAGAGACCCCTCTGAAGTTTAAACAATAAGTTAATTTTTAGAGAAACAAAACCATCAATTATAGATGTCCTTCAGTTAAAGAGGTCTGGGTATTGTGATGAGTCTCTTCTGTTCTGATATCTAAAAGGTATAAAGAAGGGAAATAAAAGAGGATTTGAAGGTATCTAAAAAGAGAAGGCAGGAGAGGGAGCCATATATGGGGATATTTTTGCTTCCAGTGATAGATGAGTGCCACACTTTCTCCTAACAACCTTGACCTGCTTTTCCTGGCTCAGCAGAACCAGCTGTGTCACATCAGCTTAGCATCTGCTTGTCACTCTGTCCATGCAAACCTGACTCCTCCTCCCAATGCCTTTAGCACTGGGATAGTTACCGGGTTGACTGAGCAGCCTGCAGTACAGGAAAAACAATCTGTTCTTAGGGGTAAGTGGGCAGGACCAAGGATGAAGAGCCCACCAGAACATGGTCCCTTAATTGTCCAATGATCACAAATGTAAATATTAATTGTCAGGCAGCACATGGAGCAGGTTGTTCTCAAGTTGCAGAATTAATGAGTTGTTGAATCATAAGAAAGTTCATACTACCACATACCTCAATAAAGATGTGATGGTCTGTCAGTTCTCAGAGGGCTTCACTGCCCTGACGATGCTGTATGATATTCATGTATTCCCAACTCCAAGTCAGCATATAGAAAGCATGAGAGTACAAGTGTAAAGACTTTGAGTGAGACTCCCTAGCCTTGTTTCTAGGGTTCAAATTTTGGATATGAAATGAACTGGCTGTGCAACCTATTCAGATTCACTTATTCAGATTCAGTACTGTCCTTGTGTTCTTGGGAGTAAATGACATCACAAATAGAGAGTCATTGAGTTAACTGAGGCCTGGCAATAATGGTTGGAAATAATCCTATCTACTCAGAAAGTTAAGGCAGGAGAACCATAAGTCCAAGACCAGCCTGGGCAACTTAGCAAGACCCTGTTTGAAAATAAAGATAAAAAGAGAACTTGGATATAGGCCAGTATATCCAAGACACAGTCCAGCATTGGAAGACAAGACAAGTAAATCCTGAGAGCACACTGGCCTGACACTCAGGCTGAAATGGTGAACTTCCAGTTCAAAAGAGAGTTCGTCTCATAGCACTAAAGCTAATATCAATAGAGGCAGATACCCAATGTTCTCTGGCCTCTCTCTCTTTGTTTCTCTCTCTCTCTCTGTTTTTCTCTCTCTCTCTTTCTCTCTTTCTCTCCCTCTGTCTCTCTCTCTCTCTCTCTCTCTCTGTCTCTCTCTCTGTCACTCTCTCTCTCTGTCGCTCTGTCGCTCTCCCTCTGCCCCTCTCCCTCTCCCCCTCATTCTCATTAACTAATGCTCACACATATGCACATTAAAAAGAAATTTTTACTGGAGATGTTGAGAGAGCAAAGATGAGGCAAACATTCTATTTTCCTTGCTAATATGGTCTGAAGTGAAATATAAAAGGGGACATGGCCATGACTAGCTGCACATTCATGAAGGAGGTACACACTTTGAGGAATATGGTCATGAACTCCATAGGAGCAGAAGAGTCTCTGATTAGAAAGTCAGTCAAAATTCGTCCAAAGATTGATTTATAGAACCTGCATCTCAGGAAGGAACACAGTAGTTGAGTGTTCTAAATTGGCATTAAAAGAATAGTTTATTTTGGAAATAATTCCTGAGTAGAGAAAATAGAACTCAGATGAAGGAAAAGACAATGACAAAAGAAGGATGTATTGGGTACCACCTAGCTCTGTCTTCTCTTCTTTTCCTTTACATTTATAAAATAACTTGCCACAACGATGCTATCTGAGGTGGCTTAAATATACTCACATATGAGCCATGCTAATCAAAACCAGCCACCATTTACTTATCTTTTTTTCCCTATAGACTTTCCACTGGGGAACAGAAAGTTTTATGGAATTATAAAGATGGACCTGGAAATCACTAAATCTCTTGACAAGCCTCTATGAATGCATTTAAATGGTACTCTACAGATATGGGAGGCAGTGTGTCTTGAAATTACTTTAAAGTGCAGAATAGAATGGCAAGTATGATGACTGCAAATGTTTGGCCCACTAGTTTAAAACAATTACCTGTCTATTTAAGATCCATTAGCTTCAAACCCATTGCTAATCCACCATGAGAAATCAGTGTGCATTTGCTTGAAGTCAACATTAACACTGTCACACTATCCTGCCCCTTGTGTTTTTGATAGCTACTGTTTTAGGTACACACATGTTCAGGTACAGAGATGTTTGTTCATACTTCTACTTCTCAGTTTTCTATGTTTCAGTACTCTCTCTCACACACACATCATCCTCCTGAATGAATTGCTTAGGCCATTTTTACCTTACAGCTGAGCTTAATCAAGACAGACAATAGGAAGACATAGAACCTTGAGGCTTCCTAGCCAAGCCTCCCTCACTATGTCAACTCTTTTGAAACTCATATCATCAGTTATAAAAGTTTTTAAAAATCATCAAAATAAGCCTTTATAACCAGTCCTCTCAGTGCATCTTTCTCTGTATGAGAAACGCACATTAGAGGCAGGCATTCCATGCATGTCCTTATTCTCCCTGCCTACAGTACTTCTTGAGGCACCTTGGTGAAGTTTGTCCTCAGTGACCCCCACTGTGGGAGCCATGGCACTAGAGCAGCATCACTATGCATTCAGACAAGCATTTGAATATGGGAACCATGTGCCCACAGCAATTTGGACAGTAAGAGCTCTTTTTACGATGTCACTTCTGCAAGTCTGTGTAATGGCAAAAGGAAACTGGAAAAACCAGTCTAGAGTCTAGAGCCCAGAGAGAATATTTACAAAGGTTTCTTGGACTCAGCAGAGTGAATTTCAAGGATGTGCAATTCCCATAGTATCAAGAAAACAAAAATATCAAAGCTAAATAAGAGGAACAGTAAGAATATTGCCAGGAAAATCAAAACAACCCTGAGATTCCACCTCACACCAGTCAGAATGGCTAAGATCAAAAATTCAGGTGACAGCAGATGCTGGCGAGGATGTGGAGAAAGAGAAACACTCCTCCATCGTTGGTGGGATTGCAGGCTTGTACAACCACTCTGGAAATCAGTCTGGCGGTTCCTCAGAAAATTGGACATAGTACTACCGGAGGATCCAGCAATACCTCTCCTGGGCATATATCCAGAAGATGCCCCAACTGGTAAGAAGGACACATGCTCCACTATGTTCATAGCAGCCTTATTTATAATAGCCAGAAACTGGAAAGAACCCAGATGCCCCTCAACAGAGGAATGGATACAGAAAATGTGGTACATCTACACAATGGAGTACTACTCAGCTATTAAAAAGAATGAATTTATGAAATTCCTAGCCAAATGGATGGACCTGGAGGGCATCATCCTGAGTGAGGTAACACATTCACAAAGGAACTCACACAATATGTACTCACTGATAAGTGGATATTAGCCCAAAACCTAGGATACCCAAGATATAAGATACAATTTCCTAAACACATGAAACTCAAGAAAAATGAAGACTGAAGTGTGAACACTATGCCCCTCCTTAGAAGTGGGAACAAAACACCCTTGGAAGGAGTTACAGAGACAAAGTTTGGAGCTGAGATGAAAGGATGGTCCATGTAGAGACTTCCATATCCAGGGATCCACCCCATAATCAGCATCCAAACTCTGACACCATTGCATACACTAGCAAGATTTTATTGAAAGGACCCAGATGTAGCTGTCTCTTGTGAGACTATGCCGGGGCCTAGCAAACACAGAAGTGGATGCTCACAGTCAGCTAATGGATGGATCACAGGGCTCCCAATGGAGGAGCTAGAGAAAGTAGCCAAGGAGCTAAAGGGATCTGCAACCCTATAGGCGGAAAAACATTATGAACTAACCAGTACCCCGGAGCTTTTGACTCTAGCTGCATATGTATCAAAAGATGGCCTAGTAGGCCATCACTGGAAAGAGAGCCCCATTGGACACGCAAACTTTATATGCCCCAGTACAGGGGAACACCAGGGCCAAAAAGGGGGAGTGGGTGGGTAGGGGATTGGGGGTGGGTGGGTATGGGGGACTTTTGGTATAGCATTGGAAATGTAAATGAGCTAAATACCTAATAAAAATGGAAAAAAAAAAAAAAAAAGAATATTGCCAGGAAGCAGGGAGCCTCCCAAAGAGGAAAGAACAAAGGCCACCTGGCCAGCTCAGATCCGAAGAGCAAGAAAAAGAACGTTGCTTAGTTTTCTTTTTTCTTTTTTTTATTACATATTTTCCTCAATTACATTTCCAATGCTATCCCAAAAGTCCCCCACACCCTCCCCCCCACTCCCCTACCTACCCATTTTCTTCTTTTTTTTTTTTTTTTTTTTTTTTTTTTTTTTTGCCCTGGCTTTCCCCTGTACTGGGGCATATAAAGTTTTCCTGTCCAATGGGCATCTCTTTCCAGTGATGGCCAACTAGGCCATCTTTTGATACATATGCAGCTAGAGTCAAGAGCTCCGGGGTACTGGTTAGTTCATAATGTTGCACCTACAGGGTTGCAGATCTCTTTAGCTCCTTGGATATTTTCTCTAGCTCCTCCATTGGGGGCCCTGTGATCCATCCAATAGCTGACTGTGAGCATCCATTTCTGTGTTTGCTATACCCCGGCCTAGTCTCACAAGAGACAGCTATAGCACGGTCTTTGCAGCAAACACTTGCTAGTGTATACAATGGTGTCATCGTTTGGAGGCTAATTATGGGATGGATCCCTGGATATGGCAGTCTCTAGATGGTTCATCCTTTTGTCTCAGCTCCAAACTTTGTCTCTGTAACTCCTTCCATGGGTGATTGTTTCCAATTCTAAGAAGGAGCAAAGTGTCCACACTTTGGTCTTCGTTCTTCTTCAGTTTCATGTGTTTTGCAAATTGTACCTTATATCTCGCTATACTAAGTTTCTGGACTAATATCCACTTATCAGGGAGTATATATCATTTGCGTTCTTATGTGATTGTGTTACCTCACTCAGGACGATGCCCTCCAGGTCCAACCATTTGCCTAGGAATTTCACAAATTCATTCTTTTTAATAGCTGAGTAGTACTCCATTGTGTAAATGTAATACATTTTTTGTATCCATTCCTCTGTTGAGGGACATCTAGGTACTTTCCAGCTTCTGGCTATTATAAATAAGACTGCTATGAACATAATGGAGCATATATCCTTCTTACCCTTTGGGACATCTTCTGGATATATGCCCAGGAGAGGTATTGCGGGGTCCTCCGGTAGTACTATGTCCAATTTTCTGAGGAACTGCCAGACTGATTTCCAGAGTGGTTGTACAAGCTTGCAATCCCACCAACAATGGAGGAGTATTCCTCTTTCTCCACATCCTCGCCAGCATCTGCTGTCACCTGAATTTTTCATCTTAGCCATTCTGACTGGTGTGAGATGGAATCTCAGGGTTGTTTTGATTTGCATTTCTCTGATGATTAAGGATGTTGAACATTTTTTCAGGTGCTTCTCAGCCATTCAGTATTCCTCAGGTGAGAATTCTTTGTTTAGCTCTGAGCCACATCTTTTAAGGGGGTTATTTGATTTTCTGGAGTCCACCCTCTTGAGTTCTTTATATATATTGGATATTAGTCCCCTATCTGATTTAAGATAGGTAAAAATCCTTTCCCAATTTGCTGGTGGCCTTTTTGTCTTATTGATGGTGTCTTTTGCCTTGCAGAAGCTTTGCAGTTTCATGAGGTCCCATTTGTCAATCTTCAATCTTACAGCACAAGCCATTGCTGTTCTATGCAGGAATTTTCCCCCTGTGCCCATATCTTCGAGACTTTTCCCCACTTTCTCCTCTATAAGTTTCAGTGTCTCTGGTTTTATGTGAAGCTCCTTGATCCACTTAGATTTGACATTAGTACAATGAGATAGGAATGGATCAATTGTCATTCTTCTACATGATAACAACCAGTTGTGCCAGCACCATTTGTTGAAAATGCTGTCTTTCTTCCACTGGATGGTTTTAGCTCCCTTATCGAAGATCAAGTGGCCATAGGTGTATGGGTTCATTTCTGGGTCTTCAATTCTATTCCATTGGTCTACTTGTCTGTCACTATACCAGTACCACGCAGTTTTTATCACAATTGCTCTGTAGTAAAGCTTTAGGTCCGGCCTGGTGATTCCACCAGAGGTACTTTTATCCTTGAGAAGAGTTTTTGCTATCCTAGGTTTTTTGTTATTCCAGATGAATTTGCAGATTGCTCCTTCTAATTCGTTGAAGAATTGAGTTGGAATTTTGATGGGGATTGCATTGAATCTGTAGATTGCTTTTGGCAAGATAGCCATTTTTACAATGTTGATCCTGCCAATCCATGAGCATGGGAGATCTTTCCATCTTCTGAGATCTTCTTAAATTTCTTTCTTCAGAGACTTGAAGTTTTTATCATACAGATCTTTCACTTCCTTAGAGTCACACCAAAATATTTTATGTTATTTGTGACTATTGAGAAGGGTGTTGTTTCCCTAATTTCTTTTTTTTTTTTTTTTTAGAAATGGGATATTGAAGTATTGCAAAGATCACGTGCTTTGTAAGGATCTTCAGGAGCCAGCATAGGGTAGTCTGATGTGAAGAGACCTTAATGCACTATAATGCCTGTGCTATAGTTGCAAAGACATAACTTCTTTTTTTTTTTTTCCATTTTTTATTAGGTATTTAGCTCATTTACATTTCCAATGCTATAACAAAAGTCCCCCTTACCCACCCACCCCCACTCCCCTACCCACCCACTCCCCCCCTTTGGCCCTGGCGTTCCCCTGTACCGGGGCACACAAAGTCTGCGTGTCCAATGGGCCTCTCTTTCCAGTGATGGCCGACTAGGCCCTCTTTTGATACATATGCAGCTAGAGTCAAGAGCTCCGGGGTACTGGTTAGTTCATAATGTTGTTCCACCTATAGGGTTGAAGATCCCTTTAGCTCCTTGGGTACTTTCTCTAGCTCCTCCATTGGGAGCCCTGTGATCCATCCATTAGCTGACTGTGAGCATCCACTTCTGTGTTTGCTAGGCCCCGGCATAGTCTCACAAGAGACAGCTACATCTGGGTCCTTTCAGTAAAATCTTGCTAGTGTATGCAATGGTGTCAGCATTTGGAAGCTGATTATGGGGTGGATCCCTGGATATGGCAGTCTCTACATGGTCCATCCTTTCCTCTCAGCTCCATACTTTGTTTCTGTAACTCCTTCCATGGGTGTTTTGTTCCCACTTCTAAGGAGGGGCATAGTGTCCACACTTCAGTCTTCATTTTTCTTGAGTTTCATGTGTTTAGGAAGTTGTATCTTATATCGTGGGTATCCTAGGTTTTGGGCTAGTATCCACTTATCAGTGAGTACATATTGTGTGAGTTCCTTTGTGATTGTGTTACCTCACTCAGGATGATGCTCTCCAGGTCCATCCATTTGGCTAGGAATTTCATAAATTCATTCTTTTTAATAGCTGAGTAGTACTCCATTGTGTAGATGTACCACATTTTCTGTATCCATTCCTCTGTTGAGGGGCATCTGGGTTCTTTCCAGTTTCTGGCTATTATAAATAAGGCTGCTATGAACATAGTGGAGCATGTGTCCTTCTTACCAGTTGGGGCTTCTTCTGGATATATGCCCAGGAGAGGTATTGCTGGATCCTCCGGTAGTACTATGTCCAATTTTCTGAGGAACCGCCAGACTGATTTCCAGAGTGGTTGTACAAGCCTGCAATCCCACCAACAATGGAGGAGTGTTCCTCTTTCTCCACATCCTCGCCAGCATCTGCTGTCACCTGAATTTTTGATCTTAGCCATTCTCACTGGTGTGAGGTGGAATCTCAGGGTTGTTTTGATTTGCATTTCCCTGATGATTAAGGATGTTGAACATTTTTTCAGGTGCTTCTCTGCCATTCGGTATTCCTCAGGTGAGAATTCTTTGTTCAGTTCTGAGCCCCATTTTTTAAGGGGGTTATTTGATTTTCTGAGGTCCACCTTCTTGAGTTCTTTATATATGTTGGATATTAGTCCCCTATCTGATTTAGGATAGGTAAAGATCCTTTCCCAGTCTGTTGGTGGTCTTTTTGTCTTATAGACAGTGTCTTTTGCCTTGCAGAAACTTTGGAGTTTCATTAGGTCCCATTTGTCAATTCTCGATCTTACAGCACAAGCCATTGCTGTTCTGTTCAGGAATTTTTCCCCTGTGCCCATATCTTCAAGGCTTTTCCCCACTTTCTCCTCTATAAGTTTCAGTGTCTCTGGTTTTATGTGAAGTTCCTTGATCCACTTAGATTTGACCTTAGTACAAGGAGATAAGTATGGATCGATTCGCATTCTTCTACATGATAACAACCAGTTGTGCCAGCACCAATTGTTGAAAATGCTGTCTTTCTTCCACTGGATGGTTTTGGCTCCCTTGTCGAAGATCAAGTGACCATAGGTGTGTGGGTTCATTTCTGGGTCTTCAATTCTATTCCATTGGTCCACTTGTCTGTCTCTATACCAGTACCATGCAGTTTTTATCACAATTGCTCTGTAGTAAAGCTTTAGGTCAGGCATGGTGATTCCACCAGAGGTTCTTTTATCCTTGAGAAGAGTTTTTGCTATCCTCGGTTTTTTGTTATTCCAGATGAATTTGCAAATTGCTCCTTCTAATTCGTTGAAGAATTGAGTTGGAATTTTAATGGGGATTGCATTGAATCTGTAGATTGCTTTTGGCAAGATAGCCATTTTTACAATGTTGGTCCTGCCAATCCATGAGCATGGGAGATCTTTCCATCTTCTGAGATCTTCTTTAATTTCTTTCTTCAGGGACTTGAAGTTTTTATCATACAGATCTTTCACTTCCTTCGTTAGAGTCACGCCGAGATATTTTATATTATTTGTGGCTATTGAGAAGGGTGTTGTTTCCCTAATTTCTTTCTCAGCCTGTTTATTCTTTGTGTAGAGAAAGGCCATTGACTTGTTTGAGTTAATTTTATATCCAGCTACTTCACCGAAGCTGTTTATCAGGTTTAGGAGTTCTCTGTTGGAATTTTTAGGGTCACTTATATATACTATCATATCATCTGCAAAAAGTGATATTTTGACTTCCTCTTTTCCAATTTGTATCCCCTTGATCTCCTTTTGTTGTCGAATTGCTCTGGCTAATACTTCAAGTACTATGTTGAAAAGGTAGGGAGAAAGTGGGCAGCCTTGTCTAGTCCCTGATTTTAGTGGGATTGCTTCCAGCTTCTCTCCATTTACTTTGATGTTGGCTACTGGTTTGCTGTAGATTGCTTTTATCATGTTTAGGTATTGGCCTTGAATTCCTGATCTTTCCAGAACTTTTATCATGAATGGGTGTTGGATCTTGTCAAATGCTTTTTCTGCATCTAACGAGATGATCATGTGGTTTTTGTCTTTGAGTTTGTTTATATAATGGATTACATTGATGGATTTTCGTATATTAAACCATCCCTGCATCCCTGGAATAAAACCTACTTGGTCAGGATGGATGATTGCTTTAATGTGTTCTTGGATTCGGTTAGCGAGAATTTTATTAAGGATTTTTGCATCGATGTTCATAAGAGAAATTGGTCTGAAGTTCTCTATCTTTGTTGGATCTTTCTGTGGTTTAGGTATCAGAGTAATAGTGGCTTCATAAAATGAGTTGGGTAGAATACCTTCTACTTCTATCTTGTGAAAAAGTTTGTGCAGAATTGGAGTTAGATCTTCTTTGAAGGTCTGATAGAACTCTGCACTAAACCCGTCTGGTCCTGGGCTTTTTTTGGCTGGGAGACTATTAATAACTGCTTCTATTTCTTTAGGGGATATGGGACTGTTTAGAAGGTCAACTTGATCCTGATTCAACTTTGGTACCTGGTATCTGTCCAGAAATTTGTCCATTTCGTCCAGGTTTTCCAGTTTTGTTGAGTATAGCCTTTTGTAGAAGGATCTGATGGTGTTTTGGATTTCTTCAGGATCTGTTGTTATGTCTCCCTTTTCATTTCTGATTTTGTTAATTAGGATTTTGTCCCTGTGCCCTTTAGTGAGTCTAGCTAAGGGTTTATCTATCTTGTTGATTTTCTCAAAGAACCAACTCCTCGTTTGGTTAATTCTTTGAATAGTTCTTCTTGTTTCCACTTGGTTGATTTCACCCCTGAGTTTGATTATTTCCTGCCGTCTACTCCTCTTGGGTGAATTTGCTTCCTTTTTTTCTAGAGCTTTTAGATGTGTTGTCAAGCTGCTAGTATGTGCTCTCTCCCGTTTTTTCTTGAAGGCACTCATAGCTATGAGTTTCCCTCTTAGAAATGCTTTCATTGTGTCCCAAAGGTTTGGGTACGTTGTGGCTTCATTTTCATTAAACTCTAAAAAGTCTTTAATTTCTTTCTTTATTCCTTCCTTGACCAAGGTATCATTGAGAAGAGTGTTGTTCAGTTTCCATGTGAATGTTGGCTTTCTGTTATTTATTTTGTTATTGAAGATCAGCCTTAGTGCATGGTGATCTGATAGGATACATGGGACAATTTCAATATTTTTGAATCTGTTGAGGCCTGATTTGTGACCTATTATGTGGTCAATTTTGGAGAAGGTACCATGAGGTGCTGAGAAGAAGGTATATCCTTTTGTTTTAGGATAAAATGTTCTGTAGATATCTGTCAGATCCATTTGTTTCATCACTTCTGTTAGTTTCAGTGTGTCCCTGTTTAGTTTCTGTTTCCATGATCTGTCCATTGGTGAAAGTGGTGTGTTGAAGTCTCCCACTATTATTGTGTGAGGCGCAATGTGTGCTTTGAGCTTTACTAAAGTTTCTTTAGTGAATGTGGCTGCTCTTGTATTTGGAGCATAGATATTCAGAATTGAGAGTTCCTCTTGGAGGATTTTACCTTTGATGAGAATGAAGTGTCCCTCCTTGTCTTTTTTGATGACTTTGGGTTGGAAGTCAATCTTATCAGATATTAGGATGGCTACTCCTGCTTGTTTCTTCATACCATTTGCTTGGAAAATTGTTTTCCAGCCTTTCATTCTGAGGTAGTGTCTATCTTTTTCTCTGAGATGAGTTTCCTGTAAGCAGCAAAATGTTGGGTCTTGTTTGTGTAGCCAGTTTGTTAGTCTATGTCTTTTTATTGGCGAGTTGAGACCATTGATGTTAAGAGATATTAAGGAAAAGTAATTGTTGCTTCCTGTTATTTTAGTTGTTAAAGGTGGCATTCTGTTCTTGTGGCTGTCTTCTTTTAGGTTTGTTGAGGGATTACCTTCTTGTTTTTTCTAGGGCGTTGTTCCCGTTCTTGTATTGGTTTTTTTCTGTTATTATCCATGAAGGGCTGGATTCGTGGAGAGATAATGCGTGAATTTGTTTTTGTCGTGGAATACTTTGGTTTCTCCCTCTATGATAATTGAGAGTTTGGCTGGGTATAGTAGCCTGGGCTGCAGTTTGTGTTCTCTTAGTGTCTGTATAACATCTGTCCAGGCTCTTCTGGCTTTCATAGTCTCTGGTGAAAAATCTGGTGTAATTCTGATAGGCTTGCCTTTATATGTTACTTGACCTTTTTCCCTTACTGCTTTTAGTATTCTATCTTTATTTAGTGCATTTGATGTTCTGATTATTATGTGTCGGGAGGAATTTCTTTTCTGGTCCAGTCTATGTGGAGTTCTGTAGGCTTCTTGTATGTTCATATGCATCTCATTCTTTAGATTTGGGAAGTTTTCTTCAATAATTTTGTTGAAGATGTTTGCTGGACCTTTGAGTTGAAAATCTTCATTCTCATCCACTCCTATTATCCGTACGTTTGGTCTTCTTATTGTGTCCTGGATTTCCTGGATATTTTGAGTTAGGATCTTTTTGCATTTTCCATTTTCTTTGATTGTTGTGCCGATGTTCTCTATGGAATCTTCTGCACCTGAGATTCTCTCTTCCATCTCTTGTATTCTGTTGCTGATGCTCAAATCTATGGTTCCAGATTTCTTTCCTAGGGTTTCTATCTCTAGTGTTGCCTCGCTTTGAGTTTTCTTTATTGTGTCTACTTCCCTTTTTAGGTCTAGTATGGTTTTGTTCATTTCCATCACCTGTTTGTATGTTTTTTCCTCTTTTTCTGTAAGGACTTCTACCTGTTTGATTGTGTTTTCCTGTTTTTCTTTAAGGACTTGTAACTCTTTAGCAGTGTTCTCCTGTATTTCTTTAAGTGATTTATTAAAGTCCTTCTTGATGTCCTCTACCATCATCATGAGATATGCTTTTAAATCTAGGTCTAGGTTCTCAGGTGTGTTGGGGTTCCCTGGACTGGGCAAAGTGGGTGTGCTGGGTTCTGGTGATGGTGAGTGGTCTTGGTTCCTGTTAGTAAGATTCCTCCGTTTACCTTTCGCCATCTGGTAATCTCTGGAATTAGTAGTTATAGTTGACTCTGTTTAGAGATTGTTCTTCTGGTGATTCTGTTACCGTCTATCAGCAGACCTGGGAGACAGATTCTCTCCTCTGAGTTTCAGTGCTCAGAGCACTCTCTGCTGGCAAGCTCTCTTACAGGGAAGGTGCGCAGATATCTTGTATTTGGACCTCCTCCTGGCCGAAGAAGAAGGCCCAAAACAGGACCTTTCTCAGACACTGTGTTGCTTTGGCAGTTCCCAGGTGGTACAGACTCTCACCTAAGCAGACTAAATTCCTAAGTTCCTTGGAGTCCCGGGACCAAGATGGCGACCGCTGCTGCTGTGGCTTAGGCCGCCTCCCCAGCCGGGTGGGCACCTGTCCTCCGGTCCAGAAGGTGGCCGGCTGTCCCCAGCCCACACAGGGTGCTGCCTCAGCGCCTCTGTGCTTCTGCCTGTTCCAGAAGCTGTCAGGTTCTCTGGCGCACCCTCTCACCTGTTCAGACTAATTTCCTAAGTTCGGCGGGTCTTGGACCAAGATGGCGACCGCTGCTGCTGTGGCTTAGGCCGCCTCCCCAGCCGGGCGGGCACCTGTCCTCCGGTCCGGACGGTGGCTGGCTGTCCCCGGCCCACAAAGGGTGCTGCCTCAGCGCCTCTGTGCTTCCGCCTGTTCCAGAAGCTGTCAGGTTCTCTGGCGCACCCTCTCACCTGTTCAGACTAATTTCCTAAGTTCGGCGGGTCCCGGACCAAGATCTGTTTCCCTAATTTCTTTCTCAATCTGTTTATTCTTTGTGTAGAGAAAGGCCATTGACTTGTTTGAGTTAATTTTATATCCAGCTACTTCACCAAAGCTGTTTATCAGGTTTAGGAGTTCTCTGGTGGAATTTTTAGGGTCACTTATATATACTATCATATCATCTGCAAAAAGTGATATTTTGACTTCTTCCTTTCCAATTTGTATCCCCTTGATCTCCTTTTGTT
Source organism: Mus musculus (assembly GCF_000001635.26). Taxonomy (NCBI): domain Eukaryota; kingdom Metazoa; phylum Chordata; class Mammalia; order Rodentia; family Muridae; genus Mus; species Mus musculus. The sequence continues at coordinate 19,372,062 of NC_000067.6, read as the reverse complement.
TTCCAATTGCTCTGGCTAGGACTTCAAGTACTATGTTGAAAAGGTAGGGAGAAAGTGTGCAGCCTTGTCTAGTTCCTGATTTTAGTGGGATTGCTTCCAGCTTCTCACCATTTACTTAGATGTTGGCTACTGGTTTGCTGTAGATTGCTTTTATCATGTTTAGGTATGGGCCTTGAATTCCTGATCTTTCTAAAAATCATGAATGGGTATTGGGTCTTGTCGAATGCTTTTTCCGCATCTAACGAGTTGATCATGTGGTTTTTGTGTTTGAGTTTGTTTATATATTGGATTACATTGATGGATTTTCGTATGTTAAACCATCCCTGTATCCCTGGAATAAAACCTACTTGGTCAGGATGGATGATTGCTTTAATGTGTTCTTGGATTTGGTTAGCGAGGATTTTATTGAGTATTTTTGCATTGATATTCATAAGGGCAATTGGTCTGAAGTTTTCTATCTTTGTTGGATCTTTCTGTGGTTTAGGTATCAGAGTAATTGTGGCTTCATAGAGATTCTATGGATTGAACTCCTGGTTTTACATCTAATATCCAAGCACCCAAAAACTAAAGCCCCAGTAAGGCAGGTTTCTACATATAAGCCCAAGAAGATTTTTTTTTTAAAAATAGGGAAATTCTTCATCTTGTTTGTTTCCTTGCTTTGGTTAAGTTCAGTACTACACCCATGGAAGAAACAAGACTCAACACAAAATAAATTCCTAAGAACATAGAAAAAGCACAAAACAGGAAGTAGACTGAATAAAATAAGCCTGAATCGCAAGGAGCATACCAAATGGTTTATGGTACCATGAAATTTAAAAACATTTAGCTTAATTTTAGATAGAAAACTAAGACTTTGGATCCAAAGTGACACATCACATCCAAACACAGATAAGGGTGGTGTTCAAACTTAGCACCAAATAAGTCTTGGATTTAGAGACTTCAACACCAGAAGAGTGAGAAAATAGGACAAGTTTACGATTGCACAACAAATTACAGATCAAACCTGCTTCTTAGGGAGAAGGCAAACCTGACATAACCCATCAGAGAAATGACACCTAAATTTTTTATTTAATTTTATTTATAATTAATTTTTTACATTCCATATTCCATTCCCTGCCCCTCCCCATCCACCCTCCGACTACCCCACATCCCACATCTCCTCCCCACCCCACCCTGTTTCCACGTGGATACCCCCACCCTCTACTGTACCTTACCTCTAAACTCCCTGGGCCCTCCAGCTCTTGAGGGTTAGGTGCTCCATCTTTGAATGAACACAGACCTGGAATGTAACACCAAATTTTTTGCAGATTGCAGTCTCTTGTCATCCTAAACCCATTGCTTTCTAAGAATACAAATACTTTTAGGGAGAACTAAACACTACAAGATTTTCTTATTACTTGCAGCAGTTGTTCATTATTCATAAGCCTTCATAAATGATGAGGATCCCAAGAAAAGAGTTTCAAAGAAGTATTTTCTGAAGAAATGGCTAAGAGATTAAGAGCACTTGCTCTTTCAGAGAACTTGAGTTTGGATGGCAATACCCTCATCAGGTGGTTCCGGACCTCGTGTAACTCCAGCTTCAGGAGCTCTGGTGCTTTCTTCTGTCCTCTACTGACAACTACCCACATGCTCATATGTGAACCTATATACACATATGCATAAGGAAGAAAAAAATAAATCTCTTCTTAAGTTCTTTGCCAGGATTCTGAAGGCTGATTAAAGTGAGGCTTCAATCTACTTCCTTACTGTCCCAGGTAAAACTTAAGAAACTCAGAAATGGGTGTTAATATCTAACAGTAATGCATGACGTAATTGTTGCTTTAACTTGGGTTGATTTCTTGAATTTCTACCATTCTATGCTTGTTTATAATGCTACTTTTAAAAAAATAATAATGTTATGAATAAAGTAGAGAAGGCCCAACACACTTCAAATTTCCATCAACTCCTTCTACACTACACTTCTTCAGTTAGAGGCCAATTGCTGATTTCTTTGATATAAAGCCAAAAAAAAAATCATAATCTTCAAAACTGAGCACAGTTTATACAAGTGATTTTTCCTTTTTGGCTATTCCCTGATTTTTGTTTTAAATGTTATTGTTAAGAAGGACTTTATTGCCCCAGTATGAGTGCAGTTAAGGAAAATAAATTGACATCTCTTATGGCTACTTTCTGTGTATTACATCAGCAGTCTTAAAAATATAGTTATAGATCATAGCATTCATCTATCTGGATTTTCATGTTTTCTTCCCAAATGATGGAAATGTGTAAGTTTGTTTAATTTTTTAAATATGTATTTAATTAAAATGTTTGACATGAATATAACGAAATAAATTGTATGTGTGTGTGTGTGTGTGTGTGTGTGTGTGAAATGTAGTACACAAAAAGTGAGTTAGGCACAACTGTAAGAGATACATTTTAGAAACTTTGAATTTCTATGATTTTAAACGGAAGATAGTGTCTTCAATAATCATGATATGTTAATACTCAAAAGTTCTAATGTTCTTAATAAATAAAACAAGAATACAGCACATTTTTATGGGACTAGAGCATGCAATGCTTTCAAAAATGAATGAACAAAGGGAGAGAAACTTGACTTGCAAAAGTTAGAGAGATATTAGAATGTTAGCGTTTCATGCAAAGGAAATCTTGATTGCAAAAGGATAAGGTAAAGCATGTTTCAAATAAAATCAATTCTTCAGGCTGTGGCACAATTAATGAAACAAAGACAGGAAACTCAGATGCAAATAAAAGGATACATATAGAAAAGGAATTGAGAACAAAACATATGTGAGCATAGTATATAGTAAAATGGAAGCTGAATATAAAGATTCATAAAAAAATGAACAAAAAAGATTCATATAAAGATAAAGAAGCAAATAACTTGACAAAGAAAAAATGTAAAAAAAAAAAGGGGGGGCTGGCGAGATGGCTCAGTGGTTAAGAGCGCCGACTGCTCTTCAAAAGGTCCCAAGTTCAAATCCCAGCAACCACATGGTGGCTCACAACCATCTGTAACGAAATCTGATGCCCTCTTCTGGAGTGTCTGAAGACAGCTACAGTGTACTTACATATAATAAATAAATCTTTTAAAAAAAAAGAAAAATGTAGAGGTGTTGAGTCTATCAGTGTAAAGCCATCACTCAAAAAGATATCACTCTGAAGTGGCATGTTGATAATAATAAAGTTATCCAAGTGTTGTCTTAAGGGGTGAACTAGAACATTCTATTCTCTTCTTAGTTTGGTACAAACTTAAAATTTCAAAAAAAGTAGAAGTTGATTAAATTCTTACAGAGTCATGGAGATAGCTCAATCAGTAAAGTACTTGCCTTGTAAGCAGGAGAGTCTGAATTCAATCCCCAGAACCCATGTAAAAAGCCAGACTCCATGATATGAGCTCAATATCACAAGATTGGTGTGGTGGAGACAGGCAGAGAACTAAGGCTCACCCACCAACAAGCATCCACTCTTTTGTAGGCTTTAAGCCAATAAGAGACCTTGTCTAATATAACAATGGGGGTTGTACCATGGCTTGGCTCATCAGGTAAAGGTATAATGACAGCAACAGGATGCTTGCTGGTCACACTGAATAAAAAGTTAGGAAACAGAGAGTAAGCAGGAAAGGGGATGGGTTAGAAAATGTCAAGCCTCTCACCAAACCCAGTGATTCATGTCCTTCATCATAGTGATATCTATTAATGTTTCTACAACCTTCTAAACTAATATCATCAACTGGAGCCTGAGGACTCAAACTCTTGCACCTGCGGGGATAAAACACACTCAAACCACATTTCAACCTTGGCTTCCATGGGCTCATAACTATCACATGACTCACTCAAAATGCATTCAGGTCATCTCACAAAGACTACATAGTCTTTAAGAATCTCAACACTGTCAAAAGTCCAAAGTCTATCTAAGAATAGAGGCCATCTCTTAACAAGAACCTATAAAGTCATAAAATCACATCCATACCATATCCAATTTGATTCAACTCACCAAAAACATGGAATGAGTTCAGACTACTTACAAAGAAGTTATGTTTTTGCTGTCTTATTTAAAAGAAGGGTCTAGGAAGGAAAATATGGTCCAAGGGGGTCTACAAATGCAGAACTTTACTGCCCAAGTTCAGAGTGATGGCCTGGAGATTTATTAATAAAATGATGGAAAATACATCAAAAGGATAACTTTGCAAATATGTAAAAAATATTCTTGCATTGGTAATGGAAGAACACTAAAAAGTTTATTTGTAGTATGCACAAATTAATATTATTTTTATAATACATCCAGGTCCAATGAGAAATACTTCAAAGGCATAAATCTCTATAAAGATGTGCAAAAATGACTTCCATTCTCCAGACTGTATCTCCAGTTCCTCTTTTGCTATGCATTTTCAAACACTTATGCAGCCAAACCCAACATGGTGATACTATTTAAGAAATTTCTGCTTCAACCTTTGAACTTTCATTGGATGTATTATCTGGCTATTTATACATCCACCTAAGCTCTGCTTCTAGTGAACTGTTAAGAAGGAAGGCATCACATAACCAAAGCAATGATTTCTAGAAAATTACAGTAAAAGGAATTTGAAGTAAGACCACTGCAACTTGGAAGCTAAGCTGTTAACCGAACCACCACCCACTGATGAGGGCTAGCCATGAAATGAATTAGTAAAAAGGTATTCCTGAGCAGAAAGAAATGAAGAAGCTGGGAAAAGTTCATTTTTAAAATAGTATGAGGCAAGCAGAGAGGAAAATCATTGGAACTGTGGCCTCAGATATGAAGCAAAAGTCCCACCTGCAGAACTGAGTGCCCTTACTGCTGATCTGAATTCTCTCTCTAATCCACCCAGTGAGAAAGAGCAAAGCGTCAGGTCCACATCACTGTCATAAGAGCATGAGCTGCCTCTTGCAGGCTGGTGTCCATCACCTGAGATCCATCTATCTCTACACACCTATAGCAAAGAGCAAGCAAACCTTGCATATATGACTTCAACCCAGTTAAGTCATGCACAGGTAAAGAATTAGCATTCACTAGAGTAATGAGCTTTAAGGGATTTTTTTTTTACACAGTTATAGTCATGTCAATGTATATATTTATACACACACATAGATACATACATACAAACAAATTCTTGTTTGGGGCACTACTTCTAGAATTGTATGTATGAATACATCCTTTGAGATGGTACAATTGTCTATAAAGACAGTTTTATAAATATGTACTTTTTTTTATCTTTCCAAAAAGGCAATAAAATTCTCTCCTTATCACTTTTCCAAGAAATTATTTTTTAAAAAAAATAAAAAAGAGTGGTTATAGAGATTACTCTGTTGGGAAAGTACATGTTCTAGAGGCACAAGAACCTAAATTTGAACCTCATGTAAAAAGACCGGCTATGTTTGGTTTTCAGTTGCACATACTTCCTATTTCTTGTGAAAATGTTTAACAGATCCATTCTTTATAAAAGAAACTAAACTGTATCAGAAAATAAGTTAATTCAACTTCATTGTTGAAAACCTTCACCCTTCGGGTCAGTGACTGACACATTCTGAGCTGGGAAATCACAGCAAAAATGATCCAACACCTGTATGAGGACAGAAAGTCAACAGTAAGATCACTTGTCACCAAGCATCTCTGTGTGTTCTGCAACCACAGAAACTCTAGAAATGGAACACACCAAACTGATGTGAGACTGAGATATTTCATGGCTGGAGAATATCCCTGCCTGAGATTTTGGCATGCTTCTTAAGTTAAAGGTCCCCAGAAACATCCTAAAAGTGTGAAACATAGCCCAGATAGCATTACTTGTCAGAAAAATAATGTGGGATTTGTATAACCAAAAAAGTAAGTGATCAATAGAAACTCAAATTTCTTCTCCCTGATCAAAACATGGCAAAGCCTGTTGCCAGCTACCTAGTTGTTGCTTGATCACTCACTACCTTGTAAAAGCTATACTTTCAAGAAAATTCCTTTCTTTACATCTCACCCAAACCCTACCCAAAGGGTGACTAATATTCCTGGCGAAGTTTGATGGTCTAGTCATGTAGAAACTCCTTTGCTATTAAGTAGAAACTATACAGAAAGACTATTATAATGGAAAGCAGGATTATTCTTTGGAAATGTGGAAGGGACCTCATTAAAATATAGAGGTCAAGAATACAGTCAGTGCCAGCCACGCACCACCTTGGGCGCAAAATCAGTAGACAGTCCCAAGGTCCATGCAGCAGGGGACCTAGCATACCCAGGAACTTGGGATCACTGGTGAGTGGAATGAAACATCTATTCCAAAGCAACTCAGAGGGGCCTGTGCCAGCAGGAACAGGGACACAGGAAACCCACCAGATCAGCAACTGGGCTTCATTCTGGTCAAAGTAAGTCCCATGCCACCTTGGACACGAACAGAGCGAATTGTTCCACAGTCATCAGAGGACTCTGCATACCTCAGTCAACTTAGCACACCCAGTACCTTAGGATCACTGAGGAGAGTCAGCCACCAGAGAGGACTCTGACCCTGGGACTTCAGTGAGAACACCATCTTGTATCGTGGGTCTCTCAAAGACCAGTCCACTCAGGAGAGCACTTGGGCCACAGAAACAACAGAGCTTCTCGGACAGGGTCACTTCTGGCCTTCATCTTCAGACAAGAGGTAGATCTGAACTCCAGACTTCTGTGCACCTTCCCTGCAAGAAGAGACCTTGCCTGTAGAGTGCTCTGACCACTTGAACTCAGGAGAGAGTTAGACTCCCAATAGTGCTGACAGAGGCAAACTGAATCACAGGAGGAACAAGTTCCAGCTAGAGACAGCTAGAACATCTAACACCGGAGATTACCAGATAGCAAAAGGCAAGCATAAGAATCTTACTAACAGAAACCAAGACCATTCAGCATCATCAGAACCCAGTATGCCCATCACAGCAAATCCTGGATACCCCAACACACCCGAAAAGCAAGATTCAGATTTAAAATAATATTTCATGATGCTGGTAGAGGATTTTAGGAAGGGCATTTAAAACTCACTTAAAGAAATACAAGAGGACATTGCTAAACTGGTAGAAGCCCTTAAAGAAGAAGCACAAAAATCCTTTAAAGAATTACAAGAAAACATTGCTAAACAGGTAGAAGAACTTAAAGAGGAAACACAAAAATCCCTTAAAGAATTATAGGAAAACACAAACAAACAGGTGATAAAATTAAACAAAACTATCCAAGATCTAAAAATGGAAGTAGAAACAATAAAGAAAACCCAAAGGGAGACAACTCTGGAGATAGAAATCCTAGGAAAGAAATCAGAAACCATAGATGCAATCATCAGCAACTGAATACAAGAGATGAAAGAGAGACTGTCAGGTGCAGAAGATTCCATAGAGAACATCAGCACAACAATCAAAGAAAATGCAAAAAGATCCAAACTCAAAACATTCAGGAAATCCAGGACACAATGAGAAGACCAAACCTACAGATAATAAGTATAGATGAGAATGAAGATTTTCAACATAAAGGGCCAGTAAATATCTTCAAAAATTTATAGAAGAAAACTTCACATGCCTAAAGAAAGAGATGCCTAAGGACATACAAGAAGCCTACAGAACTCCAAATAGACTTGACCAGAAAAGAAATTCCTCCTGACACACACTAATCAGAACAACAAATGCACTAAGTATAGAATATTAAAAGCAGTAAGAGAAAAAGGTCAAGTAACATATAAAGGCAGACCTATTAGAATTACACCAGACTTCTCACCAGAGACTATGAAAGCCAGAAGATCCTGGACAGATGTTATGTAGACCCTAAGAGAACAAAAACCCAGGCTACTATACCCAGCAAAACTCTCAATTACCATAGATGGAGAAACCAAAGTATTCCATGGCAAAACCAAATTGACACAATATCTTTCCTTGAATGCAGACCTTCAAAGGATAATAAAGGAAAAACTCCAACATAAGGAGGGAAATTATGCCCTAGAAAAAGCAAGAAAGTAATCCTTTAACAAACCTAAAAGAAGATAGCTACAAAAATAGAATCCCAACTTTAACAACAAAAATAACAGGAAGCAATAATTAATTTTCTTTAATATATCTTAATATCAATGGAATCAATTCTATTTTTAAAAAGACATAGGCTAGGAGACTAGCTACATAAACAAGACCCAACATTTTGCAGCATACAGGAAACCCACCTTAGGGAAAAAGACAGACACTACCTCAGAGTAAAAGGCTGGAAAACAATTTTCCAAGCAAATGGTCAGAAGAAACAAGCTGGAGTAGCCATTCTAATATCGAATAAAATCAACTTCCAACCCAAAGTTATCAAAAAAGACAAGGAGGGACACTTCCTACTCATCAAAGGTAAAATCCTCCAACATGAACTCTCAATTCTGAATACCTATGCTCCAAATGCAAGGGCAGCCACATTCATTAAAGAAACTCTAGTAAAGCTCAAAGCACACATTGCACCTCATACAATAATAGTGGGAGACTTTAACACCCCACTTTCATCAATGGACAGTTCCTAGAAACAGAAACTAAACAGAAACACATTGAAATTAACAAAAGTTATGAAACAAATGGATTTAACAGATATCTACAGAAAAGTTTATCCTGTAAAAAAGGATATACCTTCTTCTCAGCACCTCATGGCACCTTCTCCAAAATTGACCATATAATCACAAAACAGGCCTCAAAAGATACAAAAATATTGAAATTATTCTATACATCCTATCAGATCACCACGGATTAAGGCTGATCTTCAATAACATCATAAATAATAGAAAGCCAACATTAACGTGTAAGCTGAACAACATTCTACTCAATGATACCATGGTCAAGGAAGAGATAAAGAAAGAGATTAAAGACTGTTTAGAGTTTAATGACTATGAATCCACAACATACCTAAACTTAAGGGATACAATTAAAGCAGTCCAAAGAGGAAGACTCATAGCTCTGAGTGCCTCCAAAAAGAAACTAGAGAGAGCACACACTAGCAGTCTGACAGCACACCTAAAAACACTAGAAAAAAAGGAAGCAAATTCACCCAAGAGGAGTAGAAGGCAGGAAATAATCAAACTCGGGGCTGAAATCAATCAAGTGAAAACAAAAAGACCTATACAAAGAATCAACCAAACTAGGAAGTGGTTCTTTGAGAAAATCAACAAAATAGATTAAACCCTTAGCCAGACTAACTAGAGGGCACAATGACAGTATCCTAATTAACAAAATCAGAAATGAAAAGGGAGAAATAACAGCAGAACTTGAAGGAATCCAAAACACCATCAGATCCTACTACAAAAGGCTATGCTCAACAAAATTGGAAAACCTGGATGAAATGGACAATTTCCTAGACAAATACCATAGCAGGTACCAAAGTTAAATCAGGATCAGATTAATGATCTGAAGAGTCCCATTTCCCCTAATGAAATAGAAGCAGTCATCAATAGTCTCCCAACCAAAAAAAAAGCCCAGGACCAGATGTGGTTAGTGCAGAGTTCTAACAGACCTTCAAAGAAGACCTAATTTCAATTCTCTTCAAACTATTCCACAAAATAGAAGCAGAAGGTACCCAACCCAATTCCTTCTATGAAGCCACAATTACACTGATACCTAAACCACATAAAGACCCAGCAAAGAAAGAGAACTTCGGACCATTTTCCCTTACGAATATCAATACAAAAATACTCAATAAAATTCTACCTAACAGAATGCAAGAACACATCAAAATGATCATCCATCATGATCAAGTAGGCTTCATCCCAGGGATGCAGGAATGGTTAAATATATGGAAATCCACCAAAGTAATCCACTATATAAAGAAACGCAAAGACAAAAACCACATGATCACCTCCTTATATGCTGAGAAAGGATTTGAAAAAAATCCAACACCCATTCATGATAAAAGTCTTGGAAAGATCAGGAATTCAAGGCCCATACCTAAATATAATAAAAGCAATCTACAGCAAACCAGTAGCCAACATCAAACAAAATGGAGAAAAACTTGAAGCAATCTTACTAAAATCAGGGATCCCCCTACCTATTCAATATAGTACTTGAAGTCCTAGCCAGAACAATTCGACAACAAAAGGAGATCAAGAGGATACAAATTAAAAAAGGAAGAAGTCAAAATATCACAATTTGCAGATGATATGATAATATATATAAGTGACCCTAAAAATTCCACCAGAGGGCTGCGTAGACCAGGTGAGGAGCACTGGCCCCCTGTGCCTGTGGCTGGCGCAGTGGGGAGTGGGCGCCTTGGGGTCAGGGTGCTGGTATTTGCACTACTCTCTGGGACTTGCTTTGGGGGAAGGAGAGAATGTTATCAAAGATACTTGGGAAGCAAATGCTTCGCCTTTCTTGGTCGTGCAGGTTCTTTCATTCATTTTATTCATTTGTGCTGCACCTGTGTGCACCTGAGCACCTGCTATGGGGTTGGCTGCATTCTAGGCAGTGGAGCCAGGAGTACAGGAGGTTCAAGACTCTGGGTTCAGGGGATGCTGGTGTTGCTGTTCATGTAGTAGTGATAGAGAGGGCATGGTTGCTGCACCTGTCTTGACTGCTTTAGGGAGACAGAAGGATTGATGAGTTCTAGACCGGCTTTAGCTATGTAGCCAGCCCATATTTCAAAATAAAAACAGCCAAAAGAAAGAACAGGCATTGTGGTGCACTCAAGAAGTGGAGGCAGGATTACTGCGAGTGTGTTACCAATCTGGGCTACGAGACCAGATGCTGCCTCAAAAACAACAGATAAGCCAGGGGGTTGTTTGGAGACTGGAAGATCAGGAGTTCAAGGTCAGTCAGGTCTACATGAATTCCTAACTTATAAAAAACAAAAACAGGATTATTTCATGTGACAGTAAGGCAGCTTGAACTAGACAGGTTTTGTTTACTTGAGGGGCGGGACGGGGTAGGGGGTGAGGAGGGTCTTACTGCATAGATCAGGCTGGCTAGAAACTCTCAGAGGTCTACCATTTCTGCCTCCATTGTTCTGGTATCAGTGTTTTTTGTGGTGTTGTTGTTGTTGTTGTTGTTGTTGTTGTTGTTGTTGTTGTTGTTTTTCAAGCCAGGGTTTCTCTGTGTTGTCCTGGCTGTCCAGGAACTTTCACTGTAGACTGTGCTGGCCTCCAGTTCAGAGGTTAGCCTGCCTCTGCTTCATTCATGCTTTAATGGCTATTATTATTAATAAATATTTGTTATCAATATTATTTAACATCAAAAAAATTCCACCAGAGAACCCCTAAACCTGATAAACAGCTTCAGGGCAGTAGCTGAATATAAAATTAATTCAAACAAATCAATGGCCTTTCTCTACACAAAGGAGCTGAGAAAGAAATTAGGGAAATAACACCCTTCACAATAGTCACAAAATATATAAAATACCTTGGTGTGACTAAGGAAGTGAAAGATCTGTATGACAAGAACGTCAAGTCTCTGAAGAAAGAAATCGAAGATCTTAAAAGATGGAAAGATCTCCAAAGATCATGGATTGGCAGGATTAATATAGTAAAAATGGCTATCCTGCCAAAATCAATCTACAGAATCAATGCAATCCCTCTCAAAATTCCTACTCAAATCTTCACATAGTTAGAAAGGGCAATTTGCAAATTCATCTGGAATAACAAACAAACTAGGATAGGAAAAATTATTCTCAACAATAAAAGAGCCACTTGTGCAATCACCATGCCTGACCTCAAGCTGTACTACAGAGCAATTGTGATAAAAAATTGCATGGTACTGGTACAGTGACAGACAGGTAGATCAATGGATTAGAAATGAAAACCCAGAAATCAACCCACACATCAGCGGTCACTTGAACTTTGAGAAAGAAGCTAAAACCATCCAGTGGAAAAAAGAGAGCATTTTTAACAAATGTTGCTGGCTTAACTGGAGGTTATCATGTAGAAGAATGTGAATTCATCCAGTCTTATCTACTTGTACAAAGCTCAAGTCTAAGTGGATCAAATAACTCCACATATAACCAGAGACACTAAAACTTATAGAGGAAAAAGTGGGGAAAAGCCTCGAAGATATGGGCACAGAGGAAAAATTCCTGAACAGAACAGCAATGGCTTGTGCTGTAAGATCTAGAAACAACAAATGGGACCTCATAAAATTGCAAAGCTTCTGTAAGGCAAAAGACACTGTCAATAAGAGAAAAGGGCCACCAGTAGATTGAGAAAGGATCTTTACAATCCTAAATCAGACATGGGACTCATATCCAATATATACAAAGATCTCAAAGAGCTGGACTCCAGAAAAATCAAATAACCCCATTTTTAAAAATGGGGTACAGAA